>NC_046220.1:51881515-52189848 GCF_011004875.1 Balearica regulorum gibbericeps | reverse complement strand
CTGAGCATTCAATAACCTTCTTCTGTTCATAGACACTCATGGATGTCACTCAGATTCTGGCTGCTAAACATTCCCAAGGGTCCCCTAGCACTCCGTGCCTTCATCCTCACAGAGACAGACGCCTGTGGGCCCAGGCTCACAAGCAAGAAGCTGAGACTACGTTTGGTTTTGGCCTTGCCCAATCAGCCAGAATGTGATCAAGCAACAGCTATAATATACAAATTCAGGTCAGTAACTGGAATGGAAAGAAAACTAAAACTCAAAAAGAAACCCACACACAAAAAGATTACTTCATTAAATGACTTAACTGGCAAAAAAATGTGAGGTGGCACTGCACATTTCTATGTTGGTGCTTGCACATGTGTTTGGATCTGGGGGCAAGATTTCCATTCTTTTTTAATTATAATTTTTAAGCTCATGGGAAAACACACAAAAATAACACTGGAGTTAAAATAAAAAAGAAATTAAACACCAGTCAACGGATTGTTTGTCCTTTTTTGCTCAAAAACCTAGCAAATGGCAAGTAGAAAGGCCTGAACCAGAAGCTTCCCCCTGCTCACCGTGCCCTCACCATGAAGTCATGGTCTTCCTTGCATGCATCCTTCTCCTTCTTGCTCCTTATATCTCGGTGTTGGTGGGCACTACATTGCGTATCTTGAGCATGACATTGTAGCCCTGCCTCTGGCACTGGCAGTGTGAATAAATGCAGGCAACTGCCATTCTTTGTCCTGAACTATTGACATCAGTGACACTGCAGCTGGCACACATGGAGTAGAGGATCAAACTCATATAGGAAGCCTGCTGCAGGGTTGTATACAGCAGCGGGCTGCTTTGCAGGGGGCTGCAGAGTGGCTGGAGAAGTAGGGAATTTCCTTATCAGAAAAGGGAGGCAGGACTGAATTTAAGCATCTCTGGGTTATCATAGAATCATAGAATGGTTTGGGTTGGAAGGGACCGTAAAGATCATCTAGTTCTAAGCCCCCTGCCATGGGCAGGGACACCCTCCACTAGACCAGGTTGCCCAAAGCCTCATCCAACCTGGCCTTGAACACTTCCAGGGAGGGGGCATCCACAACCTCCCTGGGCAACCTGTTCCAGTGCCTCAGCACCCTCAGAGTGAAGAATTTTTTTCCCCATATCTAATCTAAATCTACCCTCCTTCAGTTTAAACCCATTACCCCTTGTCCTGTCACTACACTCCCTGATAAACAGTCCCTCACCATCTTTCCTGTAGGCCCGCTTCAGGTACTGGAAGGCTGCAGTTAGATCTCCCTGGAGCCTTCTTTTCTCCAGGCTGAACAATCCCAACTCTCTCAGCCTGTCCTCACAGGAGAGGTGCTCCAGCCCTCTGATCAGCTTCGTGGCCCTCCTCTGGACTCTCTCCAACAGCTCCATGTCTCTCTTGTACTGGGGCCCCCAGAGCTGGACGCAGTACTCCAGGTGGGGTCTCACAAGAGCAGAGTAGAGGGGCAGGATCCCCTCCCTCGACCTGCTGGTCACACCTCTTTTGATGCAGCCCAGGACACGGTTGGCTTTCTGGGCTGCAAGCGCACACTGCCGGCTCATGTTGAGCTTCTCATCAATCAATACCCTCAAGTCCTTCTCCTCGGGGCTGCTCTCAGTCCGTTCTCTGCCCAGCCTGTAGTTGTGCTTAGGTGGTGTTATGCAGGAAGGTTTTATGTTTTGGCATTTTAGACATGGAACCTGAAGTCCTTAATATAGTTTACAAATCATGTCTAAATGACAGCATTCAAGAAAACTCTAGCAGGAAGAATTTCCAAACTTTTCAGTGCCTTACAATTTGGAGAGACACACACAACAAAGGGCCCTTCAGAGAAATGTTAGTCCATTTAGTAAACAAATGATCTTTGTGTAAACAAACCAGTGGGGAAAAATAACAAACTTTTTTGCATTTTTCACACTAATGGTTGAAACTGGATAAAGTTTATGCTCTAGAATCTGCAGAATTATTTTATCTGAGTAGTTGAAGAGTTATTTAACTTCACCATGGGGCAAAATTTGAGGATTTTGATATAATCTAGTTTAAGTCTTTACACTGTGATACAGTCAGTCATCTCTTGACCATATTCATGCCACTTGCTGACTGTTGCTTCTAGTTTATGGTTTCCTAACAATATAAGAATAAAACAATGTATTTCCAGGAACATGAGCTGAATGAAACAGACCATATCTATAGCTAATTCACACTCATAAAAAAGAATTATTCTTTTTTAGAGTTCAAAGACCTTGACCCAAAACAAAGCTTTCCGAAATCAGGAAGAATTTTGGGAAGATTGGATCTTACTGTTTTATTTAATGAAAAGGTTATCATGAAGGCTGTTAAGAAATCAAAGATTTACTGTCTGTCACAAGTCAGTAACACTGAAAGAAAACAGGTCTCCTGCCCTTCCGCTCTCATGCTCAATCTTACATCACAGGAGAAGCAGTTCAGGTCACCTGTATAATAGCTAGGGCTGGTAAAACATGATGATAAAAACTAAATATTAACTTTTAAATTGAGCAGATTATCTGGTTATATCTCCTTCTGTTTCTATTATCCTCCTTTTTCAGTGTAGCATCTAAGCCAAAATGTATGCAAACAAAAATGTTAAATCTAAACTAACTATACACAGAACTCAATAAGTTGTGCCACGCTATCAGGGTACAAGGTTTAAGGTTAGTTTCTGAGATACTACTAATTACGACTCTGAGAGATACAAAAGAAAACGTAACACCAGTTTCTGTAGCATAGCTCATTTTTATTGTTTAAACAGTTTTTGCATAGGAAATATATCCGCTTCCAGTAATTGACTGCAGTATGAGCAGCTGCTAGCAGTATAGGCTGGATATAACAGTAACAATCACATTAAGTCAAGCTTGATTTACACCAGTTTAAAACTTGTGGCAGTTGAGTTCATTTGTAACCTAAAAAAAAGTACCAAAAAGAACATTATTATCCTCCAACCAGGCACAATAAAAACCTTTGTTAACACTCAGGCTAAAAACAGGTCTGATGCCAGAGGGCCCTAATTCCAAAATTAAGTAGCTGTACTGTAATGCATCCTACTAGTGAAGGTTCATTACACAAAGACTGTGCACGCAGCTCCTTTTTAATTAAAATGTAACCTTCAGGATTTATGGCCTACAGTATGGGGAAAAATGCCAAAAGTTTTAAAATGGATCAACCCTGGTGTGTAGCTAGCAAGCAATAACTGACTACTTGTCACCTACAGTTGTACTAAATGTATCTAAAGAAACACACAGCCCTACAAAAGTTGTTCTCAGAGAAATATCGAGATGGGGTGCCTCTTCCCAGCTTACTAAAAGTTCTATATGATATAAGCACAAATTAACAGCTTGATGAAGACATAATCTAATGCAGCTCTTGAGAAGCCTATGCCTGGGATTGAGGAACCCCTCACATTCTACAATGTTGTAGAGATTTTTATTTTTATTTTTTTTTTTTTGAAGAAAATGTTATCTGAAACATATTTACAACTGAACTCAACAGAGACTGTGAAATTGAACAGGCACTGCTCATTTGTTTGAGTTTTTGGTAAACATTTTGCTGGTTTTTGTTTCTTTCTCATTTTGCATCAACTTTTATCAGTCCATGCAACTTCAATGCCCTCAATGAAGAACGCATAATAAGCCATACTTCTTAAAAAACTTCCTTCTGCATATAGCGATACATTTGCCACATCAGTCCCTGTAGCACAGTTTTCAAAACCATTCTGTCAAAAATACAGTAATACAAAGACTGGCTTTAGTGTCACTAGCTCACACTGCTCTCCATTTATTCAGGCCACCTTTTGTTTTACTGTTACCGTATCATGCAATAAAAGTATCAAAGGCTTATTCTAAGATATTATGATGCTAGTGGCACTGAAGCCCTTTTCACAAATTCAACATACATTTGAATTGCAACACACAGATATTTCTAAAGAGTAATAACTAGTGAACCCTTTTATCATAAAAAACAAAACAAAACAAAACAAAACCAACTACTTACAACCATTGAAGAAAAAATTGCAACAAAAAATGTAAAAATTGACCGTTTCCAACTTGTCCCCTTTACTATTAACAATGTGACCAACAGAGCTGTGGCATGGAAACAGTACAAAGAGTTGTCATGGCAATAAGTTTGGCTGATGCAAAGGTCATTGTGCAGGGTTAAAGGGCAAAATCAGTGGTCCATGTTATCCTCCAACTGCAGTGCTCCACCACACCCACACAATTTTGAGGAATTAGAAAAAACTGGGGAACTAGCAGAAAGTGCAAATAAGAAGGAGGCAGTTTTTAGCTCCTTCAGCATGGAGTAGAACATTCAACTTTGAGCTTTTCCTGTTTAACTTGATTAGCCTGCATATGATTTTACTCGCTCTTTTTTAAAAGTTTTCTATAGAAACCCAATAAAAAAGTCCAGGAGCATGCAGCTGGTTAATGTTAACAAAAGACCTTGACAGGAGCATGTAAACTATATTGGATGTCATGCTTGGGGCCTTACTGCCAGCAACATTAGAGTTGTTTCATTAAAAGTGAATACTGTACACTGAATATGGGATAACTTTCTGCAGCCTTCATAATCTCACACAGTAAATATAATTTAGATTTAGGTACAGAACACACTCTGGTGTCACAGCTGAGTATGTCCTTGTGCAATCTCTTTCATTAAGTCCTTATGAAGCTACAAGTTGCAAATCCAAAATTCTGCTCCCTGAGGACACAGCTATGTGAGACATAGGTACTGTTTTAGTTCTCTGCCTATCCTGAATTGCTCTGTGAACCTAATCTTAAATACCATCATGTAACAATCACAAAAACTTTTGCTAAAGGCCATATATACTAATAAAAAGACAGTGGTGCTTCCAACATTTTGAAATGCTCTGAAAACCAACTTTTCCAATACTAAATACAACAAAATAACCTTCATAAAATATAACTTTTCTCCATTTACATTTTTAAAGGATTAGTAACCTATGCTTTTCAAGCACAGGAATCTGCGAAATAACTCCTAACATGGACAGATTTCTTTTTTTAATACATAAATTAAGAAACTGGAGAGTTTTAACCCAAGTCCAGTTTCCAAACAAGGAATATTCTTGTTTACTTTAAAAATGGAAATGGTATGCATTTCCATTATAATTGTTAAAAAGTTAGCTTTACAAACAAGGGTATTTTAATTAAAAAAAAAAAAATCTTAACAAAACTATACAGTGTACAAATTACTGTCTACAAGGTAGGCGGTTCATTCAGAAGATCCTCCTTTCTTCTCGCTACTTGCAGCTTCACAAATTCATTCACATATTTTCAATGGAGCTGCCCACCTGAACATCACCCCACAACTATATTGCTATAATTAATATTTTTGCCATGTCTTTATGTACAGTCTCCTTCACTGCCTTTTTTTTTTTTTCCTTAGTCAAGCCTCAAACGTTCATGTCACTCCAGGGGAAACACACTTCAGTGGCACAGCCATAAGGCCAGGGCTGCAAAGCAACTTAATAAAGGCAGAACAGTGCACATAGAACGGGGTGGCTCGATTTAGTCAGAATACACTTCCTGGTGAAGGAGGAGGCCAGAGACTGGATTTGAGTTCTCAATCTTACCTTAATCTTTTGACTGATGAGCTAAAAAAAAAAAAAAAACAAAAACAAACAAAACCCCAAAACCAAACCTACAATAAATGAAAAGTTCATTTTCTTCCAAACAGGCTTTTCTATTAGAGAGGCAGGTGAAAAAAAACCCACAGTTGCTTAACAATCCAATTCATTCACATGGAAAGAAGGAGATTGCTTTTTAAAATATTGCATCTGTAAGCTCAATTTTTTTTCATACAGGAGGTCAGAGATAACAAAAAAGCTCTGTTAAGGGCATCCATCTTCCTACAAGGTTAATCGTCATTTTGACTATTGCACTTTGCAGCCTGAACTTGTTTCAGTTTCATCCTGGCTATTAAAAGCTTAATGGGGACACCTTGCTAATGGCACTAACCAAGGACAGCCCCCCAGCACACCCCTCTGCTCCCAAACTGCTCTATATCAGTGGCATGCAGAAAAGGTAGCACATACTTTGTTTTACTGGGCGAGAGCCTGAGGTGTGCTCTGGGTGGGACTAGCGCGTTTCAGCAATCTCAACACCACATGCTTGTAGCCGTTCAGGCCCTGCCTACACACGTACCTGATGCTGGGGACATGGGGATGCACCCCGGCCACGGCTCGTCAGCCGCAGCGTGCTGGCCACAGCCAGAAGGGACTGACTTCAGTGTGACACTGCCAAGCACTCAGTGGGGCGGCTGTGGTGGGAGCTGCACCTCCGGGGATGCTCCAGGGCAGGAAAATCTCCAAAATGCAAACACAACTGCAAAGGGATGAATTTTGCCACCAAGGTATCCCATACCCACAAGTTTATACTCTCCTCTGCTTGTGCCCTAATGAAAGGATATGCTTTTAAGAAAAATTCACCCTGTACTGAGCCATACATCACAAAGATCCCTGGTACACATGAGGTCTCCAGCAGCAGGCCCACTCCTGATCTGCAAAATCTGATTTTACTGGGAATATGCTTTTATTTACATCATAGTCTAATTCCATGCGTTAAGAAACTTCTTCCCCACTACAGCCCAGAGCTCTCCATCTGACCTGCTGTGTGAGAAGACACTGCAAACCTCTGACACAGCCTGAGCAGGCTGAAAATTGTAATTTAGATGCTGTGAGTTAACAAACTTGGGGCGGGGGGCGGGGGGGGGGGGGAGAATGTTTTGACATAAAGAAAAAAAAAAAAAAGGAATTTTTACCAGTCAAGCAGACTAAGGGAGGCAAATTCTCTGCAGGAGCAACTCCGGAGTCAACTGGAGTCAGTGGAATTATGCCAGCAAAGATTTTGGCCCTGTATGTGCATTTCCTAGACAAAGCAAGCATCTTTGTCATCCTGAGCAAAAAACATTTTCTAACATGAACACTTTAGGATGCAGTATCTTTGCCAGAATGGAAAAAGGCTTCACCTCACTGTGGGTCTTGACCTCTTTCTCTCACTGTCTGTCTGTCTCTCTCAAGAAAAAAAAAGCTTAAAACAATTTCCTCAAGTCAAGTCTGCCTCCAACAGAATTAATTATTTATTTTTTAAATCCAGAAATGATTTCAGCTTGCACCCCAGGTGGGAAGTTAAAAAGAGGGAACCGATTTGAACGTTTGTCACAGTAGGCAGAACAGTCGCTTTGCAGCCCTTGCCTGGCTAAGGGTGCACTGCTTCACAGCTACACTGTAAAGTGTTAAAAATCCTCCCCACCCACCCCAGAATATATATATATGTATGTATAAAAAAAAATCCCCTGTCCACCTCTCAGTACAGAAAAGGACCTCATCACACTGCAAAAATAGCAGTACCCACTTTGGTCAATTAAAACAAACAAAAAAAGCATACATTATTCTTTTTTTTTTTTTTTTCTTTTAAATCTGTGTACTTACCTATAATAACCAATACAGCTAAAAGCACTACCTACATAGGCAAAACTTGGTATTGCATAATTCGTATAAATTTGTATCCCCTCCCCCCAATATTAATTGGAAGATGAAAAACATGAAAGGTTAATAGAAAAAACACCAAAATACTGAAAATATTGCTGGTCGATTACAATTTTTAAGCGGCAACTATACACAGCCATGATATGCTTTATAAATGTGAGATAAAGGTATAACTGTCTAAAAAATCCATGATGTCACACTTTTTTTCCCATCTGGAGTACAAAATATTTTGTCATAAAAATGGTAAAGATTTAAAATGATAATAAATGCAGCAAAACAAGTGTAGTGATGTCAATTTTTTTCTGTTTTTTTTTCTTTTTTTGTTTTTTTCCATTTTTTAGATTTCAAGGCAAGGCACGTAATGTGGACATTATATCTTCGTGCAAATTAGGATTACTGGAAAGAGTATTTTAATTATTTTTTTAAAGAGACATAGAGGCAAAATGTCTGCCCATGCACATTATATTTCTGTCAATATGTGAAAATTGTTGAACAAGGCTAACTTCTGAAAGCACCATGCAAGTTTTCAGCACCCTGTAATTAGACTTACATTAAGAGTGCATTATTTAAATATAACATATCCCCATCCTGGTATTACCAGTTTGTAAACGGTAAGCTTTGCCCTTGTGACATGGATTTGCCTATGTCTTTGTCTCTACGATGCAGATTTTACAGAAACATATAAACCCTATGGGTTCTTGATGCAACCAGTAACTTTAAATAAATAAATCCTACCCCTCTGTGGAGGCAGCAGCTAAACCAACATAAGTAAGTGCTGTGTTTCCATTGAATTCTTTTTCTCAAGGACATGATTTGTCTTGATTTAATGCCTTTTAATGCCCCCAAAAACTGAGGGGAAAAATAAGTTTGTTCAAAGTAATTTTTATTTCTATTTTTAATCCCCTCAATTTAGAGTCCAAGGGCTGAAGGACTTATAGTGATGACCCCTTAGATACGATTTTTAAATTGCACTTGCCTCTGTAAGTGTTTCTTTAGTGGGGAAAACGTTCACTTTTTTCCTTTTCTTTTTTTTACTGTTGCATGAGGAGATAACACTTTTACCTACATAGAGGCATTTCTTCCATAGAGCCTGTGTGTTCATACTGATTGAAAACTTCAAACCGCATAACACACTAGAAAAGGCTGAATTAAGGGCCAAAGTTTAATAAATCCATGCTGATAACTAAAGGCTACAGAGCTTATTTTTAAAACATTTAGAAATCAGAGTGTGGAGAAAATGGCTGGCTCACGGCCCTTGTCCTCCTGCAGCTCTGTTGCTGCTGCCTAGCCTTTGTTTTGTGAGATAACCAGGAATAGTGATCCCATGCGTAAACAACAAGAATACTAAACCAATAAAACTAGCTTATCATGCAAATATTAAGGCATCTAGAAAGTCAGTTAAAATATATTGTCAGAGACAGAACATCTATTTCCCAGTGGACTTCATATAACAAAGGCTACTTAGCAGGGGCTGCATTCTACCCATCAGTGAAATATCATCGACCCTTTGTATGTCATTTCAGTTTCAACCATAAGGGAATTAGTGATTGTAAGAGCTGCAATTGCTGGTCTATTTTTTCTTCTTTCTTCAGTTTCTTTTCTCATCCTGTCTTCCTTTCTTTTTTCTTTTTTTAATTTTGCTTTTATTTTTTATTTTTATTTTTTTCCCTCAGTTGCTTGTTTCTGCTTGAAGGAAAGGCTCTCCAATTATGTTCAAACCATAATTTGGGACATTTGTCGGCAGGATCGGCGTCCTGTTTGATACTTGAAAAGGAACCAAGCTAGCCCAGGTACCAGGACTGTTGAAAAGGAGAAAAAGATAAGGAGAGAGAGAAAGAGAGAGAAAAAACAAAACATAAATTAAACATCTTGCAAAAACCAGAACACAATGAATTTGAATCAGGGTTAATAATGAGCCAACACTCATTATTAATAGCACTACTTAAGATAAAGTAAGAAACGAAATTTGTGAATATTACTTGAGATTCTACTTTACAGTTTTCTTTGTGAAAGTATGACTTATTTGAAAGAAAAATAATTGTGTTGATGTCAGTTGCAAGCAGCATTACTGCTTTCTTACACTAAGTGGCCTGTTTGTTTATGAAAGCCCCCAAAAATTTCAGATGCAAATATACAGAGCAGACACAACTAAACCATACAAGCAACACTATATGGCACCAGGGACAACAGCCAGTGAAATACACTACAGTGAGCAGGTTTGCTCTTTTCAAGAACATAACATAAGGTTAAGTGGTTAAGTTTCCTGTGCATTTCCTACCCTCTTACAACCCGGCAGTTTATCTTGCCTCAGTCCCAAGACGTGCCTCTGAGGTGCATGGGTCCCCATGAGAACAGAGGACCTTTAATGTAAAAAAAAAAAAAAAAAACAAAAAAACCAAACAAAAAACCAAAAAACCAAAAACCAAAAAAACCCAAACAACTTTCTTTACATATTTTTCCCAAAAAGTATCAGTGCCTAAAGTACATTGGATAACACAGGGCCCCCATCATGTAAGCACCTGCAGCCAAAGGTAGCTGTGAAAGAAGGGTAGCACCGAGTACCATAAATTTTTTGACAAAGATGTGAGAAAGAAAATCTTTTCAAAGGCAATTCAATGACTTTGGAACTTAAGTCATCATTCCAAAAGCACTCTGTCACTGAGGAGCTTCAGTACCAATGGCTTTACATGTTTACTAGACACTAACTAGTAGTAGGTACAACAGTATTTGCAAGATGGATACTCAAAGAAAGACCTCAGTTCCCTCTATTCAGTACCCAGAGCAGACCCTGAGCAGCCTTTTCCTTAGAAGTCTTCCTGGCAATCCAGAAGTAAGAGACTTTAGAGAAAGTCTCATCAAATTTGTTCAGAAGAAAAATGGCATCATTATGTCAGCACTCATTGCCAAACAACTAACACCAGACCTGGACACACTGCATGCAAACACACGCTTCCTCCACATTTCATTGTATGCAGTTTTTCTCCGCACTAGGTGTTTCCACAAACACAGCAGCTTACTTGGGAATACACTTTGGGATTAGACTGATAAACTTCACAGTAACACATCTGAAGACTAAAACCTCCACCATATATTTTGTGGAGGACAGATGCTGGAAGGTTTCTTCCTTCTCTGTCTTCAGTCACCCCTCCGTACTGCTCTCTCCCTCGACGAGCAGATGCACTTCTGTGGCATCGAGTATAAAGAGGAAAACAGACCCTTTTTGTCTATTTTAAATGTGTTCGAAATAACTACATTTAATTTGACAGATTTATGTGATCCTTTCAGTTGCTGCTGTATGAACACTGAAGAAAGAGGTCAACTTATTTTGTTAAATCCAGGGGACGTATTCCATGTCTTTTATAATAAAAATAATACAAACAGCTTGTTGTTTACTCCTGTTTGATACTCTTTACCTCTCTAAACCTGTTAATTTACTATTTTGATTCCTAACAATTAACTTCAAGTGCTCTGTTTTGCATACAAAAAAGTGGAAAAAAATTCCTGACCTGCTTGTCTCAGGGATGGTCAAATTCTGAAGGGAGCAGGACTAATTTTTTTTTCCTCAAGGAAATATAAGAAATATTAATATCCTAATGTATTTTAAATGTCTGAAGTAAAAAATAATATTCCACAGGGTGGTTTTTTTGCTGTTGTGTATATCCTTGAAGGCCACCTAAAAATCTGGGGAATTTCTTCAGAAATTAAAAAAATGTTATTGTATTTTCAAAACCTAAGATCAGCTAATAAGTAATTTTATTTTTTTTTAATTCTATTGACTGTTACAAATAAAATAAATTCTGTTGTTGGAGAAATAACCCCTTTTGAAATTCAAAAATCATATTTACACCTCAAATCTTGAAATATTCACAAAGACTTAAACCCAGTTATACATGAAAGATTTCTCCAATATGATCTGATGAAAAGATTATGTTTAAAAAAAAAATCAATACCAGAACCTCATTTAAGAGGCTTAATTGTTTCAACATAATCTTCATCTTCCTTTGCAATTTGTTTTAAAATGCATCTTTTGTTCCTTCTTCAGATTTCAGTGATATTAAGAAGTAAATTCTGAAATAACAGACACATTGAAAATCGTTTCCGAGTACAGGGATTTGTAAAAATAGGAACTAGTAATAAAAACTACAAATTAAAAAAAAACCAAGCAGATTTGTTTGCTCAGGGTCTGTCTGAATCTCTGTTTTACAGTATGTACTTCTTTGCTGTCCTGTTACATGGGATTTGCAGTGTTCAGCGACCTTAAACAAAATAGAACACTTAATGTAAATTTTGTGCGAGATCAACATGGTATTTAAACAATTTCTGTTGCAAAGGATAAATACACAGCTTCCAGGTTATCTTTCTGAAGATTTACAGTGCACTTCAGTGGCTGGATACATATATATATATGTGACTTTTTCCTTTGTTTTAAAGTTGACAACCTTCTAATGACTCCAGAGGGTGAAGGAAAGCAGTCAGTGCTGATAAAGAACAAATTCCTATTTGTAGCAGGTTGCTTATCTACTAGCTCATATAGCAGACAGAGATCTTGATTTTGTGGAAAGTGCTCAGTAAAAATAAGTTGTAGCAAGTGACTAGTAGAAGTATTCTTGCCATATGACCTACAAATTTAATATAGGTGTTTATTTAAACCTTTCAAGCCTCCCATCTAACGTGGTGACCATGACAAAAAAGCGGATTGCAACAAATTCGTCAGTGCCACTCATGTATCCTCAGGGAGCAATAAAAATCTCCCACGTTAGCATTGCGTAGACCCCACGGGAATTTCGGAAGCCTCTGGTGCTGCTGAGGCTTCCGCCGCCCGCCAGAGATGGGGGTGCAGGCAAGGGAGCACCTGCGGCGGGTGGGCAGCGGCACGCGTCGGGGGGCGGTGGCTGGGAGAGCCATCCCTCCGACGCCTCTGAAGGCGGGATGAAGTCCCCGATCCGCACACACCCGCTGGGCAGTGAGGACGGGCCATGCCCTCTGTTTGCTGGCACTTCCTAAGCTGGCATCTTCAAGGCTTGATAAGCTCTGGTTGTATTTTAGAAATTAACCTTATCATGCTGCACTTTGACGTAACTCTATCTCGGGCCACCCCAGTCCCAATACCACCGTCAAGTGTTTACCGCAGGCAAAACAGGAAACCTGAATGAAAGTTAACGAGGTGAACAGCAGTAATCACAGCACAAAGCTCTCAGAACAGCTAAGGTACAAAGCATAACAAAAAAAAAAAATAACTCGTGCTCTGCTAAGCTGCATATGTATGGCTGTCTATCCAACATTCCCACATACCCATTACACTGAGGGTAAATTTAATTGAACTTTCAACTACCACATGAGCCACACCGTGCTCCACAGCTCCCCAGTGCTCCTGCGTGCAGCCAAGCCAGACTGATGGCCCAGAAGAGCAAGGTCCCCTGTCAGCTTTCTCAAACCTGCTCTGAAGGGACCACCGTGAGCATCACAGAGTTGAGTTTCTCCCATGGAACCACTGTAGGGTTTCTCTGCAGAACATCCTAGCATAAGCACCAGCTACTGCTGACTGCAAAGCAAACTCTGCCTGGGGGCCCACATGGGTGGCAACAGCAGGAAAGGGGAAAACATCTGTCCCTTCACCACACTTTCCTGCAGTTTGCATAAATCCCAGGTAAACTTCCAGCCCTCGGTTTCACAAAAGCAGAGGTTAACGCTCTGTCTCTGTTCATTAAATGCCTCAAAAGGGGGGGAAGTCAAAACTCTTTCCATTGCCCAGGACACAGGCAAGCTGGTTATCCTTGCAGGAGTTAATGAGACGTCTCTCTGCCCATGCATCGTATTCTTCAGATAAAAAAAGCTTTCTATGTATGAGTGGAATAAAGCAGGTCCATCCCACTCCCCAGTTCACTGCTGCCAAGGAAATCTGTGAGCCTTGCGCTGACAGAGGTTATAACATAAATGCTTGTCCCCTGGATTATGAAGCAAGACATCAAAAAAAACGCTCTAGGCTAAGTTTTGAAGAAAATCACATGAGAAGCACCATCAGATATTGCTGTAAGATTCAGACTAGTAGCCTTTGTGAGAGAGAGTATGGTTTCCTGAAGCATTATACCTCTAAGTAATTTCACTACCAGAAACAGTTTTCTTTCACCCTAACTAGACTATATCAGATGTGTTACACAGTCACCAGTTCCCTCTGCATCCACAGCAAGTATAATGTATTTATCTGTTCAAATGTAATAAAATAGCAAAGGAAAATTCTGCAGGCATCCTAAAGGGTTAACATTTTCCATTACAGTTTCCATTATAGTTTTCACATGTTAATTCAATCAAGATTTCTGCCATGATTTCCTCTTAAAGATAATAATTGCTGTTTCAAGAATCTCTGATTAAAATATTACTGGAATGGACCACAAGCAGTATTAACATTATATGTATATACAGTTTGCTTTGGAGGTTATAATAACATAAAGAGTATAATAATGTTAAACAATTAACTAAATGCAATAAAAAATAAATCAAATAAGACCTGAGTAAATCTGAAGGATTTTAAGACTCTTGTTTTCCACCAGTTACTACCTTCTTTCTACTACAGCTTGAAATCTGTAAGACCGTTTCACCATTCGGAAAGTACACCTAGACCAGTATTTCCTTCTTGCAGCTTTACTACTTTGTGCATGAACACACTAGCTTAGACAAGGTAGATCAGATTGTGCCAGGTCAGTCTTTGGACATAAAAGGTAGAAATGCACTTCAAGAAAAGTGGCACTAGCAAGGGACCCAGCAAGGTTCATCTCTCTCTGTACTAACAAGTGCTAGCCCACAGAAGCACAGGAACTTTATAATTTCAAATTGTTAAGATGGTATGAACTTTGGAAACGCAACTGTGCTAACTTCAGTGCCCTGGCTAAATTCCCATTTGTGCATTTCTGCCAAAAGAATAACCACCCCTCTGGCATCTACTTAATGTGGTACCTTCAGCTGCCAAATTTCACCTCCAAGGTGAGCAGTTATTTCAAGAGATATATTAAGTATATCTCAGCTTAATTTAGGACAACTTTTACAGTTTAGTGGGCACCCTGCCCATGGCAGGGGGGTTGGAACTAAATGATCTTTAAGGTCTCTTCCAAACCAAACTATTCTATGATTCTATGATCAAGCAGATGGAGGAGGTAAAGAGCTACTGATTTATGCCCAGAGGAGGGAAAAGGGAATTCTGCTGAAAGGATACTTATTCTATTCCCTGCAGACCCCTTTTTTTGATAGTGTAACAAAAAAAAGATAAGGAAAGATCAGGAAGAGGCCACAGAGCCCATCACTAACAAAGAAAATCCACCGCAGATGAAGGGCCCAGAGAAATGGCGCATGTCCATGCTGTGCTCTGGACCATGCGTGCATCAGTGTTTGGTGCAGGACAGGGCTAAAGGAGGTTTGCAAACATGCACAGAGGGGGCTATGACCAAGTGGAGGGCTGCCTCCCATACAGCCAAACCATGGAGAACGTGGGCTCATGTTACCAGAGACCATTGGGTCACCTATAAAAACTGAGTCTCCACTTTCCACATCTACACTGCTTTTTTCCCCAAATATCACCATTTCCAATTTTTATCTGTTCTATTTTTTCCTTTAGCACTTTTAAAAATTAAAACTAGAAGTTTATTTCTCTAACTAGCATGGCTAAATAATAATGCAGGTCCTAACTGCACCAAAAAAAAACCCCAAACAAACAAACAAGGTGTAATTTTACCGCTTCAAAAGAAAAGAATGGAGATAAGATGATCAAGAAGTAGAAAAATGGAGAAACCAAGGGGTTAAAGATACAGTTTACACTTGGGAATTCTCTATATTATGCTCCTCCTTCCCTAGCAGTGCTGCCAAGAATCATCTGACGGGAAACATAAGATTAAGTTTGTCCTACCTAAGTGAACAAAGAGTGCTCAGAACAGGCAACCAGTTCACTGCAGAGCGGGAACTTTTCTAATCCTGCTGGAATCTGCAGCGCTGCTCAGAAAATATTACTGAAGCTGTTTTCTTTGCTTTAACATCTTGCTTCTGGATCATCTCATTCATTTTGGTCACACTGCAGTTCTTGCTGCTTCTCCCATAAAGGTTAACTTAAAGCTCCAAACATAATCATGTGTAAAATGGACATTATTGATTCCTATGGTCCATTGTTCCCCCATTCTAAGTCTCTGAAGTTCAAGTTCAATCTGGAATTACATCATGTCTGGTTTCTCCTGGTTACCAGACGGCTTGAGACGTGACCACAGCTACAGAAAAAACAAACAGCCTTCTTCACGCTTCGGCTCCCCTATCGATTCAAACATAAACTTTTTTCTTTCTCTCAAGTATGCTTCAAGTATGGAGCATGGTTAATTTAGAGATTAAGTTCCAAATTAGATTATCTAATGGCATCTTAATGGATTGCTGACCCATTTCCTGTGGGATGGCAGCATGCAAGTCTGGCTTGAATACAATTAATTTCTTAGGAAGTGTTCTGAAGATGTTTGCCTAGATGGAGAGGAAACATAATGTTCTGCACATCTTTCTGCATTACAGAGTTGGGCAAAACTATTAGAGTTAGCAATTTAAATTGATAAAGACCAGAAATCATTACGTTTTCTTTCTACGAATACTTTCACAATCAGGATACTTCAGCATTTTTGTTCTGAATTTGTAATTAATTGATACTTCTATTCCAAAACATTGCCCAGGGGGACTGGGGTGGGGGGCAGGCGGGGAGGGGGCAGAGGGTGTGAACCATTGCTCTAACAGGTGTCTGCATTTGCCAAAATGTGCTTGCCACTGCAATGCTGCTGACTGTTACTTTAGCTATGTCTTTGCTCGATACCAAACACACACAAGATACTGTGCTACAAAAGTAATCTGCTTCTTAATTCCCCTCCTACCTCTTTCACAAAACAGAGATTATCCCATTTGATTGCCTTATCAGCATTATTATCATAAACCCAGAGTGGTGCTGGGGGGAGCGGAAAATGATGCTTGGAAAGCCGAACACCCCTACCGCTAGAGCTGAGAAGGAAATTCAGCACTCTGAGAACAGAGCTCCCCTCAGCATCTCCAGGAACAAACCAGCTGTTGTACTGTGCTTATGTGTCCAGATAACAGACCAAAAACAGGAAATGCTAACCTAGTGCATTTGCCTGGGTGGTGTAAACGTAATGTTAAAGTAACAGTTAACCCGTAAAACTAACACAGAAAGATTATTATAAGCAACAATAGTTGGGAATAAAAATATATTTGGCAATGGCTGAGTTAAAATGTACGCTTTGGCAATGAAAATTTGCTTACAGTCTGTCAAAGACTTGCAAATACTCAATATGCTCCAAAAGAGACCCATCATACTGGCTTTTATGAGTGGTCCCTCTGGATTTGATATCAAAGCCGTAATGAGTGGCTGAGATTCAGGCTCAAGCTCATGTTATCAGACTTACACACACACTTTTTCTCACTCTCACTCATGTCTTAAGTTTACTTGTTGCATATGCTCTTGATCTCATGTAGTGACTGAGACTGTATTTTCCTAATGGAGCCTTACAGATTTTCACAGACTCCCCTCACCTTCTGTCTCTAGGAAAAACAGTTATTATCACAGAACTGTGGTTATGAAACAAGAAGGTGTTCTTTTTTTAATGGATTCTGAGTATCTTCTTCATATGTACATCAAAAAACTCACCTAAATGATCTTAAAAGTACTTGAGAACTTAATTCAAAGTTCAGTATACATAATAAAATATATACCATAAATGCTGTAAGTAAGCAACAACAACAAAAAAAATGTAGATGGTTAGGGTATCAGGAGCAAAATAAAAAGTACTACTTCCAAATATCTCATTAAATAGCTGGCTTTTTTTCCCATTTTTTTAGGATGCTCACAGTATGTTTTATTTAAGTATTTCCTTTAAAAATACTAGAATGTTTAATTCAGCAAGCAAAGTATTAATCTAGTTTTTATTATCACTATTCCTTGCAAGTCTTCTGGTTTTGAAGAAAATGGTGCATCAATGACTTAAAGTTTTGTGGTTTAGGGGTTTTTTTTGTCTTGTATTATTCATATTCTCTTTTTTTTTTTCCCCCGAAGTTCAGTCTTTTGCATATGGACCACTACTGTCTTATATATGAGACTTTAAATGCTAACAGATACATAATTTTATAAGGAAAGAAAAACCCTGAAAATATATTTTGAAATCTCTGTATCATAATTTGAAAGTATGCATCATATCTACTAAGAGACACAGCAGGCAGCTACTAATAAGACAAAGAACACAGAAATAACAGAGGTTTTATCATCGTTCACTCTCCCCAGGTTTCCAAGGTGTGGTTCACCAACAATGCTCCATGACAAAGCTTTCAGCTTGGCCACTCAGCTACCTGATTTCTGTAGAGACAGGACAGCTAACACTGAGGCACTGCCAACTTTTTTACCTTCTTGAGGTCAATGATATTTCTGAAAAATTAGGATACTTAAAATAACCACAAAAGCCTGCTGTAAAAGGTCAGAACAAGTACCATCAAAATAAGCACTGCAGATTTGAGGAAATCACACAATCAAACATTCATCAAACCATTTTGTGGAGGAAAATTTGACTGTCTGGACTAGAACATATTTCTTTGCCAACAATTCCTTTTGCAATACGTTCTTGGTTTTTTTTAGCGTTAGTTTTTGTGTTAGAAGGGCTCACTGCTCCTTAGCCTGCACAAGTATCGTTTTTCTTCTTAGATCCTCACCTACATGGCATTTGAAGAATGTCGTATTCCAAAACCCAAATCCTAAAAGTAATCTACTTAGGGAAAACCAATAGTTTGTTTCTTTGTCCTCCAAGGCTGTGCTTAATTCAGAGCCAAGTAAGCGTAGCCTAGACCTGAAAAGAGATGCCCATGGCAGAATTTGTGCCCAGGCTCATCTGGAAGCACTTTTGTATCTTGGTAGGGTCAAAGCAGCAGGCAGCACTCTGGGAGTGACCTGCAAAGCAGTTTTGTCTATAAAGGTGAGCGGATCATGGAGTGTGCTTGTATTCATCACCAAAGTTTCCTTGGTCATCGCCTAGAAGTATTTTTCCTCCCCTTTCCTTTCTTTTCATAATTTATGACCAAGGGTGTTGTGTGAGGGGTACTGAAAAACAGAATTCAGCAAACGCTGGGACAGTGCTTCAGCCGGTATAAACGAGCATTGCTTTAAAGGGGGTATGAGTGATGACTGATTAAAACCACTCAAGGTTATTCCTAGATAGGCTGTTGTGATATAATTTCCTAGCACCTGTCAATGCCTTGAAAAAGCAACATCCTTTGTAGTGGGAAAATAAATCACCCCCTCTGTGCTACACTAGCTCAGTTTGGATTCACTCTTGGCAGTACATTGAAAACTGTGGCAATTACTGCATGATGGGGATTTATAATGTGAATCACAGCCCTTCAGGAGATGAGGTGAATCCATTAGCTAATTTTCCATTGTGCCATTTAATCAATAAGGGAAGAAATGACAAGACCTTGATTTTCCACCGCAATTCTTCCAGATTTTAAATATTATTTCAGAAAAATTGCAAAAAGGAAAAATATTCAAGGCATTTAAACTTCATATTTGTAAACAGCACTAATTTTCAAATTCTATAATTACCCTTCCAAGCTGATTCTCAAAAACCCAAAACCTTCTAGCAATCCATAGTACAATACAATGCATCAAAAGGCATTTTGTACAGAGTACATTTACACACTCACACACATACTTACACAAACTATTCAGAAGTACGTATACTTCCATGTGCACACAAATGTCCAAGAAGTATTTAAAATTATTTTGAGAGTGAATAGCTAATACTTCATCTCACAGGCTCCCAACCTGCAGGTTTTTCATATACAACCCCCATTAAGTGGTGAGTGTTGCAGATAACAACGCACATGAAAGAGGCGAAAAACTGATGTTTCACAATTATGCTGATTTATTTACACACCTATTTAGACACACACACCTCTACTGTTGCCATAATTCGTTATATACCAAGAGATGTAAAAGATAACAATGAGTAATTTCTTAAGGTACCAAAGGTTAACAGATTTTATTCTGCTTGGGTTTTTTTCCTATATGAAAAGAAACTCTCTTTTGTGTAAATCATTCCTAATTATTCTGTTAATTAGTTGAGAAATAAGATGGTTTATATCTTACCTTCATGGACGTGTGTTAGTGACCTAAAGCTACACCATCCAATTAGTCAGAAAAGTCTCTATGAGTAGTATGGTTATTCATTGTCCAAAACCACCACCACCTCAGACATTTATTATTATACTCATCTATACCTCCAACAGCACCATTTTCTTTATGTTAACCAGAAAGCCCCCCCAAAACACGACCTTTAATTCTGCGAACAACATTTTCATTTTTAAAGCCTAAGATCAGTATTCCCTTAAATTTACAAACCCTTTGCATTGGATAGCACAGCATTTTCATTCCAGGTGCTTAATTAAGGTAATTTCTAAATTCAGCTTTCACTAAAGATGACCTGAATGTGTATGGGAGAAATGTTACACAGGTGTTTTGACCAAATGCTCTTACATAGTCCCCTGGAGGCCTGCTAAAACAGATACTGTAGCTCAATGCAACTTTTTTAGAGGTGGTGTAGGGGTGGAAATAATTAAAATGTTACCTTTGCCAAGTAATTCCCAATGTATCCTCACTGGCACTGGGGTATAAATGCCTGCCGTTTTGATTCATGGTCCAGTCACAAATCCTCAGCTGTCAATTGAAACCTAGCAGTCAGATATGGATCGAGCAGTACTACAGTTTTTAGTATTTAAATGACATGCAAACTAGTACTGTATATGGCAAAAGCCTTACTTTCCCAAGAAGTAACTTTAAAAAACAAAACAAACAAACAAAAATAACTTATTCTGAGAAATAAATGCCTATAGATTTGCTTAAGATAATGCTACTTTAATATGCTCCTCTATTAATAAAGCATAAAAGAGTAACTAGTGTTTAGCACATAACAATTAGCCATTATTAGATTACAAACTGAGCTGGAATAAAAGGAAATGTTAATATTCAATAGCGAGATATTTTAAGAAAGGAAATAAAAACTGCTGTTTTCTCTAAGCAATGCTCTATATATTGTGTATTAAGTAAAGGTCAAATATAATCAACACCTTGTAGCATGCATTTTGTGAAACATAGAAGACATGCAATTTATAGAAAATTTGCCCAAATTAAACAAACTATATGTCCTTATCTTGCTATTTAAGAAGGGTAAAGGTATTTTGTAATTTAAGTTTATTAATCTAGTGTTACTGAAAGTGGTATTACTTAGCAAGAGGTGATAAAATAATCTAATCTTGCTTTAGACTCAGAATAATAGCATTTAAAATATTTTATTGCATTTTAATACAATGAGGAATGTACTAAATGTTAGCTGAAAACAAATTCTTCCCAGATCCTCAAATCACCAGTTCTGCCTCACGGATTGTTCAAGCAACCCTCTATAGCTCTGTTTATTTAACAGCTGCCCTGTAGTATTAGCAGATTTATTGAAAAGATATACTGCTTATTTTTAAGGTTAAGAAAGTGAACTTATCTGGCTTGCAAAGAAAACATACATTTAAACCTCTGTATAGTCATGTTGTATATAAATTGCTGTACCATTATATATGATACAGCACGCTGAATTGAAGATAATGTTGCTGAGTTTAATTGCATTCAATACATTTTAGTTTTCTCTATCCATATTCAGTCTTTAGATAGCGCAGGCTACAGCAAACAAACCACAATAAACTATTTTCACAGGAGCACAATTAATTGCAGTCTTTTCCTGAAAAATACAAACGCTGAGGACAAGACAATATTGCAAACCTGACCCTGTCTGGCTGCTAGACTCATAAGCTTCCTGCTGTTAAGGTCTGAGAAATGGAAATGTTAGTGTCTGATGTTTTCATAGGGATAGTTTCTTGTTTGTTATCTAAAGAACTCCAAGGGACCTTCTGAAGGCCATTAAAAGCATGACTAAACCTCATGAAATTAACCAGAAAAGGAAACATGCAGTCAAAAAGTTTGCTAGAGGTAACTGTGAATAATACATTAAATATGTTTAAAGAAAGGGGTAGGTAAATATTTGGCTTAGTCACTACACAAAACAGTATTGTAAACCTGATTTTAATATTGAAGACATAGTAAAATATGTCAGCTCAGTTCCTCAATGTGCAGTAGATGTATTTCTGCTATAATCTTTAAGAATGTCATCACCTTCATTACAGATGCATATTTTAAAGCTTTATAACTTAGCTATAAAAACTCACTTCCAGCTGAAACACAAAATTGAAAGGTTAACCCACCCTCTTTTCTTCTTTCACAAAATATAAAATCTATGAGTAAAAGCCCTTTGCCTGATTAGAACCATAAAAAATACTAAAAACCACAAGCCTAGTGTTACCAAATGATTTTATGCACTTAGCTCTAGCTGAAAAATCTGGTGAGCACTTAGCTTGATATAGAACCTGACTGCATTTGCTGTTTGGGGAAAACACTAAGGGATTGATACATCACATTTTAGTAAATCAGCTTCTGCACTAAATCATTATATTCTTCACACAGTCTGTATGAAAACTTTCCACATGTACAGTTAATTTGTTAAATTTGTCATTAAGAAAGCTCCCAAAAGAGCTTTTCAAACCTATTTCATAAATGTTAGTAATGACATACTTCATATTATATACAGTCATGCATACTTCAATACATATACATCTACATACTGTAATGGTAATAATAGAACATGTGCGTTTCATATATATGCTGTAGACACATACATGCACATGCATATCAAGATTCATGCTACACCAGACTTATAGTTAGTGTAAACTGTAGTGCTATTCACGGCACCAGCTGTGCCATACTTGTGGTACTGACAACACCCTGGAGAACTGCATGTCTGTGTGACAACGGGTTCTGTGATAAGCCCAGGACTGCATCAGCTGTGCTGGAAACCACCTTCCCAATCTTAAAAACTATTGCTCCATACTCCTCAGCAGGCTCACATAGCTGCCATGTTGTCTTTAAAAACTAACCTGCCAGGAAAATGTGCTTTTTTTCCCCCTTCACATAAAATTTCTTCTTCCAAATCACTCCTGCTTAGAGATCAGGATGTCTAAGATTAGGAAATATACTTTTGAAAGAATGTAGAAATATGACTTCCAAAGTCTGAATCTGCTGAGTGCTTTCTGGGTAAAAAGGCTGGAGAAGCTTAAAAGAGCTCTATGAGCCCTGGCTGCATTTGATGGAAGAGGATGTCTGCTCACAGCAGCAGCATGAATGCTGCCCTTGGAGGATGTCCAGACAGCCCAGTAGGGAAAGCCTGGGAGCACAGACCTGACATGAGTACCAAGCTTTGGAAGCATGTAGGGCACTTCAGTACAATATTTTGAGTGCTGTATGTTGTCTGGAGTCATGCTGAAAGCTTTCTGGCTAGCTATAGTCCTCAGAGTAACTTAAGTGACCTCTAAAATCATGCCATGGTGTTAGCTGGAGACAAGAAGGCACATTCATTCTCACCCACAGTAAGCCACCTAAAAGAGTTTCTCTACAGGACATGTGAAAGGAAAAGGGAGGAAACTACTTGAAGGCTACTTGAGAAAACTTAAATTCCTCAGTAGAGGGACTTAATAATTAGACCTCATGAGACATTTAATAAATGCTGAAAAACACTACTAAACTTTCTGCAAAATATCCTATGAATGCAAAATAAATGACCTGATTTAGCATGTGACGTTCTTTCCTAGAAGCCTGATGGACAGGTCTGCTCTTCAGTCCCATGGCTGTGTCATTTTCAGCAAGGCAAGCCACATGAACCCCAATTCAATAACACCTTCCATCCGCAAAACATTATCAATGATTTTTTTTTATTCATCTCCCACCTAACCACACAGAAAAAGAACATGGGTCTGTATTCTGAAGCAGAAAAGGATGGCCAGCCTTGCAGCAGATGGGGATACCTCACAGGCACCCCAGCCCTTTCCTGACACGTGGAGCTGCAGCAGTCTCATCCCTGCAGCATGTCCTCACTGCCACACTCATGAAGTAGCAAAGAACTCAAAGCCCACTGCAAGTGTTTCTCCATGGAGGCAGTGCAACTCCCTCACCCGCCTCCGCTGTGTCATGGGAAACGGCCACAGGCCCGGGCAGAAGCAGAGCAGTAGATCAAGTGGTTCTCCTAACTCTTGCACCAGCCTGAAAGTCATCTACCTCCCTGCTCCTGTTCAATGCCAGGAAAGTGATTTTGGTTTGCGCTTTCCATTGCTGTGAAATGTACTAATGCAAAGTTCTACCCAAGAGCTAGATTTCACTATAGCTGCCTATACAGTTCAAACTGGCCACCTTCCAAACACAACCATCCTACAGATTTTTAAGTATGCAAATCCTACGTACATTAAAAACCCATAGTCAACAGCTCAATCTTTAATCATAGTCTGGATAATTTTTACAGTTCAGTATTTAAGCAGGTTTTATATTCTCCTATTTAAAGAGTGACTGTCTAAGACTAACATTCATTACAAACTTCTGTGATTGCTAGTGAAAGTAGATACACATTTTGGAAAGTGTAACAGGAGATTGTGCTATAGCTTCTGTTAGTTGAGAAAAACCCATAAAACTTATTTGCATACTGTCATTGTTATGACTGAAACTTCCTTTAAATGTGTTTCCTTCCCAGCAAGCATATGTGAAAGGTGACCTCTTATCCATTTACATACCTCCCTGGTGGTCATGTGACCCAGTTTTACGTCAAACTGTCAATTATGATAAGGGACACAATAAGAACAGCCTAAGTGTTGATAACCTGTTTCCTGGCTTTACTGAGAAGTTCTGTTTTAAGAGTCCACTTGTGTTCTTCTTTCAGCCTTCTGCTGAAAGCAAAAGCAACATCCACCCAAAACACTTTGCAAACAGATACTCTGTGTTCAGTGGACATTTAATTTCCACGATGAACAGTATGAATATACTCCATTTTGAACTGTGTGATTCAGTAAGTAAAGGATGCATCTGGTAAGAACAACTTCCTACCGAAGAGGCAGGGCGGTCTGGTGTGTAAAAAGCTATCTACAATTTTCTGATTTTGTATTTTAGAAACCTGAAGTGTTTATTACTACATATGTGGCAAATGACTCACTCATAAATGTCAAAGCTGTGTGAAAATCATGCATACCACACACCACACCTGGAAAGCCCAAGCTCTAGTGGAAACCTTGCCATTGTATTAATCAGTGCATAGACTGGAAGAGTTTGCCAGCTCCTCAGTAATTGGGCTAGCATTAGTTGGCACAGTTTACTGTAACAGACAGGAAAGTTCTAGAGGTCATTGTCTTCACGTACCTCAATAACTATCCCGTTTATTTATATTTTCTAATTAAAAATGGAATCATCCATACAAGGCTCTGAGGTGCATTAAAATAAATAAATGGCCAGGAAAGAAAACCTGACAGCTATTTCATTCATTCCAACAGAAATCTTATTATTTGTGAAACCATTAATCTGTATTTTCAATAAATACAAATGTCTATCCATCCATCCAACCTTCCATCCATCCATCTATCTATCTGGTATTTTTATACTGTTTCAACAGGTAAAGTGCATGACTAGTATTTCTGGCAACATTCTAGCTTTATAGCCAGAAACAACATCAACCTGTCTCTATCATTTCAAGAACATAATAAAGTCATCAAGTTGAGAGCAGTAACACAAGGATGCTACAGAAACGCTATTACATAACCATGAGAATTCTGTTACTTTAGACTTTGTTACTGAACTTTTTAGCCAAAAGAATGGAGACACAACTAGAATCTGGCAAGGAACTGCGTCCACTTGTACAAGATTGAATTAGAGTGAGTTTCCTCAATTTGTTTTTTTTCCCTCTAGTCGAGCCTTAGAAACCACAAATCTTCAATAGATACAAATCAGAGAAAGAAGGAGGGGAAAAAAGGTGCTCCCATATAATCGTGAAGATCGTCCAACCTTTCTTTTATGCGCAATTCATTTAAGATGCTTCTCAGCCCAGATGATGAGCACCGAGTAATAGATTTTATTTCATAAAATAATCCCATCAAACACCAATATAAAAATTAAGAAAAACTCTCTCACTCAGGTACTAGCTCTTATCACTTCCCTTGCCCCTTCCTATGGTGCCCTCCCTGTGGTTACATTATCAATACTTTCAACTCTCAGAAAAAGATGCTGAATGAAGAAAAGCAAACCAAAAAACACGGTCATTAACAATTTGTAATATGCACTTTAGGGGTGGCTGACATGACTTTTTTACAACAAAATTATAAGATACCTGTGGCTCTCTAGTTGCTGCTGGAGCAAGAGATGTTTTGTAACTATTCATGTCACAGTATAGAAATACCTGGCATTTCAAGGCGGGTAACAGAAAGACCCACCAGCAATCGCAGCAGAAAATGGACTGCATAGTTATAATTCCTCATTAGAACCTTGTCTCTTAACTATCAACATAGTATGGTAAGTAATGGATGTAACAGCATATTTTTCACAATATCCAGATCAGTAAAAGCAAATTAACTGCTCCCATTGGTGCTATTATGCACTGTCTTTCAAAGTTGTATTCAGTGCTTCCCATCTAAATGTGAGTATTCCAGGTAGGTTGTGCTATAAATCGTTTACTGGAAGTTTTAGCAAACTATCACTTTGTCAAAAGACCCCATGTAAGTGTGTCTTGCAAAATACATGTGTAACTTTTAAATTGATTGTGGTTACTTTAATTTAAATAGGCTACATATTGGTTCTTTTTAACAACAACAGAAAGTACTCAACAGTACATGCCAATATTCCTCATAACCAGAGAGAATAAATCTTCATAAAGACTCCTCCAATTAAGTAAAAAAATGTACCGTTGACAATATTTATTCTTATGGGGTCAATGTGCATTAGAGGGTATGGTGAATGTTTAAAAGACCTCTCTGGAACTAAAACCATTGGCTTTCTAATTTAGAATTTCTGTCTACTAACACAAAATGATTGATTGTCTTTATTTCATGTACCCCTCAATTTTTCTTTTCATTCATCATGGGCTGCTTTAAACCAAATGCATTTAAAATCTGCCACAAGAAGAGTGGTCTCTTTTAAATTGTTGTAAAGTAATGAAAGAACATAGTAAATCAATCTCATTTCTGCCTTACCAAAGGATAACCTTTGCTCTATTAAAGTTGTTCAGACAATTTCAGTGCTCTACCTCACTTTTTGGGTAATAAACATATATGGCACTGTCATCTCAGAGATGTCTTTAGGATTTGAGTGAAGATAACTAATTCATTAGAAACCTATATATACGCACTCATATATTCGTATTTATCCATCTCAAAAAGCTTTGTTGTTAAAGTGTTCTGCTCTTTCAAATGGTTTCAGCACTACATACTATTCCCTAATTTTGTACGTAGTTATACGTAAGTATCCACGCATGTGTCCTCCTCAAAGACACTCAGGCAAGCATACACATATATCTATTGCATAGGTTAGAAAAGAATAGAGAATTCACAGTGAAGATGAAACCATGACACAATTTTTAAATTTACTATATGGCTCACTGGTCACCAATTAATGCTCTTGAATTAATATAACAAGACTATGAAGCAATATATTTTAAAAGGGAGAACACTGGTTTCACAGTGGCGTTGAAAAAAATTTCTGTTTATGAAGTGTATGTGAGACATAATTTATTTTCCACTTCCCTCTAAGCCATCTGGCCACATGTTTTACCATGAAAGGGAGTATAAGACACAGTGCATGTAAACACCAAAGACTGTGATGACCCTTGAGATCCCTCTCACTTTTATGTTCCTATGACACTGCTGAAATCTCCAAATTTATTTCCATCTACACAAATATATAGAAGATGCATGAATAAGCAATATATGATTTACATGTCATAAACTCAGCCCAGAGAAAATTAAGCATGCTGCTACTACCTTCTGGCATATGACAAGTAGTTTGTAGCTCTTTTCAATGAACTCGCAAGAAGGTGGAGTTGGCTTAACCAGTACCAAAATTGCAGAAAAAAATGTGTCTAAAAACATGCAGTGAAAAAATAAATTTCATTGCACATCCCCAAATTAACTGGAAGTCAGAGACTTTTCAAAGGATACTATGTCAAACTTCACATGAAAAGAAATCCAGAATTACATGCACTGTGCTTAAAAAGAGAGATGTTGTGTATTTTAAAATACAATAAACATATACTGTATATCTTTGAAAAAGAACCATGTTATAGTAATTATAACACATTTCATAATGCAACAATCTTTGAGAGGTTAAAAAAAAGGCAATACACCAGAAAATTTACTGAAAAAATGAATGGTTGGCAAAACCACTAATTGTCATTTGGTATTTTCCTAAAAGTGTACAGATGTTTCCAGTTAGGTCTCACTGGTTAAAAAAAAAAAGTTGGCTAAGCATCAACTATCTTGAATAAGCTATCATCTTTATGATTTTCTCTGAACTCTGCATGTGGTGACCTTTAAAACGGACATACTGCCACCTTGCCCTGGGAGTGGGTAGGGGTAGGGAGTTCCAGATGAAGCCCACTTCAACTGTATCTCAGCAAACACAGAACAGGTAGGTTTTACTGAAAAATGAAACAACTGTTGACAGAAACCCAAGCCTGAGAAAAAAATACAGTACAATAAATACCAAGGACTATTTAACAGCCCTTTTCTTACTGCTACGTTCAGCTTTTTTCCTTGTAATATTCTACATGCTGTTAATCTCAAAGTCCTCTACTGTTAAGATCTAAGAGCAACACAAACACACATCATAAACCACGTTAAAGTTCTAAAGGGTCTGAATTTGTTCCTGTTACTAGCAATGTAGGATTTCTGTATATGCATGGCCTTGCTACTGACTGCAGCTAATTTGTTTGTAAACCATCATTAATCTCGGCTGTATATTTTCACAGTTTGGGTAAACACTTCATTTGCATTAAATTTACAGCATTAATGAGATGTGAAATTTAAAATGCTACTTGAAACATAAATGATGTAAGAAACTAGAACAAAACCGTGGTTTTATCACGTTTGAAATCAGCAGACCAATTTAAACCTATTAAGCTAGAAATGATGATGTGTTGCATTGTGAATTTGGTTTTATAACTCATCTTCTAGAACTAAAATGAAGAAAAGTAGGCTTAAATATCAGGGTAAAAAAAAAAAAAAAGCTTGAAAATAATAAGATGGACTTTTGCTTTGGAATTTTTGCTTGTTTTTTAAACTGATTTTGAAATGAATATTTGTTCCTTATACCCCCCATTCTCTTTCCTAAAATCTTATTAAAGGCAACACGTATGAGCTGTTAAAAAATAAAATAATTGAAAGAAATATGATTAGAAGTTCCTTCAGATGACACAAACCTAAGAAATAAATCATATGCTAAATTGATGTTTCTAAAAGGGTTCAGTTTTGGTTTGAATAAACTTCATCTTCAGATGACAAATACTGAAACCTTTAGGATCCCAGTCTAATCCAAGATAACAGTGGCAGCATGTAGGAAGGTAATATCACAAAATCTTCTCTATATCATTACACCTATGTGAAACTTGCCCACCTGTTGCTGGTGTAGGAAGGATGGGTCTCTTGGGCTTAGTCCCACATATCGATTGGCTTGGGATGTGCCTGAGGCTGTGTAGGCTGATTAAGGAAGAACAAAACAGATTGATAAAAATACCAACCTATCATAACTATTAGCCTGTGCAGGTACAGTACAAATATGAGAGATCCAGAGTTATGATTTTGCAATATATAGGATGTGTCTGTGTTTTTTCTTTATATAAACTTTAATAGAATGCAAATGAAAAATTGGACCAAATCTGGAAAGACACATATAAAGTCCTATAAACTTCAATGGAAGCTGCATCGTTACATCATAATGATGTCTCTTGTTAAATAAAAGTTCCTCTCATTAATATATTTTTAGTTTTTAAAAGTGATTAAATAAGGTATGTATTCGAAGGAATCACAAGCCTGATTCTCATTGCCACTACACTAATCTAAGGCACAAGTGAAATCACTGAGATTACAATGTTGAAAGAAAATATTAGTGCACAATTATTATTCTTACTGCTGTAAAGGCTCATCACAAAACTGTAAAAGAACAACAAAAATTAGAATAAAATGTTCAGTTTGCTTATGTGGCATGAAATGAATCTTTATGGGCATTTGGAAACAGGATGTAATCTGATTAGTATTTTCACGAGAAAGGAGCTAATTTTTACTGTGCAATATAATATTAAATATTCAACTCTCCTATGCATCAGGAAAAAATATTTTCCCAGGGGAACAATTTAAGGAAGTCTCTCACTGTCTGCTACAGAAGATTAAAGAAAGCCATTTCTAAGGAGAAAGGGAATAGTAGGTGATGCTGGGATTAGTTACAGGATGTGGACCCTTCACCCGTAGGACACATTCCTGTCTGGTCTCTGTCAGTAATCCCTAAAAGCCATTACCCTCTCATGGCTTTTGGTGACACTTATAAAATGAAGTAGGTGGTCTTACTCGACTCCCCAGTGTGGAGGTGCCCACGCTGCAACTTGCAGCATCACAACCTGGGAACTTGCTGGCAGACAAAGCAAAACTACTAAAATCGAACAGAGATACACAAGGATGCCAGTGAGGAGCTAGATGGGAGTACTTACTCAACTGGCCTGTTAGCATTAAAGTCACACTGCAAATACAAGCAAATGAAATCCATTAATTTTTTTTTTTTTTTTAAAGGCTTTATACAGTAAACAGGCTTTACTGAAAAACTCTCATAAAAATTAATCAGTTATTAGAAGGAAATTATGGTGGAGGCCACAGGGTTCCCCAAATATTAACAAATCCTGCTGTTCTTTCTCATTCAAAACAATTCTGCTATTGCACTTCAGAATGAAAAGCAGTGCTATTCATTTACTGTTTTCTTCTCATCAGACTGAATAATAATGATAACTTGTTGGCCAAGCATATGTTTTTTATATTTATATATCTATATATATTTTGAACCAATCAGTTATTGCAAATAAAAGTAAAACTATGCTTTAAAATATATTTAGTCTTGATTTTCCCATTAAGTGAACATATTAGCACTCTGTGTGGCACATTTATTATGACTGATAATACAGTTTATATATGTTAATATATAATTTATATATCATCAGGACATAATCTCTCATTTTTTGCTGTCGGCTTGATCAACAAGCTATGTTCCTTCGCTTTGTTGCTCTTACAGTTACCAATCCAGTTACAAAATACTTTACCAAGTAGATAGACTACTGCACTGGTCTGAAAACCATAACACTCTGAACATGTAGCATTTAAGTGCTACCTCATATGCAGAACTGGCACATTCAAATAAAATTTGTACACAGGGAGGTTTTTATTATTTTTACATGCTGCAGTGACAAACGGGATCTTCAGGCAAGAAGCTACTTGCACACTGCTGTGGAAGCATGAGGAAGCCTTACTTCAAATGTCTAAGCGGAGATGTTCTAAAGTTCACAGGGAACCAGGTACCCAAGTTCCAATGAATTGCATGAGAAACTGGGTGCCAACTTCATTTGAAAATATTGCCCAAATTTTCCACGTAGTAGTATGAGAAGGAACAGATTAGGTTTGCTTTTCTGTAATGATGAATATTATGGTCAGATTACCAGAAAACATCCCAATGCATTTCTGACACTGTATTTGGGTTTTGCCATTTGTATTAGAAACCCTGACCTCACCTGAGACAGCTATTTAGGACAGGCACAATCATGTCAAACGAAGCAGAATGAAAACATGAATACTTGAAACTATACGTGAACTCAGTTTTCTCAGTTTTCTGTTCTGGACCAAAAGTTTACAGCAACAGCTTCTTGTTTGCTGCTAAAGACAACTCTTCTTAAAAGGTGCAAAAACTGTATGACAAACCACCAGGGAGGATACAGATATACTCTACCACCTTCTAAAAAAACTTCTGCAATACTAAAAGAACACGTAAAATACTTCCATAAATCTATCTATATAATTATTTGTTTGTACTTAAACAGTGGTTTGTCCAAAAGTTACTACTATCCTTTTATAATAAAGGCATAAGCAGTTTTCCTCCTTCACATCTCAACCACTCCTATGCATTTCCTTTTCTCCTCTGCTTCACATCCTAATGAAAAGATTTAAAGTAGTATAACACCTAAGAAACATACAGTTTACGGTCTCCATTAATGACAGACCAAAATTTAGGGACTGGATTGACAGTTCAAATACTAAACAGGATTAGAGCAAGTAACACACCCTAAAGAGATTGGTATTTTTAAAGACTGGTAAGTTTCCTTCCAAAGCATATGTTTGGAAGTCTCTCCTAAAAATCTTCGCCACTCCGATAAATACTGGTGACATTGGCCATCTCAAGTCCACACGGAAGTTCAAAGACAACAGAAATGCAGAAAGTAATTTAAAAGCAACATTCTGCATTACTGAGCATGAGTATTTGGAAAAGAAATTACCCTATACATAGTAACACCTTTGCTCTTATTTCCAAAACTGCAATTCCATTGAAGATAATAGGATAAATAATATGGTCCTATATAGTAATAAAGATCTTAAAACATTAAAATTTTAATGTTTTAATGTTTAGGGTTTGGGGTTTTTTTGTTTTGTTTTGGTTTGGTTTGTTTTTTTAAAAGTACAGTGGATCTACCATCCATTGCAGCAATGTAAGGAATTAAAATTTTCTTTTGCCATGACCATTATGTTTGCTGAAAACGACACAACCTATATCAACATGCAATTGTCACAGCTCAGATTTAGTATGCATTCTAACAAGGCTTGATTTCTGTAGGAAAGCTCATTGAGGAGCAAATTATCCAATCTCTGTTTGGAATTCCATCTGCGGGTCATTGTAAAACCTTGCTGTCTGGGTGTGCTTCTCAATGTCTTAACAATGTCCACCTTAGATGAACAACTGGGTTTTCTTTTTCTTGAATAGTGGTCAAATGCGCAGGCTTTTCCCTTTCATTTTGGTTGTCATGTCACAAACTTTGGTTCATGTAACATGATGCATTGGTTGAAATTTGGGGAGGAAAAGCTTTGCAGTTGGATCACGTTTGCTCTCAATGTAAAATGATGAGCATCCACTTGGTCAAATAGTAGGAAAAGGCACCTTTTTCTGGCCTCAATTTGAGATCTTATCGAATCTTCGATGGACATTTTTTGTTTCCTAAAGAAATACTTACTGGTTGCTGTAGGTGAAGATGCCTCACCTTCAGTGGATGTAGTGATGGGCTTAGTATCTGTCATGGTCAGGGTCACAGGTCGCACCGCACTGTGATGGGGAGAGGGTGCCAAAACTGGAGTAAAATGGCCAGGCACTTTCCCTACTACTTGACCACTGCTGTTAGGCTACAAAACAAAACCAAAAGAATGCCTTGTGAAACATACACATTGCATTTAAGGAACCTACACACCTATCTTAGGGCTTTCCAGCATGCCCATCACTGTAGTACGTGTGTGCTAGAATGCGCCATTTTAGCAAAGCTATCAATTTCTGTGTGTTTTTTTCAGCAGGCAGATCCCTCCTCAGAAAGGTAGTACATTCCTAAGTAGCAGTACGCTTTGGGAAGCTTGCTTTCTTTCTTTCTGGATGCAGCATGCATCAGATTGTTTCAAAACATATTTGCTGTTCATGCAGTGGCTGTGAACCACAGTAAATCCCGTGATAGCAGGATTAAACTGACCAGGCGTAGGCCCCTAATGTACAAAGTATTAAGAGCAAATGAATGATGCAAAACCTCTGTTTTCACATGCCACACCACTCTGGCTTGGAGCATAACCAAGACTTGACCACAGTTGTCCACAGAGACTACACATACTGGAAGGCTAACTAATAATTCACATGTTTGGGAGTGGGGGAGAGGGTTAGGATACAATGTCCTTTAATGCATACGTCATAACATCTGGCCAAAAGCCGCCTACTAAAACATAGAAGTGTTTAAGAATGGGAACTTTGCAAGTCAAGAGCATAATAAACAAAGACAATTCTTTCACAGATACAAGAGACGGTCTGCATATGACCTTATGGTACAGGTCATCAAGGTAATATTCTACTTTCTGCATGTACGCACAACTGAATTTGGCAATGTTCACTGGTAAATGTATATGTTTATCCAATGTTTAAACATGCCTTAGACATTCTGCATGACTGTAAATACTTCAACAGTAAATAACTTGCAGTAAAAATTAGCAAGTAGTAAATAGCTTTTTCAACAGTGGCTAACCACTTTTGTCTAAACTGATTGTGTGAATCTGTGAATCATAAGTATTTTAAAATACAGCCATACAAAGTAAAAAACACTGGGAGTCTTATTATCAGAAGGATCTTGCCAAATTTGAGATAACTCAGAGTAAAAAAATGGACTGATAAAGGACCTGATTCAAGTGATACAAGGAAAGGTTAAAAGAGGTAAGCATGACTGTGGTAATGAAATAATAACTGAGCTGAGACAATTACTGCAAGTATGTGCAGAGTATAAACACACTGGAGGAAGGAATTATTTGGAAAGTACAGGAAGTATAAACTTGGGGTAATGGAATGAAATTGAGAAGGAGGAAATTTAAAATTAATAGCAGGAGAAACTTCCTGGCAGTATGATCTACTAGACTTTGCAAATGCCCCCAAGGGAGAGCCTTGTTCTTTAGGACATCTAAAACTAAGCTAGAAGAAAACACTAGAAAATATAAGTGCAAATGGACACCAATCTGGTGTTCATAGGAACATCAAGCAGTTAGCAGACTATTTCCCTCTCTAAAATCACAAACCTTACAATGAAAAATAACAGTAAAAATGTGCACTAATGCAAAGTGGCCAACAAACTACCCCTCTAATGAAAAAAAAATCACCCCCCTAAACATCACTGTATGTTTGAAGAGTGTTGTAGTGGGGGTGGGGACAGAAGAGCCATGGAATCCCAAAATTTTGCAAATACAGAAACTGGGTGGTATTTACCACTTTTTCATTTATATTCTTAGTAGAGTAAGCTGAGAAGTTACTACTAGGAGTTTAGTAATGGCAATAAGTGACAGCTGTCAAAGTAGCTTCAAAGTAAGAAAGCAGTCCAGATTCAAAGGAATATCAATACTTTTACAAATAACAGAATTTCCCCAAATAACTGGCATGATACATTAAGTTTTATTCGCTAGGTGAAACTTAACATTTAGATAGATCTCCCTTATTATGCGTACTTGAAATGAAAATGAGATGTGGCAGAATATATACAAGACAATTTTTAGAGAAGAATGTGGTCTAAAAGTTTACTGAGTATCTGCTTGCATGCTTACATGACCAATGGGTCATAAGTGGGGAACTCACTCAGTAAGTACAGAGGTCTTTCCTCAAGAATACAAATTACATCTTTATGTAACAGCAGCCACATATTAAGTATGTGTCAATAAGTCCACTTTCTTTGAGATCTATCTTAGCAGTGTGTTAGGGAATTTTATTTTATGGGCTCTATTTTAAAGGCCTGCCAGACTAAACCCAGATTTCTTAATGACCAGAAATTTGACTCCACCTGCCTGAGAAGAAAATGAAAATTTTAACTAACATAAATTCAGAAAATCTCTAAGAGTTACTTAAAATAAATTCCCCATACAAATGACCCAAGATACTCCAAAACTTAGAGGCAAGTATCCTCACTCACTGACTGCGAGTTGTACGGAGTTCGAGACATCTCAATGTTGCAATAAAACAGACTTTGTTGTAGGTAAGGGAGCCGTGACTCAGTTTGAAGCATTTGTGGGGAAAACTGTCAGAAATATAGGTGGGCCTTATGAAAACTTTTCCCTAAAACACCAAAATTTTTGTCAGTAAGACCTGCTTTCTATGTTAGATTGGAGTTTCAGTATGTTTCTGGGGATCCTGCTGCAGAGCCAAGCCCTGTTTCCTGCCCTGGCAGCCCAGCTGTCCACACAGCCTGCTGAAGTGACTACCAAGTCTCACTTACGTCTGGTACTCCTTGGTGGAGTCACTGACTTGTGACCACAGGGCTACCTTAGGAGCCTTAGCTCATGTGGTGTGCTAACATATCACAAAAACAACTGAGAATTCCTTATCAAAAGGACCAAATTTTATTAAAAACTAAGAAAGAAGATTCCAAGGAGTTTATGCATTAAAACAGCCAGTGTCATAGGCTTCCAAAAGGAGCTTTCTCCAAAGCCAGACTCGAATGAATTCGAGGACACAGCTGGAGACCAGGTTGATTTACAGCAATGTATCACCTTCTGCTGTTCCCTAGTGATCCCGATCAACAGGAATGCAATGGCTCACATGGACTCCAGCTTAGTCCTGGTTCATATGCTCCAAATGAACAAACCCTTTCCTTGCTGAGTTATAAGATATAGAATATACTTATATCACATAAACCATGTTTTTCCCTCATGATACATAACAGCAGTCCAGTATATCACCCCACTTCATGCAAATTGAGGGTGAAATCCTGTACTTGTTGAAATCCACGGAGAATTTGCTAGTGATTGTAGATGTGGTTTGTTGCACATGCACCCCCCACATGTCTACATTTCTACTTATTTTCTTTTTTTTTAGTGTCTTCTTCAATGGTAGACATTGATTCATATCTGTTCTACATTCAAAACTAAGTGCAGACACAATAAAATGAAACAGATCTGCAACTTCTAGATAGAAAAATAAAACCTCCAAAGTTAGAAAAGGGAAAACTCGTTACTTCAGTAAGTTTAATTCTTTCAGTTTCAACATTTCAGCCTCTGAGTGTACATTGCATTTCAAATGCAATTACAACCTAGTTACCTGCCTCTTAACAATTTCATTGCATATTGTCACATTTCCCTAAATATTTTCTGACTGCACTTTATGATTTATTCTGTTTTTAATTTTTGTAATTTCTAACATCCATTCTTTTCCCTTTTCAAGTGCTTTACCTCTGTTTTCACATTTGTAACATAATATCTGTTTTAAAATTTTGCAGTAATATGTCAAATACTGTATATCACAAAAACTGTTCGGGTGTTATCGCTCAGCAAACAAGATAACACAAGAAAGGGTAAGTACACACAAGACAGAGCTTGGTGTATCATGTCTAAGAACCTAACTTCTTCCACCATAATGGAAGTTTCCTGTATTTAAATTTTTAACTAACCTCAGTTGTAGGTAAGGACATACCTACCAGGACTTTTACATATATAATTCTTTTCCAGCAATCCTAGCTGTCTTTCAGTTGTGAACCAAGGTCCTCCCTTTGACATAGTTTGTCATGGGAAATGGTACACATGATATTTTCTTAAAACATCAGTGTTTCTCCCAGCTGCGCTACATTTGAAAACAGAGTTTATGAAAAGCAGTCTCGTATTCCCCCAAACTCGGTCATATGAACGTCACTCATAAGAAACCTTCCTGAAACGTCCATAACTTGTGTTTCTTGCATGCCGTGAACAACAGTGAAGCAGGTAACGGAACTGTATTTAAGATATCATAATTTGTTTGCTGCTGAAGATCATAAAGTAGTCCTAAATAAACAGGTCATTGTCTCAGAGCTGTTGCTCAGGCCTGTCTTCAGACTCATGCTGACATTGCTGCATTGGTTTATATTCAATTCACACTTCTACCATTAACTTTGCAAACAAAAAACTAAAAGATTTTCCAGTAAAGGTCTAGATTCTGGACCACGGTAGTTGATAACAGTACAAGCTCAAGAACACTGGCTGTCTCAGATGTCTCACGTCCTCTATCCTGCTTTAAGTTTTCAGTGCAAAGAGGGAAACCCTCTGGTCAGAAATGGCCCTCCGAAGTGGTCAATTTGTAATTTTATTAAAAACTGGCTTCTAGAAATAGCTTCTGTGACCTGTTCTCCTTTTAACTTTGGCAATTATGTCAAAAGTTATTTTACCATGGAAACTATATATCCATTTGGACAGTATCCACTTGAATTACAAGTGCAAATATTTTTGCACATCATCTAATACAAATTCATTTTGTTCTTATTTAAAACAAGTTCTAGGTTCTAGTTCCAGTTTTCCCTGAAGACATTCTTACAGATGAATGCATTACAGGTGGAAAATCAACTGTTACCATCAAGTAGGGCGTCAATATGTCTATGTGATGGATTCACAAACAGAGAGATGACGCCTGAGGCATAAACCTCAAGCAAATTGCATGGAGGCAGCTGCGTTAGATAAACAAACTGTGCATTTGAAAATAGAAGGAAAGAAACAAACAGAATGAAGGTCTGGCAAATTTAGCCCCAATTTATGCAGGTATACATTTTTCTATTGTTGGATTGGGGGCTAATTTCTTTTTCAAATCTATATTACATTTTCCAGCTTTTTAATTCATACCATCTTGAATTGCCACAGATTAATCCATTCATGCGCCCAAAGCCACAGATGAGTTATATCTACTATCATAGCTATAACATAACCCAGATTGTCAGGCTTCTAGTATCTGATTGTGTGCACTACACACTCTTCCTTAAGTCCAAAGTCTGAACAGAAACTTGTAACAGGTATGAATATGGACTTTCTTAAAATCAGGATTCACTATACCTGTTTTCCCTGCTGGGATTTTACTAACATAATCAGTAATTAATCAACCTCCTCTTCAGACTTCTGTTCACATATTTGCCCAAATATCAGCACATTACACCTTAGGTCTTCAGTTACATTTTACAACAATGTTTTGTCATATAGCTCACTACTTCCAGCGTTAAAAAAATCTTTGTGATGCCATAGTGAAACGGCAACACTAAACATCTACAGATGAGATTTACACAATAGAAATTTGACATTTATATTAAACATATAAACTACTAAGTTGCGTAATGATAAAATATATTTTATGTTTAAATTTGCACAGTGTCTTTTTTTACAAAATAATTGTAATTATAATTCCAAATTCCAAATAAAATCATTCCAATTTTCCTTGGAATCTTAAATATCTTAAAAATGTTAAATTTCTTCTTCAAACAAATAATCAACAAAGGTCTGAAATCATCTTAATGCTGTGCATGGCCTAGGTACAGGTACATATGATGCTGTGTTAGATATTTCAGAAAGAAGTTTCAGGGCTTAATAAAAATTATGTTATTCCAGCTAACTACTATACTTGGAGAACAGTATATTTGCATCTCAAAACACAGTCTTTGCAACAGAAATTCTGTGTTTCCCAAGAAGGTTATCCTATTATAGCCAGGTGATCAATCAATGACTACCGTTTAGTCAAACTGGATTTGCTGTGCTTGAAAATGCTATATCGCCCATTTCTTCTCAATAGTTCCACTCCCTTGTAATGGCAAACTTCAGATACTATGGTGAAGAATATCACTGCAGTGTAGTTTTGAGACCATTGACTCAATTAATTTTGTTGTTGAAGCTGTAGAAGATGCGGTTCTGCACATTTTGGTCCCCTGCTCAAATACCTCGTTTTAACAGTTGTCTACTAGCCCCATCTATGACCCCCTGGAGATGACAGCTGATAAGTTCTGTCTTCGAGTTCATGCCATCATGCTCTGCGATATCCACAGAGGGTGATGGATGTTTCAGAAAATCTGCAAGTAAAAGAAACTGGAAGAAGTATCTTCCATTTTTCTAACTCTCCCTCTCTTTTTTGTGTGTGTGTGTGTTTGTTTTTTGTTATACAACGCAAACCCAACCTTTTACCTCAGCAGAGCTTTTGCCTAGGGCACCCTAATATTACGTCACCTGCAACGGACATGTTAGTCTCCCACTGGAGACAGCTCAGTGATACAGCAGACAGTTTCATCAAATGTGCAGAAGACATACCCTCAAGTTATTATCTATCTGAGTAATGTAACACAGTGTCTTTGAGACTCTGCTAAACATAAGGGAATGGTATTATTAGACCACTGCCAGCAAGACTGTAGAAGGTACTGTAGGGCAGTTCCTCATCAGGTTGAATGTGGTGGGTTCCATAAAGCATTTGTTTAACAAGAAGCAAGGCTATGCAGATTTTCTGTCTGCTGTCGGACACTGTGGTAGCAACAGAAATGTACTTTGCCTTTTTATAGTGCCCCTTACCACTAGTTTCCACACCCTTGCAACCTGAGTAACTGCTAATAGCACATCTTACACAGACCTCACTGCGAGATGCCACACAAAAGCTCCAGGTGGTGTGACACGCAGCTACCTGTCTGCTTGAGGAATTAACTTTAGAAAAAACACGTTGTTGCCAGTTCTTGGCTGACAACATCACTTCTGTACTACTTTCTGAGAGAAATCAAGGTGTTGACTTTGATCTATAAAGCTCTGAGTCTCATCCATTTGAGAAAGTCTTTTGATTAACACTGCTGAAACTGAGAGCAACTGCAGAGCTTCAGCAACCCATGTTCGGACACAGCTATCGTAAGACATTCTAGGTGAAGAGTCCTCCATCCTGAATCACAATTTTACCTGTGAGTTCACAAAATCTGATTTATTTGTCAACAGGTACAGCACAAGCAAATACCCAGCTTTCCTTGTACATTTGCCTTAACAACAGTTGAAGTCCATGTTACACCAAGCACGGGAAAGGAAATCTCTTTGTAGATAAATGTTCAAAAGATATCTTTGGGTTAAATTTCAAGCACTCTGGAGACTTACAACTGTGCATTTAATAAACTGAAAATGAGCAAACTAAATACAAAGTAATCATTTACAACTGCTATTAAATCTTTAAATGTCTTGTCAGTAGATATAGTTAAGCTAGTATTCTCTCTGCCTCTCAATTACAATAAAAACAGCACATTGCCATATTTAATCTTCAATAATTTCTTAAAAATTACAAGGAAAGACTTGCCCAAGAAGCTGAAAACTTAAAAAAATAAAAGGTGCTAACCCAGCCCAAGAAGCTGAAAACTTAAAAAAATAAAAGGTGCTAACTAAACCAAAGAAACCACATGCACACGTGGTGCATCACTTGTGTCAGCTTATTCTGCTAGTATTCTCCCAGGAACCAACAGAAAACCCTTTGACCAGCCCAAACAGAGCCTCACAAGATTCCCTCCACGTTGCTAAATGACTGCAGTTATTGTATTGAAGAATGATAAAGCCTGGCATCTGCCTGGTGCTCCTGAAGAGCGTGCCTATCTTTCATTGAACAAAAAATTGAATAGCCCAATCAATTATGAGAGGAAAATAAGTGGCCTCACCAGCTTCCAGAAGCAGCTCTTCTCAAGCAGTTCAGATATTTCTGTCTTCACACAAAGACAAAACCATTAAAAAGATAAATCTGCAAACCAGCCCACATAGCAACAAGGAACATTTTAACAGCCCCAGTAATTTTAGTCAATATGTGGAAAGCCTTGGATCTTGTATGTTACAAGTGTAAGCCATTTATTGTAAGAAGAAAAGGGCCCAATATTTAACTCCCCCAAACTGGAGGCAGTTTTACCATGCAGTTTCATCAAAAATATCACAAAATATGATTTAAGGTTACCTGTAAGCTGTGCCCTTCATAATCCAAACTCAAAGGACTTGCAAGATTGTCTACTTCTATTTGTTTGGTTCAGTCAAAAAAAGAAATTCTCACTGATGCCAGGATGTTCTTCAGCAGGATTCACCTTAACTGTTTGCTTTACCATTGCTTCCTTCATCACACTTGCTGACCCTTCTTCTGTGATTCACACCTTAATCAGGAAATTACTCCATTTAACTCAACAGTGCGTTAAGTTTGGAGCTTTTGGTTTTGACTTCAGCCGCGCAAGCGTTGCTGATTTGTTCGGGCTCGTTGGAAGTCTGATTTTGATTCTGTATATTGATTCATTCACTCTTAATTATTAATGCATTTCAAGTGTGTGAAGATTTATGTGTGTGCGTGTACATGTGTACATACACACAGAGGAGGTCATATTTTCCAAGATTAAAAGATTCACCCATATGGAATCATTCAAAAAGGAAATGCATGTTCAAAATTTGTGGTACCTTTGAAAACCTCAATACACTGTAGATGGATAAACACTGTAGGTGGATTAGACCCATACCAAACAATTTGAGTTTACTGAAACTTACAGTGAGTAACCAGTATCAGCTTAACAGTGGAGACACCAGCACTCCGTCTTAATATGGATACATACTCACACACACAATCTCATCCAGCAACATGCATGCCTAGCTAAGAAGAAAAGCATTGAAATATGTATAATAAAAGGGGCTCAGCAGAATTACTTAATTAGTGTCAAGTACAGCAGTTCTCAAAACCTTGGGAACTTTTCAGACTACTAGTTGGAGGTAAGTCCACCTCTATATCTAACAAGGTCCATTTCTGTTCAGTACATATGTTTATTTACTCTCCAGATTGAACAGTGGATAAAAAGCAGATATGCATGAAACCGGCAGCCACAGCCTTCTTTTGTTTAGGATCATCCATTGTTGAATCATTTTTCACTGCAGCCAAAGGGCCTGTTTGAACTTCCTGACTGTTCATCACACATAATTTGGAGTATTTAACATTATGTCAAGAAAATTGCCACTGCTTCCCACCGTGGAAACCTATGGGAGCTCTATATCTTTAAACTAATTTTACTTAAAGTATTCCATTGAATAGCATGACTGTCTCACTATAATCAGTGCAGCAGTAATGTAATTAATCTCAAAATTGCTGTGGGGAGTACAAGACATCTCAGCTGCTTGTCGTAACAATCTAAATTAGCGTATTACTGAAAGATGTTGGGGAGGAACAGTTCATTTTAGGTAAATGCTGTCAGGGTATCCATCCTTTCTATTTCTAAAGATGAAATTAAAACTATCATCATAGTTCTCCTTTTGAAATCCAAATGAGTATGTTTTGAGGTGGGAAAGTATAATTAAATTTGATGTGGTATTCCTACAGATGCAGTTTTGCATTTTAAAATAATTAAATTTGTTTGAATAAAAATTCATGTTTTATTTAGAAAAGAAAAACTGGTTTGGCTCAAAGCATGCCATTGTATCAGAACAATTCCCTTTTGTCACTGAAACTCCACAGACGGCTGCTTCTTCTTTTCCTAAGCAAAAAATTATTCTTGCCGTTTTACTTTTTGTACAGCCATCCTTTAAGTGTTCTATTTAGAGAGATTTTGACTGGGCATGCAGCTCCTCTAATGTACGGCATATCTCAGAAGTGAACTCTAAGGAATTAAATGTAAAAGAGATTCCACTAATAATAGTGGTTAATGATAATAAATTGCAGAGAATAGCTGATGCAGATGCCTGGAATCCCATACTTGATGTTGTTTAACCCCATCCCCTCTTCTCAGGAACTAAATCAAACATCAAATGAAATGAAATAGATTAATATAAAGATTATGAAAGGTGAAAGTAGTAAATTGAAAGTAGTAAATTGAGGCCAGCATGGCCTGTTATTCCCTATAGAGCTGCAACACAATAATAGGAAGTATTTTCAGTTTGCTACTACTCTGAAAAAAATCAGCAAAGTAAAATTTTATGTTTTGAGGTCTAAAGATTAATCTTTCAACCACAGATAAGGGAAGAAAGTAAGACTCTTGTTGGGCAAAGGGTTGAAAGTGCTTCTCCTCCTCAGTGAATATACTCCCCAATGTTAAAAACACAAGATAGTGCATTTGTCAACTGTTTGAAAGTCAGATACTTCATTCAAATGTTGTATTCTTTTCAGTGATGATCCAAAGCAGAACACTGAACAATCCAGACAGATTATCACCTAATCTGCTCTTTTAATATATATAAGAAATCAAAATGTAAGTAAAACAAGCACTGAATAATTAAAGAAATGTGTAACAGTAAGGGCCTGATTTTAATTTGCATAATTTTTCCCCTAATAGTGCCTAATTAAGACATCAGTTTAAAAAAAAAATCCAATAGAACTCTAAGATTTTCTGCACTGAATTAACGTTAAGGACTTTTAATGGATGTCTTAATTAGACTTTGTTATTCATGGAAATTTTACACAAATTAAAATCAGGTCCTGCATGCAACATTCCCAGCTGAGCCTCAGCAAAAATGCTATATGGGACTGAAAGACTTTTAATCCATGTGCAAATAGCAATTTGTATTCTAAAGCCAACATACTCCATTTTCACTTTTTCGTTTAATTTGTATTAATATTGTAACCAACAAAAATCACATAGTTAGGACTTCTCCCTTTGATTTTATGGACCCACTTTTTTTTTTTTTTTTTTTTTTTTTTTTAAATACATAGAAAGTCATGCAGCTGGACCGGAGCATTAGCCAATGGGGACAATAGCCACAATGGCCTTCTGAACAGCCCAGAGGGGCCGTATCTGTTATTCAACATAGAAAGTTTGATTCAGCCTCAAGTTCTATTGCTGTTGTGCCTGAAATACGCGCTGAAAGGCCTGTCATTACTGGTGAAAAACAAAGCAAAACAAAACAAAGCCCAAAACAAAATGCCGTCACAGCAATCCCTTCATCCTTGATAAGACAGTTCTTCCAAAGGAACCTAAATCTTAGGAGGAGGGAAACCTGACCGTTGTCTCTTCGTTTTACATTCCCAAGGCTCTTCCAGAAAACATGCTAAAGCACAAGTTGGAAGGCTCCACAGAAGCCTTTCAGACAAGGCATCAAAAATAAGTTACAGCCTGAGCAGCAAAGATTACTTTACACTGACAGTGGAAATATTCCAAGTATTGACAGACCAAGTCTCAACTGCAGTTTATCCTATAATGCAGATCACATGCTAATGCTACGTGCTGATGCTATCATGGAAAGCGGTTTTGCACATAGTCCTTCACAAATTACTTTGCTAACGAAAACCATGTTAATTTCCCATATCAGACACAAGTCTGAATCGGTGTGGCAGCCAGGAACTCATCTGTTACTGCATGTTCTCTACAAAAGGAAGAAAAAAAAAGTTTATGGGTCTGTGCTGTGCTCACTACAGTAATGCCTTTGCATCTGTGCAAAGAAATGTCAGGTGTCTATGAAAGAGGGCAAGCATTACCTTGAAAATATTTTATTTTCATTGTCAGTCTGTAAATATACGTGTATGTCCGTGTGTGTGCATGCGTTTGCATGTAGGTATCAGCACACTCCTTGCTCCGTCCTGCAGCAGGAGCTTCGCCTCCAGCAGCCCTGCGAGGCCAGAGCCCTGCGAGGCCAGAGAGCCTGCAGGAGGGGTGCGGGACTAGGACCTGCCCTCTTAGTGTTGCCGGGTTGCTCAGGACAAGTATTTTCCTTACGCTTGACGGAGGAACACCAAGTGGATATGACTAACCTTCCCCCTTTACTTGACCTTGCTGAACAGGAAGATTTGCTGGATTGCTTATATACCAGCTCCCAGCTTGCGCCGAGACCAGAACTAGTGAGATACCAGCCTAGACACCCTGGAAGACACACATTCCTCATAGGATTTGTTTTGGAGGGTTCGTGTTGTTTTACAGTACCTGGCTAGTCTGTGGGCTGGACGGGTCGTAAGAAGGTACATAATTCTTCAGAGTATCCTGAGGATTCAGGTGGGGAGGATATCTGATCGTTGGATGAGAGAAGTAGCTAGACGGGGCAGGAGGGAGAATAGCTTGTGCTGGAAATGGCAATGGTGAAGGTGGAGGTGGAGTTCTAGTTGAGATGACTGGAGAAGATAAAATAAAATTAAAATTACTTCGCATCTTGTTTCTTCTAAAATTCTTCACCTCTGTGTTACAGCAAGAAAAATAAAATGTGAGTTATAAATCAGTACAACACACTCCTGCTTCATGGCATCTTTACAGAAAAACTTACATGTCCTCCCCTCACATCATCCCAAGCAATGGAAACTGCTACTGTTTCAAATTCATAAATACTCATCCTGGTTTTGTGGGTTATGCCATCACTTTTTTTTTTTTTTTTTCATTTTTTCTTTAAACAGTAATCATTCTCTAGCATAAAAGACATTTCAATTACACAGTTTTCCCATCTGGACCCCAAATAAACAAGACAAATATTTTACTTAATAAATAAAACCTATTATTTTATCCACAGCACTCCAACAGAGGAGAGCAAAGTCACCAAGCCCTAAGAAACAGTTAGTGATTCCTCACTGCATTGCTCTCTACCTGCTTCACATGGGGACAGGGAAATAACTACTCATCAACAATGCCATGAATATTAGCTGATCTTCGTGAAAATGCTAACGAATATTCAACTTCAGGGCCTGGGAAACCAATCCATCCAATAAAAATATCTCTGACAAACAAAAATTATCTATCCTATACATATCTTTCTCTGCATTCTCTTTCTTCCCAGCCCCTACAAACATACACTTCTCTACCTATAGATGATACGTAGTCTAAAAAAACCAATGTTTTCACAGTGAAATGAATATCCAGCTAGTCCTGCTGTTGCCCAGTCGTCCGGCTGGAAGTGGAGAGTGGTCTTCTATAACACTGCACAACAACCCGCTTTCCACCCTTACTACACATCTAGAGGGCACCTACTTGCCAAGGTATTAAAAATGAGGTACCGAGTTCAATGGAAATGGAGAAAACACAATGGTGTTTTCATTTTCACTAGTGAGAAGGTTCAAAATCAGGTCTATATAAGCAGAACTGCTCACTGTTCTATACCGTATCAGCACAAGCACACCAACACTGCTCTTTTGGACGACCTTTCATATCTTTGGGTTTTTTCAGCTTAATTTTTAAATGAGTTGCTATTTTTGAGCTGGGACCAAGTCATAGTTTGCCCAAGAAAAAACAACTGTAGGAATATTCTGAAATTGCTGTACTTCTTAACCAAAACCTTGCAAATCTCAAAACCATTGCTCACTGACAATAGAACAGATAGAAATTAAGTTTCCTAGCAAGTAAATAGCTCATCTACAAATTAGGCTACGACTGTCACTCAAATACATGTATCTAAAAATTATACACTAAAGCAAATATAAAGATCTACATATAAGTATAGGGCCAAAAATAATTATGAAAGCTTCTTTTGTGACAGGGTCATTTTAATCATGGCCCCACAAGTTCAGTTTAATCATAAAACACTAGTTACTGCTCTGACATGTGGGAGCTGTGCAAAACAAACACAAGTGAGCAGAAATCTGTCCCTTCCATTTCACCCATCATCTCTGATGTGCTTGAGTATTTGCTGATAGTGGAAACCTTAGAGAGACCGGAATGAGCCCAGGCTCACTTTCATAACACAAAATAAGCAGATGTTAAGGGGAAAATAGTCCTTATACATGAATTGAAAGAGAGGAACTTGAAATCATGGAGAAATCACAAAACAGAAGCTTCTCAAAGCAGAACTGCATGTTAAACGGAAGAAGAAAGAGTCCTCAAATTTGGTTTACTCCTCTAGTCACCCAGCTCTGCTCAAGAAATGAATCCTTTTTTATGCAGTTTATGAGGAGACATGATGAGCTGCTGAGGGGAAACTTCCAAGGACCATGTTCTCATCTGATGAATCAAGGTCACTCTGACCTCTAAAATTGCGTGATGCTGGAATTTCCCTGTCATTCCTGATAAACCCTCAAGATAACATGCATTCCATCACATTTCGCCTCCTTCACTTTTTAAGTGAAGTTTTACTATGGATTTACAATGGATTTCAGAACACAGATGTTGAAAAATATTTATCAGGACTCTACCTCTTTAGACAGAGCACTCAAAAGAAGCACTGGTACTTATTTCATTGTGTCACATAGTGAACATAATTGTGACTTCTCTTGTGTATTAAATCCTACCTATTCTGGTATTTAAATACAACACAGTCATAGGAACAGTAATAAAAAAAGGATGAATGAAGGAGGAAAGAAAGGGAGGAGTTTTCCTCTGTCAGTTTCTTCATGCAATTTACAGCTTATTTACTGGTTAATCCTAAATCGTTTCCAGTGACTGGCAGCAGTCAAACTACCTGAACTGAGTTTAATGAGCACTCCTGCAAGGATACCCCAACTTCTTCCATTTCTATTGTCATCAGTAGTATAAATGGGATTAGGTCTCAAAGAAAGAATAGGGAGGTATTTCTTCCTCCTCCATAACCCTCACCACTGTGTGCAACTCCTGGGATTCCTGGGTGATGATGCTGGGGAAAAGTGCTCAGTCTTGGTGAAGAATCCTGGGGAGAAGTAGGACTAAACAAAGGCTTTTCAGGTTTCTTCATTGTAGGAGAAGACATATCTGCAATTGAAAAACAATGGAACAGTGACATTAGCTTAGAAGCCCATCTCAGGACATATCATATTGTAGACTGAAGATACTTATTTTTACTATTCTTACATAAATGTTGTTTGCTGACCCAACTCCCCTGTGACCAATAAACTAATTTTAAACTATCACTTTCAAACATGAGAATGAATAATAATCCCCTAACTGGTCTTTGTCCTGCAGAACAGAAACTACATTCCTTTCATATGAGACAAGCCAAACAGTGAAGAAATGCATGTCTTCAGAACCTCCCTAGACACTTCCCACGTCCCCAGAACATCACCAAATCATCTGCTCCTTCAACAGCCACATAACCCTTACTGCATTTTTTAATGGAACACCTACACTCAGGTGTGTAGGGTAACTTACACATACCTGTTCATGGTATTTATTATTTTGTTATTTCAAATGCCATTCCTTACCCTTCCTAAAACCATAGTGAAACAATGTAACCTCCCTAAGTATAAAGGATACTTTAACTTCTTTATCTCATATTTTCCACGTCTCAAGTGGGGCCTTCCCACCTCTTCCTTCCAGTTTCTCTATCAACAAAAACATCTCTTTAGAGCTCACTGCGTGAAGATAACACACCAGTAGGGACAAATGTATGATTGCTATCATGCAGGGTTACTGATATTGCATAAAGCAAAAATACTGATTCTTTCTGAAAGTTTAAATTAATTTAAAAATATTTGTTGGACTTCGCACCAATTTATTCCAAAGTTAATTGTTTTGTGCAAGGTCCTGCACGTGGGTCAGCGCAATCCCAAGCACCACTATAGGCTGGGCGAGGAACGGATTGAAAGCAGCCCCGAGGAGAAGGACTTGGGGGTATTGATTGATGAGAAGCTCAACATGAGCCAGCAGTGTGCACTTGCAGCCCAGAAAGCCAACAGTGTCCTGGGCTGCATCCAAAGAAGTGTGACCAGCAGGTCGAGGGAGGGGATCCTGCCCCTCTACTCTGCTCTTGTGAGACCCCACCTGGAGTACTGCGTCCAGCTCTGGGGGCCCCAGTACAAAAGAGACATGGAGCTGTTGGAGTGAGTCCAGAGGAGGGCCACGAAGCTGATCAGAGGGCTGGAGCACCTCTCCTGTGAGGACAGGCTGAGAGAGTTGGAGTTGTTGAGCCTGGAGAAGAGAAGGCTCCAGGGAGATCTAATTGTGGCCTTCCAGCACCTGAAGGGGCCTACAGGAAAGATGGGGAGGGACTGTTTATCAGAGAGTGTAGGGACAGGACAAGGGGTAATGGGTTTAAGCTGAAGGAGGGTCGATTTAGATTGGATGTTAGGAAGAAATTCTTTACTGTGAGAGTGGTGAGCCACTGGAACAGGCTGCCCAGGGAGGTTGTGGATGCCCCCTCCCTGGAAGTGTTCAAGGCCAGGTTGGATGAGGCTTTGGGCAACATGTTCTAGTGGAAGGTGTCCCTGCCCGCAGCAAGGGGGTTGGAACTAGATGATCTTTAATTCTATGATTCTATGATAATTATAATATTTTTATAGGATACACATCGGTATCATAAGTGGGTTCCACTTCAAATCAATGGGACTGATTCATGTTTAAAGAAAATCTATTGTCTTAAATACTTTACTGGACAGGGGCCACGTTGCCGCTGACTTTTCTACATGGGCCATGTTAGCCCTTAAACTAATTTTAACATTGGCATACTGCATTGTGCTATTCTGGAGGACATACAACCACCTTGGAAGTCAAGGACAGGCCTTACTAAGACCAAATTGGACCAGTGCTCTATGAACTGGCTGCAGTCTAAGGTGGGTTTTCAACTTGAAAGCCGTACTTAGAGCAGCACCCGTCAAACCGAGAGACCGCTTGTCCACTCTGCCCCATCCCCTTGACAAGCCCTGCATGGGCACTGGCACCAGAACCAGAGGAGACTCTCCCACTGCCCCACCACCATCTCTCTGCAACTCCCCTGCTCCCCTTTGGTCCTGAATACTAAGTCTGCTGATTTCACAGATACCCTGCAAGGTTCACTTCTTCAAGAAGGCTGCTGAGAAAGGATTTTATTCAGTGAAACAGTCAGCAAGAGCGAGGAATTGCTTTACAACTGAGCAATTCAGCACTCATTCAGTTTTAACAGATATGACAAAGATTACTATATGCTTTTTATTATACTGATCTGTTGCAATTTTATGTTGTTATCAAAAACACTGAGTGCTGACACCTCTAGTTGTTTTATAAAAATTTGGTAAATAAATTGTTGTTGAGGAACAAAATGGAGGAATATTTTGTTTCTTTGAATTTATCAGCAGCTAGCAAAACCAAAGTTGCCAAATGGTTACAGTTTGTTTGAAAACATTCTGCTAAGCTTAAAAATAATTTTTAAAATTGCAAGACTGATTTTTTTTAAAAAATTGTGTTTTGCATAGGCAAGTCATGATAAGAAGGCACATATTGAATCTTCAATAATTTTCAAATATTTCATTATGCTTTATTTTCTGCTCAAATGACAGCCCTAGCTTCATCATATAAGGTCCTACTTTCATCAGAGCAAGAAAATTCTCACACCTCCACAACAGATGTAGGGTTTTATAAAAGCCCAGGACAAAATTAACTAGCTATTGTCTAAGTACTGCGGTTCTGTGCGTGCACAATATGTCTCTGCAGAAACACTGCAATGTTAGAGTCTGAGAAAAAAGCTAAGTGTGCCTAATAGCTTGTAGACACAGCCTCCCACTACAACGCTGTGGTCATCAGTAGTTGTCACAGAGCTCATCAGTGACCAAATATATTGTTCATTCTACCACATATAAGCTATCACAAAAGAGAGAATGTACAAATAGTTTAATTTTATTTCAAATTAAAAGTACTGCACTTAAGTCTCCCCAAGGAAAAAAACAAACCATGGGTTGGAAGTGGAAAATCTTTTCCTTATGTAAAGCTCATATTCAACAAATGAACTCATGACAGAAAGAGCTGCCTAGCTCCTGAAGGTCTGCATACGTCAGCAGCTCTGATTTCTGGAATGCAACAGAGACTTAATTTGGTTCGTGACTGTTACTTCATTAAACAAGCCAAAGTTGTTGTGTTTTTCAAAACCAAAATATTTTAGTTGCTCAAAAGAAGTATGCTATATGAAGTGCAGTGTAATCAGAGTATCCATTAACCCCCCTGTGGCATCGCTAATTTGAAAAGAATCTACTGAAAAGGAGACTGGCAACTATGATAAAGCATTTGCCTTAAAAATGTGCCATTTATTCCTGCTTCTACTTTACGGAAGAATTGTAGTTAGCACATAGAAAACAGACAGTAAAAATTACAAAGCAAACACAATGAGCTGCTCATACAGAAGACTGTTTCCTCATCAAGGTGAACACGACTGGTAGTGAGGAATAGAAAATTCAGCACTGCCATAAAAATACTCATTACCCACCAAAACATCGACTCTAACGTACATATTGCAAATAAAAATACACTGCACAGCACACCACCATGAAGTACTTTCAGAAGAAGTCTTGTTATCTACAGCACAGGCAACTGCAAAGAATAACAGCCGAGGCACCGGTAGCAGCAGCTTCTTTGTTAAAACAATGCACGTCGCATTGAGAAGTAATTCAGCTCACCCTTTCCCCCCGCCCCGCAGCCCCTGCGGCTCTCCCCGCATGCGCCTGGCCATCATAACGGAGCATTCATGCTCCTGCCACTGCCCAGTAACAGATGCAGCAGACAGGGGAGACAGAACAATAACTGTTTGTATAGGTTAGGAAGAAAGGCTGCAGCCGTCTCCTCCTTGACCAAGAGAGGAGCCTCAGAGCTTTAATAGCAAAACACACAAGTTACGTTTCTCTGGAGAGTCACCAGTTACAACAATAAAAAGGGGGGGGGGGAAGTAATGCGAAGCAATTTTTCACTGTCTTTAATTTTCCTTGTAAGAAACAGTGCCTTTAAACAAAGCAGAATGAGTTAAAGTGACAGTGAAACGTCATATGATTTTACTAGCCGTTTCCAGATAATAGAAAACACACATTTTTCTCATTTTAAAAACATGTCTTTTTCCACATCATGAGATATAGTCTAGTTGCTACATAGAGCTTAGTTATGTACTGTTAATTACATAATGAATGACAACCAGAGGTCACAAAAATAGGCCACTTGCATTTACGCCTGTGTCTAAGTTTCGGGAATGAGATTCCAATCCTTATTACTTTGAAAATGAAAATAAAACAGTTTCAAGTGTGAATTATTTTCAGACTTTTGGAAAAAATGCTAAGTACAGATGAAAAGCAGAAAGATGCCAAAAGCGCTTGGACAGTTATCAAAAGGTCAATATTAATCAGGTGCTGTGTCCTGTCCTGCTGAGAATTTTCATCATATGTGAAAAAAGGGCTAAAATGGGTGCTTTTTTGCCTTTTTGTTTTTTTTAATTCCCAGTGCTGTTCCAAATCACTCTTACCCGTATTCTCATATAACTATGGAGATACAGTATGTACGCACCCAAATGGGTGACATGTTACACATTTTAAAGCATCATATCAAAGAAAAAAGGGCTTATGCAAATAAAAAATTAGATCATCTCAACTCCCAACAAGGTAAATCTGTCTACAGAGGAAGGCAGAAGAGCTGCTGTGAAGCATAGCGTATGTATGTAGCCTGTTCATCAGCAGCTTGCACAAATGGTGCTCCAGATGTATATCTGTTCAAGACAGCCCAAGGCAACAATTTTGATCAATTCTAATGTGATAAAATGCTGCGGGGAAAGTGTGCAGAAACGTGTTTACGTCAGCCTTTAATTAAACTGTTCTTCACTTCCAAAGAACCTCAGGAAACACTAATGAGACATGAGTTTTGGCAATTTCCTCATCAAAGCAAAGACCTTCATCCTCAGCCTGAAGCAGCTTTCCATCCAGGCAGTTCCCTGGACGAATGTCCCCTCGGCACACTACACAGCCAGCCACCTGTTAGGAGAACTTGGCTGGAATCCAGCAGTGATCCAGGGCAAGTTCAAACATCTATCTGCCTGCTTCTGGACACCTGATCTGCTTTCTTGCTCACCACCACAACATGGCAGCTTCTCTTTCTTGCTCATGAGACATACTCATGAGCAGAGTAAGAAGAAATCATAAACAAATATTAAATCTCTTTTAATCCAATTAATTATTTAACACTTGTTATTAATATCTTTTCTACAGCTTCGCTTCAAAAGTCTTTCTTTCCAAGGTACACTTCTGCAGACAACAATCTGTAAAGATTGATTTCCAACTCCTTACTGTAACATCAGCTCCAGAGAAAACAAAATAAAACAAGGTTCAACTTACTGTATATATAACCATAGTGAAAGCAGGAAAGCTATGGAGTTCATGGCACCACTGGCAATCTGCATGAGGTGTCCCTTCATGCTACAGTTTTAAATGAATCGCTCTTTTTCCCAGAGGCAGTACCTGGGTTAATTTCAGGTGGCAGGACACATTACATACATCACATCCAGCTGGGCCTCACTCTCCACTGCCTCCACCACATCTGGTAGGTACGCTTGTGTGAAGCACATGTGAAAACTTAAGTAAGATTTTAAATTCACATCAGATAGCTGTATGATGATGATGAATCATGACAAACCCTACTGTGCTCAGGAGAATGTTTTGTTGTACACCTGTGGATGTGAAGAATGAGCAGAGCCACTCTGCACAGGCAGAGCCAGCATCACCAGTTTTCAGATGTTCTCAGTCTGATTTCTTTTAATGCTGTGAGCATTCTGTATTTCTCAATTGTAGGTCTTAATAAGACACCTAACACTGACTATTGACAGCTGAGTGACTCTAAAGCACAACCACCTCTCATTTGTAAGAAATAGGCTTTGTTATATCTGTCCTAAAGGCTTGGCACTGGGGCTGGATGGAAACCAAGAGTCTTGAAAATCAAAACATTTTAATTCATTTATCTTCTTCACAAAAAAGAAATTGTGACATATATTTGTGAGTGAATAAATAGGAAAGACAGATGTGCCCGAGCAGCTCACTGTCTGAGATACTTGATGCCTAGAACAGAGAAAGACTTGCTAGAATTCTTGCTCAGTATCAGGCAGAGATCAGGCTTTGCATTTAGCTCTCCCGTTATCCAAATCTGTGCCCTAATCATTGGCTTGTTGGTGTCTCATTCCCCCTCACCGTAAGTTTTATCTTGTACCAGAGGTAAGCCCTCCTAAATAATTATTCATCTCCATGAAAAATGTACTTCTGAATATCAATGTTTTCCTGAGTGCCAAATCAACAAAACAAACCAACCGACCAAACAAACAAATCATTATCGGTTCTGTTCCATGACTATCTGAGAGACAGATAGCAATTATCAGTGTGAAGGCCTTTGTACTTGCTTTGAGAGAAACCTTGAGCTCTTACATGAAGATATATATGCATGTCACTTAACAGCTGAGAATGTTCTGAACTTGAGGAGCAGCCAGTGTGAAGGTTTGAAGAGAGCTGCTCTCTTCACATTTAAAAACATGGTCTCAGTTTTATTTTTGCTTCTACATCAAGTGTAGAAAAGCATTTTACACATGAAAATTTTATACTAGAGTAGAATATTTCAGTGTACAAAGATTTGATAACCTCCCATCTTCAAGTAAGCCTACTTAGTGCCAATGCTATTTTCACACAGGAACACCTCCGATTTTGCACAGTCCAGTCTATCAGACCATGACACTGGTTTCCCTATCAGGAACCATGCACAAGGCTAAGCAAACAATCTATTGCACTATTTTGCCATTTCACACAGTGAAACCTTCTCAATGTATCATCTTTTGTGATTTGTAGTGAAAAAATCTAAGAGGAGGAACTAGACTAGAATTTCTTGCCATGCCATTTTCAGTACTGCAAGCTGAAGAGCAAAACCCTACAACAATATTGCAATTCAGAAAAGCTACAGCAAACCCAGAGTAAATTTATTACAATATCAACTGAATTATTTCCTTGTTCATTCTCTATTCATCTTTTCTAATAAATGACACTATTTAATTTTGCATTGCTCAATAAGTATTAATATACATAAGAAAGTGACGCAAGAACTTTCAGACAGCTGAAACATGAGAGTCGGAAACCCTTTAGATGGAGTAAACATATTCTTCTCATCCTTACCCACATGCAAACCTGCACAATACTGTACTCCATTGCCAACAGTTACATTCTGTGAGATGCATTAACCTTGATTAAACACCTTTCTTAAACAGAAAGGGGTTTGGACAAAAGATAGAAGGGTATCTTCTACATGCCTTTTTAGCTCCCAGCACACATTGAGGTGGGAGGGGTGTGGAAAACCCAAACCAGCCTCTATATAAACAAGTTGTAGGATGCTTTTTGCTGTTGCGTGTGACTAACTGTATATAAAGTTGGACAATCAGATTTATTCATTGCATTACTGACTATCCTGTTTTTTTATGGACAGAAAGCAAAACAACTCAGTACGGTTCCTGTTAAAATGTATACACACCAGCTTTTGAAAAGTACAATTCTAGTGTATGGTTATTCGTAATAACCAGGTTCATAATCTGCATAACTATGTTATCATACCTGCACTGTTTCTTGTGAGGAGAAAAATACCTTTTTTTTTCCATGCATTGATCTTCTGGCATAAAGCTGGCCAGCCTTTCTCACCCTACATGCCTCATACCAGAAGCATTGTCCAGCTCTAAGACCTCCGAGACACAGGTGCCACCATGGAGACCATGGGGACCTGGGGTGTTGCTGTTGGAGGGAGGTGAGAACATCTCCACCAGCTCCACAGGGACCCACAAGGGCCAGCAGCAGAGTGCCAGACTTCACCTCTGCAGCCTCTCCTGCCTCACTTCTGCCCACAACTTCAGACTCAGTTTATCCAACCACCCATGTACCAGCAAAGCCCATCAGATATTGGACGAGTAGTACTTAAGGAGTAACTCAGAGACTAGTGGGGTGGCTGCCTGTTAAACATGGAGCAAGTAATGAGGCTGACTTTGGAAATAGAGATAAAAAGCATGAGACCAAAAATACAATGTTGCTGCCACAAAGAATATACTATAATAAATACATACACTGTCGTTAACAAACCCACGTGAGGCTACAAGTACTCTGTACTGCCATAAAAACTCTTAAGTAGTTACAGTGTACTTCAGGTGCTCAACTACTTTTTTATTTAACTTTACACTTCAGAGACAGACTGGATCATTTCACCATCTATGAATCACTGTTAATAGATGTGATTCCAGTAGATAGCTGTGACGGAAGAGCATTATAGGAGACTGTGAGAAAATCTAATTAAAAAGCCAAACAAATTATAAAGACTTTAGAGTACATTTTAGTAATTTCTTAAATTATCCTACAGAAAGTCATCCAAACTCCAAGGAAAAATGCACAGCTATAACATCTCATTAATGCTGAGAATCCAATGAACTTGGCTAGAAAATGAAATCAATATTGTAACCTTAACTGCAAAAGTCAGAAAAGTATTCCTGATTTCTAATGCAATAAGATTAAAGAGGCATTTGAGATAAAACCGTGTAAAGGAAGTTGTTGATTTAGAAACATTTAGGTTATGCCATCTCCTTTTATTACTGTTATAGCCTATGCTGGTAACAGTTTAGGATGGTTTAATAGGTGTGCTATATTAATTTAATTATAGATCCATCTGGGGAATGGTTTTGAACTGAATTAACTCACACTGAAATATACTACGAAAGAAGTACAAAAGAGAATGTAAGAACCTTTTCAAATGTATCACATTTGCACAGAAACAAAGAATCTATCTATGTGGATAAAAAGGAGAGGAGAAGCTATAATATCTGGGCTAAATTAATTTTTTCCATCTCATGGAGGTACCATAACTGGAAAACAATGTCAGTGCAGACACCTATGATTCATGAGGTACTAAATACCTATTCGTTTGGTAACTGAAGATACTCCGCACTGCATGGGTTAGATCATACAGAATAATATTTAACATATAATTTCTAATAGGAGCTGATCAGTTTCAAAAATACTAATGAAATCTTTTATTCAACAACATTGGAACACGACAATTATTTGCAATCGTCCTATTCCCAGGAGCTATTCCTGGGCCAATTCTTGCATTAAGACATGCATATTATCACTAATTTCAGTCAAAGGATGTCCAGAGTCACCATCAAGGTAACAGAATGTTCCCATAGTATAAAGTTCATCACAGAATAAGTGGTATGCATACAAGAAAAATATCCTTTTGCACTTACATGTCTCACTGATGTATATGGGAGATACGTATGCTAGCCCTGAGTGTATTCAACTCACTAATCACACATGGAAAAAATTAAATAATAGGCCTTGCCACAATATATGAGCCAAAATAAAAGACAAAGAACCTATAATGAGATTTTTTTACAGTGACTTTATTGAGTAAATAACAGCCATTTCCAGGAACTCAAAAAAGCAAACCTTTTTGTATGCTTCCTACTGTATCTCCTACTGCATTTGTCTTTCTGACTGTATTTCTAAACATTTTATTACTCTTTACTCACTCAGAAACTGAAGTGTACATGGGCTGAAGGAAAAGTCAGATCCCTGCTCAGCCCAGAGCAGAAACTTTCTCATCTTCTACTCTGAATATTTGAAGATACTTATGAACAAGTTGTAAAGTGGTCTAAAGCTATTCTAAACACAGAAAAACAGATATAATCTCTGTTGCCTAATTTTTTTGAGAGAGCGTAAACTTCACATCATTTTCACCCGATAATGCAGGATGCAAATTTTCCTGATGTACAAGCTACTTTATTCATTTTAAAATAACATTTTTGCTGTCCTGTTCATGGATTTTTTTTCTCTTTCTCTGCCTTTTTAATTAAATAAGCATTTGAAAGGTCCTTCACCTATGTTTCTGTACCTAGTGCCTTTCAAGGACTTTTAATCATTATGAAAGTAAAGTTTAACTTATTTTAGATACCAGCAGTTCTTCTTGTAAAATTGCCACTATGGAAATCAAAAATAAACCAATTTCCTATTGATTTTAAATTTGTTTTAACTTTCATGGCAGAACTGATTTTTAAAGAGTAGACATAACGCCCATTCATTGAACACTACCAAGGTCTTGCTCTGCAACCAGGAAGAAAGAGGAGAACCCAACTTGCTGCCTCCCAGGCAAGTCCTCCTTGCTAATGCTGTTCTTTGTTACCATGATGCCACTTTCAGCATCATAGCAGCCAATAGGCTAAGACAAGCCAAGGCTATGAATTTTGTCTGGAAAGTCTTTAAAAAGTTACTCTTGTTGAAAAGTACCTCTCACTTTATGAATGTGAAGTTATGAAAAATTATCAAGTGACAGTATTTGACTACTGTGCACATACTATACTAGTTAAAACCACAGAAAAATCAGATAGATCCATAAGGTGTGCATGAGTGTATATATGTATATAAAAGGTATGTGTGTGTATACATTGATTAAAGACTATTTTGAAATATTAAAAAATACAAAGGCAGATGTAACAGAAGTTACTAACAAGACATAAATTGCTTTAAAACATGCTTTGACACACAAGGATTTTGAGAACTCGGTCTGAGTCAAAAACACAGAAATGCATTTAACAGATATTCATCAAGGTAAACCTTTGCAAGATGAAGTCATCTGTTAGATGGAGACTGAGTTTCTAAAGCATTAACCTTCAGAAGGAGCACCAGGAGCTGGAAAAAATCCTGAACTCTGTCCAACACAGGCCATCAAAAAGCCAAGGTGATCTGTTACCGTTCTCAACTCCTGGACCACATTAACTACTTCCTCTTTTAGTTCCCTCACTTCAGAAATGAGCATATCCATCTTTGACAGTCCATGAGAAGAAGGCCCAAGAAGGAAAGAGCCATCGGGAAGGACCCCAATGGGGAAGGAGTGTCCGGTGGGTGGGGAGAAAGCAAAAGGGGACAAGTGTCCAGAAGAGGGGTATCCAACAAAGGGGGTCGGGACCTGAGAAGTGGAGGGTCCAACAGCTGCTGGCCAATCAACGGGTGAAGGCGGTCCAGCTGTTTCAGTTTTAATGGTATGCTGGCATCTTGACTCTTGACTGTTGGTAGAGGTGGGTGAGGTGTAAGAGAGTGAACATGATGAAGAAACTGTAAAATTAAAATTCACTTCATTGTATATTGACATTCAGTATTTCCAGACACCTGACTACTACAGAAATCCACATGAATCTCCACTTTTATCATGACCAGCGTGCATTGGTGATAACCCCGGTTTTATTTATTTTCAACATACAGAGTGTTGTAACACTGTAACAGTAAAACAGACCTCAAGGACAAATACTGAAATTATCTGCAGTTATGTTAATGCACTTTGCCAAGCTAGCTTTAAGAAGGGAAGCAACAGGTGCTCTGTTCTTCTGATATTCCTGTTTCATTATGAAAAGAAAAAGTATCATCTGATTTACTTACCAGCCTATTAAATCCAAAGTATTTTTTATCTATCACACTAGTCACTAGTTTTGTTATATTTTTAATAACTTCCTCTTCCAAATGGGGAAGGTGATTTTTATTTTTACTGTACAAAATGTTATCCTCCTCTGAGTTTCTAAAACACTCAGCAAATTTACTCATACAGCAACTTCCATCTATTTCACAAAGTATTACTACACTACTGCAGGAACTCAAATTTTTGTTTAATATAGAAACATGTAAAGAATTCAGTAACAGCAACCTGGAAAAAGGAAGACTACGAGACATTTACAGCAAACTACTTTTTTAGATCTAGATATATTTCCAATTGGTAGAAATGTAAGTATGACGTGATCCAGATATTATTGAAGTTAATAAGACATTCAATTGGAAAAACTGAGGTACAAAAAGAGAACAAATAACCTGCACAAGATCTGACTGCAGACACAGAAATTGAACTCCTAATTGTCATGTTAGGGCTCTATTTCTAAATAATGCACCATTCTTAGAGATGACTTTTCACTTTCTTAGGCTCTGGTATTTTTGGAGGACAGTTAGGTACTTGACAGGCTAATGTTAGAAAGAAGGTTTGGGAGAAATCTTTGCAGCTATAAACCTGCCTATTTACTCTGCAGGAAGACATCAGACCTATTTCAAAAAATCATGCAAATAGAGTCATATTTTAAGTATTTTAACATAGCAAACAAAATCTTCTCACAATGATTAAATGTATGTAAACTCAAAAACAACATTGTAAATCCACAGTACTATTTTTTTATCTGTTTTTCAAACTGTTACACATACTCTTGTGGTTACATATATTTTTAAAATAGTCACAAACTTCTGCAAGCCAATGAAGTAAACCTCCAGGACAGTATCATGGCTTCAAAAGCTTTTTTTTTTTTCTTCCATAAGGGTTTATAATCTGACTTCAATAAATAAAAATAGCTATGAAAAAATAATAATAATTTTGGTTAATTAGTTTTTTATATCAGAACAATAACATGCATAACAGTACTAGAGCATTGAATAATGTAGCCACTGCTCATAATCCTTCATGGATTGGCTTTGACCAACTTTATGCCATCCCATTTTTCAGATATGCTTACTTATTTCTGCCCAGAATTACATCTTCAAATGTAATTTGAAGCCAATTCCCCTAACATAAACTATAAAACATAACATCTGGAAATCTTATCAAAGGATTTTTGGAAGTAATATGACAGGAGGAAGACAGGTAACAGCAAAAGGACAAACTCTGGAGTTTTACAACTGAAAGTAGAGTGTGGTATGAGGAAGATTTTATTGTAGCTGGGCTAGATTTCTTTTTCTTAGTTTCACAAATGCCACATCCTGGCTAAACCACAAGGACTTCTGTAGTCAGGTTCCTACCGCTCATGATATGTGCTTGCAAAGTAGAGAAGATGATGTAGAAACTATGAGGATTACAACAGAATCACTCATACAGAATGAATCCTCTCCTGATGTTTACTTACCTACTAAACTACATGATACTGGTTTTTCACAGCAATAAAAGTTCAATTTGACCTTTTCCACCCCAATGCAAATTTTCATCTGCCACATTTTTAATCTCAATATATTTCTGTTACCCATTAATCTTTTCCCCGTTCTCTCTATCAAAACGGTTAGATACCCCTTAGACACCTACGAAACTTTATTCCAGGCTGTTTCAGCTATCATTGTTTTACTGTGGCTGTCTCCAGTTCCAAAGTACCACTGTCATCTCATTTCTGCTACTTTACAAACTCAGCTAAATAAAGATATGAAAAGCCTTCATGATAAAAGAATCTTTCAAATCTATGTAATTTCTATTTCTATGAAAATACATTACACTTAGGTATGCAGATGAAGAAACTAGATCTATTTCAGGTTAGAAGTTAGAGACTTTGCTCTGTCAGGTTCAAAACAGAGACAATGCAACTTAAATAAATAATGATATATCTTAATATCAACGCTATTTCTGATTTTGTTTCTCTTAGAAAAGTTAAAATTGCATCAGAGGGAAAGAGAAGCTACTTACCCATAAACATGATACCTCTGCATATTCTCATTTGTGGGTACTGTGGAATGATTCACATTTCTGGTGCTGATGACCTTTGGAGACTGCCTGGAAAAGCAGTGCCTGTTGGGACTACATGAGCATTCCCTGGTGATAATGGATGATCACAAATGTGATCCAACATGGCTTCTCTCTTTTTTTTTTATTTATGCCTAGCCTCATATGACAATGCAGATCTCTACGGTAGAGAGGGAAGTAGTACCAGTGTGCTCTCTGGCACAGAAACCACCTCCCAACCTTTACTTCAATTATCTTTGTGCTTGCAGGCATAAGGAAACAGAATATAGGTTTTCACAAATATCATATCCTGCTAAGACCTCTGTGTCAAAAAGGAGTTTTACACAGATGAATGCTAGTATGAAGATGATATCAAGTATCCAACAAACTAGCAGCAGAACAAATATGCCAGGAACTGCCACATACCCCTTCCCAGTGAAGCCAGGTACCAAGGGCAGGCATTGCGGTCACTACCTTAACAGTGTTTCCACAGCAGCACGATAACCTCAGAAAGTGATTGAAGATAAACATAAATGGTTAGGGGCAAAAGGCTTATGCTTCCCCCAGTATGACGGTTTTCAGACTAGACAGTGGTATATTTGTCTCTCTGCAGGAATGGAAGAACATCTTAAGGACAGTACAAACAAAGTCCCTCATAGTGTCTCAAAGACAACCTCTCTGCCAAGGGTCTGGTAAAATTTCAGTAGGCCCAGCAGTGCTGCAGAACAGGGTACTCAGAGATGAATGTAAACTCCAGGAACCAAAAATAAAATACATTGATTCCAGTCTATCTATCTCTTTTATTCTCTCTTTCTCATCTTTTGGAGTTTGCTGGCTTATGAAAGATACAGAGAGAGTTGAAGGCTGTTTCAGTCCAGACATCTAGCTACCCAATGGCACAGAAATTAAGTACAGGTTCATTGTAAGTTTACTCAAGCAATCCGAACAATAACATTGTCCACTACTGATAACTGTGACATGAAGAAGGTTGGTAAAACTGAACAAATCCAGTGTTCACAGAGCACAGTTCTTTGAAAGCAGAATGATTCAAGAGCTAAAAATCAATTGAGATAGTTGGAAACTATAGAGATCATCTATGAAAGGCTCTGTCAGCAGGGCTCGGGCTCAGCTGTCCATGCGGCACTGCATTTCTTGGAAGCCCCTACAGCTCACTCAGCAGCACAAAAGGACTTCATTTGACAAGTAGGGATATGCAGAGACCACTTCAGAGAGGAACAATGGGCTGTTTTTCCCACAACCACAAAAATAATTTATTTTAAAAGCACAAAAATTAGTTGACCTACAATTCTGTCTTTTATGAAAAATTGTAATAAAGTGTCATGCCAAAAGAAGTAACAGTCACAGAGGAAAATATTTTGCACAAGGGGGAAGATTCTGGCTGGCAGAACTGCTATTTTGCTGTTCTTAAGTTTGGTAAAGCCACAGGCAAGATTTTTTTTTTGTTTTAAATTCAACAGTGAATGCTGCAAACAGCTAGAAATAAGAAAATATCACAGTGTCCATGAGAAACAAAAAGTACAAAAGAAACGATGAAAAAAAGACTAGTAAACATTGTGTGAGAGAAGCAGCCTAATGATGAGAACACAGATCACAGGCTAGGCAGAAGCAGATTAAAAGGAGACCAACTATAACAAAAATGTGAAAATTAAAAGCAGCTAAATTAAATATCAGTCACATGCTACCTTGCACACAGACATGAAAGAGAAAACTTAGCAGGCAAAAAAAAGGAAAGGGAAAGGGAAAGGGAAAGGGAAAGGGGAAGGGGAAGGGGAAGGGGAAGGGGAAGGGGAAGGGGAAGGGGAAGGGGAAGGGGAAGGGGAAGGGGAAGGGAAGGGAAGGGAAGGGAAGGGAAGGGAAGGGAAGGGAAGGGAAGGGAAGGGAAGGGAAGGGAAGGGAAGGGAAGGGAAGGGAAGGGAAGGGAAAAGGAAAGAAGGGAAAGGAGCCTAAAACAATATAAAACTGAGATAAAACCAAAGGGTCGGTTGGTTACTGAAGACAGCAAGGATGAGCAATGGACAGGGAAAAGGAGGGTCAGAATTGGGACATCAGCAAAGGAAGCAATGGCATGTCTTTTTCTCTATTTCCCTTTGACATACTGTGCTGTACATTTCAGAGACTCTCCCAATAGCTGCACCACCTCAGCCCCAGGATTCATTAACCAGCACTGTTCAAACACATGTGAGTTTAAACACGTTTGCACATCACAAAGATGAGGGAAAAGACTACACTGGCATCTAGGTTTATAAAGCATCAAGATAACATGAGGGAAAGTTATGACAATGATTTTACTGTTTTGACAGTCATAACTTTCTTCTCCACACAAACATGTTTCTTGCCTCCGATAACCAGAAACACAACACTACTTACCAACACCCTTTAGCGTATGGATGTAGTCCCACAGAGCTATGTATGGGCTCTTCAGAAAAGAGCCTATTGGACCTGAGAGCCTATTCTGAGTCACACAGTACTGACTAAACGCACATACAGGAGTCTGCCATGGTGAGACAAAAACTGAGCAAACTAGTGTTGACTTAATCATAGTATGAAAATGTTTTGGCTTTTACTTGAAACCATTGTACTCAAAATCCTGCTGAGATGATCACAGCATGCACAGTAATCAAGTACCTCACTTGCCACACATCTTTTCAAACAATAGCTAAGGCAGTCACCAAATGGAAAAATTATTATGTGGTTGTTTATACCATATCCTGTTGACTGTTGGTTTTACATTTACAAAACCAGCAAATACACATACCAGAGAGAAAAATAATGATTCTTCTAAAAAGCCATAATTTTATTGCAGTAATGGAAAGGCGGATGCAGAGATTTATTGTATATTTGAATATACTGCGAGGTAAAATTGTCCCGTGTTACCCACCTTGATCTCTTTCATGCCATGTCCGACTCCCCGCAGGTGGTGAATTTGGAGAAGGATAAAAGTCTCCTGTTGGGCTTGGCTCCATATTTTCATCTATGGAGATAGTTTTGGGTCTTTTGCTGTTGAAGTAATGTGAGATTTGGCAGTGAATATGGTATGCAGCTAGCAGTGGTATACAAACTGTTTGGATTTCAACAAGGATTTCAATAGAAAGTAATTCAGGCATACAAAGCACAAAAAAGTGGGTATTAGAGCTTACATTAACTTACATAGATAATGTTATTTAATAATACGTAATGCAAGTATGTGCTTGCATTTTTCACATGATTTAGTATTTCAGAGATGGCATGAATGAGTAACATACAAAAGCCCTAAGTGTTCTCATTCAACCAGCATTTGGCTGAACAACCAAGAAATCAGTTCCTGTAACCTACCAAAGAAAGGTTGTGTCATGAGAGTCTTAAACACTACGCAGAAACCACGAAAGCAAAGCAAAACACTGGAAAAGGATTACTAATAAAGTCAAGGTAAAACAGGAACTTTTCTGAACGTGTTAAGAAGGAAAAAAATGAAATTGACTGCATTTCACCAGGTCAAAATCCTAAGCTTTTCAAAGAGGTCTTAACCTGAAACAAAGACTTTTCATTTTAGACTAGTTTAATTAAAAACAACAAAAGGCCTGTATTTCAAGTCACACTACATAAAATGAGGCAGCACTTCAGTACAGTGGGGGGAAGTCAAGTTTCTTTGTAACAATATATACTGAAGCTGTTGTGCTGACTGCCAAAGAAAACCAGCATGAAGGTTTTAATGGTGGTAGTATTATTAATAATAATATTATTAATTTTAATAATACTTTTAATATTATTTAGAAAACACTGTGAGAATTAATCTGTCCACTTCTAAAATGTACTAGGTGAACTGCCAAGCTGAAAATACAATGGAATGAAATAGGGGAACATGAGCAAAATAACTCAGAAGCACCAGGCGCTGGTGAAAGCACAACGCAGCCCCCTGACAGTCCTGTTAAATCCCGTCCCACTCTGCAGATGCTTCCTGACTCACTCGGGTGCAGAAAAATGGGGCACGAGAGGTCCTATAGTGCTTCTGGTTTTACGGTACATCAGGCAGCTTCAGAAAGCCCAGGGGCCCCAGGGGTGTGACAGACAGTACGTTATCTGGGAGTCAGAAGGAGGACACAGCAGGTTCTCCACCTCTGTGGGACTGCCAGCTGCTCCTGAGGGAGGGAATGGAGTCTTTCTCAGAGCTGGGAGAGGGAAGCATGTTGAAGCAAGGAAGAAGTGGGTCCCTCAGATCAAATTGCCTTTAGCAGGCACATGGAGGCCCTTGAGAAAAATTAGAGAGCCTGTGACTAGCTCACATGCTCCTCCTTGTTCCCACTGTGCTGGGAAATGCCCCTTGGAAGGGTGAGGTAGGAAACACACTTTCATGAGCTGAGGGGATTGTCTTTATATACCTGTCCTAACGCCTTTTCCACAGGAAACGGTATCTGTCCCAACATATCTTTCAAGACGGAGGTCCAAGAGGAAGCCCTCAAAGACAGCCTTTGTGCCTGCAAGAACCCAGTGGCATCGAGCCCTGCCAGCAGGTTCCCGGCTGCTAGGCCTTCCTGCAACTCAGCAGCAGTTTCAGGATGCAAACAGTATCAACAGCAATGCCAGCAATAATGACACCACTTCAGGTTACAAGAATTGTAACATATATATCTGCACATAGATTATGCTAATGTATGTAAGTAGCCTACCTCACAAAATTCGAGGAAATTCATAAAATAGTTGACTGTTGACAGTATTTGTGAATTGCTTGTCCTACACTATTAAACCTCATTTCACATTACCACTTATTTCAAGTTTTTACCTGCTTGGTGGAGAGGACAAGGACCTCTGCAGATTTACACCCGAATTCATATCATGGTAGTATGGCTGGCTCGGAAGTTCTCCAATTGGGAAATTCACTCCAGTTCCCTGGGTTATGGGTGCTGAAAAACACATCATCATAACGAGTCAAAGGTAATCTATCTTTTTAGTCATCTTTTCATTTTTAACACTGGGAAAAACATCAAGATGTTACTACACATATCTAATTTTCTGCCTCTTGCAGAAACCAAGTATGGACAAGTTCTATCAATGTTTATATATTTTAAAAAGTAAATTATCTCCCCCAGTCCTAGAAATCCCTTAGCAGTTATGTAGATATAACGTAGCTGTTGTATAACAGATAACTTGGAATCTTTAATATGAAAAAGGTAACACAAACCTTGGCACAAAGTCAAGCCTTCTGTAGAAGGACTTTTATAATGAATGAGGCAGGGTTTATAAGGACAGCTAACCTTATTTATCAAAGAACTGAAATAACTGTAAAGAACAAACTTGAGGACACACAACCTCTTTTTCCCCTTAATGTTAACTCTTTATATTAATATTGGCCTTCTGTGCTGACAGCGTGTTTTGCTGCCTCCTGTTCCTTTCCCCATCGTCACAGGTACTGCTTTGCATATGTACACCTACACACAAACACACACACTCAGTGTTATCTTCAGCTCCTTACAGGGTTTGTGTACCATATGTCTTGGCATTTCAAGAATAAATTATACGTTACATATTGTGGTGTATTTACCTTTGTTCGCTGTCTGTGCATTGTGCATTTTAACTACCTTTGGCACTTAAAAGAATAATTGCATGTTGTGTAATGTATCTGAAGGTTTGTATTTTTCCTGACAGTTAAAGTACAACTCTGTTGCGGCTTGAGGTTAAACAAATGCATGGTAAGAAATCCCACAGAAACCACATGCTTTAAAGCTTATTATTAGAAGTATATAGTGTATAACAGCTGCAGAAGGTACAATTTTGTAACATAACTACAATATTGATTCTTTTTTAATCTCAACGGCCTGATACTTTACAATGTATTTATCCACCTGACTACTAGAAGAAAGCTGTATTTCACATGCTCTCAGCCTCCTAAAACAGCAAAACCGCATCTTCAGCAAGCACAAAAAAAGAATGTATCTTAACGCTGCAGGATGGCAATGCTCAGTACTTTACTGAAGGACTTAACACAATTTTAATTATTGAATATTAATTTCTGACTACAGCAAATTAAATGACACATGCATCTTAAGGCTCACTAAGTTAATTAAATTCCTTAAGCATCCTGACCTGGCATGAATTAAGTCCTGTGCAAAATTTGGACAAACAGTTTTGGCAACTTGTCCCTCACAGGTTTTGTCCCCAACTCATCAGTAAAGAGATTTTCCTGGACCATTTAGTTGTTACAATGCTGGTGTCATCACTGTGGACACTTCTAACTATAACTTTCAAGTATTTTTGCTCACTTCCTTATGAAGTCTTAAGAGAAATATTTTAACAGTGTTGAAACTAGTGGGAGAAAAGAAGCATTCAGAAAGCAATGTCAAATGAAACTATGCACTGATTTTATGCTATACTCATAGCAAATTCTTAGATGACAACAAAACAGATCTTCTTATCTATATTAATTTTGGGTTTTATTTTTGCAACAAAAGTTTCACCTGTTCTTTTATATTTGTTGATTTGTTTTTGCTTTTTCGTGCACGACATTTCTAATGTCAAAACAAGCCCATGTAGTTAGAAATTCAATAACAGCCACTGCTACAAGTAAAAGAAAGACAAGCATATAATACATTAAGTGAGTCATCCTTTATAGCCATGCTATGATTTTTCCTTTAAGAGCTACAAATTCAAAAAGAAACTAAAAGAAAAATCAAATGTTTTAGCACTTTCCAAGGATGTGTAGGGCAACTTTAAAAAGCTGCAAGTCTAACAAACAGGAGGTTTTGTTATGTATGGCAATTCTATTGACATATCAGTCCATTGAGCTGTGCAGAGGGACACATAACAAATTGATTCAATCTTTAATTATCAAAGAGACAAAAGAAGACTTCTGTTTGTTTTATTACAAACGTATGCAAGATGAACTGCAACACCTGCTCAAAGATACCAAAACTGTGCGTGGTTGTATGCATTTCCTATGCATCTTGTGGATAAAAAAATCTTCAAGAAATAAAAAATCTTCACTTGACTATAGCAGGTTTTGGAAATGACTAAATGCAAATGATAACTTACTTCTGGACACCCTCACAAGTTCCGACACGTTGAACACTCCGGATTTTACAAAACTGTCCTCAAGGTACACTGAAAAAGATCACAATACCACAATCAGTATAATGAGAAGATTAATAAATAACTATAGATAAGTTTATATGCCAGCTAAAACCAGTATCAACAGAGTCCCAGAACCATAATACACAGATCAAAGTACACTGAAAGCTGATCACAGGATCTAATGAGAGCTGAAATTCAGGCAGAGGTGCAAAAAAACTTGAGGCGTTGTAAGAAAGCCATTTTTTAATGTGTGTATGAAAGCTAACAAGCAACACACTGAATTCCAGCTAACCATCCAGAAAATGTCTAAAAACTAGCTCCTTTTGTTAATATCTAAGTCAGTATTGACCTAAGAACTGTATCAGCTGGTCTAAGCAATTTCAATATAGAGCAGTCCTGTCCTCGCATACATTTCTGCTAAATAGATTTTTGCTTAACTCTTACTGTGCTGATAATGACTTCACACTACCTCCTCCACTACCACATCATCACCTTTGAGGCAGATGAGGGTTTTACTATTATTTCCAGTAAAAGCAGGAACTGGGTAAAACAGCTGAATTATTCAGTGGGTTTTTTATATGCATGCTGAACTATATATCTAGAACAAGCCTATGTTTAAGAAACTACATATTATTGTTTTGGTTTATGTTTACTTATTCTACGATAAATGTATATGATATATGTTCCATGCCATGAAATTCAGGCACAACTTGGAGTACTGCAGTGAAACAACAGCTGATAATCAAGATTTAGCTCAGTTGAGTAACTAGATACCTTATAAAAAGTGAGCTGAGTGACTCAGGTTTCTGTGGAAGTCTCATAACAATAATCACTGCATAAGCTGACTTGACTGAATTTGGGATTACATGACTCACAGCCCATACAGATAGGATGTCCAACCATTTACAATAGAAATATTTAGATCTGTACTTGGTGCACACTGCTGCTCCAACAGCCTTACTTTTTTATTTGCTTTCATGTGAGGCAGTGCACTAGGGATTTCTTACTGTGGTTTTTCTAGTCTCTTTTCTGAATTAGCACAGATTTTTTCTTTTGGAAATACACTGTCAATTTTCTGTTCCAAATGTTTGAATAAGTAAAAGAACTCTAAATGTCTTAACTAACAAAACAAACAAAAAAATAAAAAATGCATCTACAGGAATATTTACTGATTTGGAAAACAATGGTTCAGTACTGTTCTCTTTAGGCTTCTTTTGGCAATTACTGCTTTCATCTTCAAATAATTTAAGAAAACACTGCCAGTATAATCAGAAAAGTGAATGTAAAAGCAGTACAGTTCACTTGAGAGATCTGTCCTTGATACATCTGGAGGGCAGAGGCAAAAAGACCCATTTTCACTGCCTAATAGCAGGGCCACAGAGCCACCTCACTCAGCACCTCTGATATTATTTACCAGTGCAGGTATAAACAATGCACCTGACAACTCAGGCTGAAAGCATGTGAACGCATCCAACTGAGGACATTTCCTGACATCTCTGTTACACTGTTTGTTATAGCTATAAGAGAATGTCAGTCTTCCCCAGCTGAAAGACCATCCCAGGAGCAAGTGTGATAGGTGTGCAGAGCACTGTAGGCCTGTGGGATCATCCTGAATGATGTTATGCTAATGCCATCACCTTCTCATCTTCCAGTCAACGTCACTTCATTCGTTTTCCCTGCATGCCTCTTCATATGATATCCCTGTACGTCTTTATTTGCAATAGCAGCTCTGCAGGTCTCCCTCTCTTTTTTCTTCAGTTCCTTTCACATTCCTCTCCCTCTCAACAGCTTCTCTCCATATCCATTATTTTTTCCTCTCTTATTGTCCTTCACCTGGATGTTGCAGGCCTCTCTGCAACCTTACTCAGATCCAGTTTCTAAGAAATAAGAGCTTTTCTCTTTCATCTTCTCCATTCTCTTGAACCCTTTCTCCATATTTTTTGTGTGGATGAGAACATGACATGGCTTCTCAAATATTTACTTCTTTATTTGACAGAACTTGGCATACCCGTATCATAAAAAATTGCAAAGAGTTAATGTTTCTTTTCCCCTTCTTCCTCTGTTTTAATTTTTTAACCTAAGAATGGGCAAGCTGGATGAACACTAGTAATTCCTCTGACAACGGCAATCTTTCCCTTCTCTGCCTATTTCCTCCAGCAGGAATAGTCTGAAGTAGTACAAGCAAGGGAGATTTCCAAATAAAAATTTGGTTTCTTGATTTTAGTTGGCCTGCAAGTGAAGTGTGGCTTAAAGCCAGTGTACAAACATGCAGCCAGCTCTGGAGCTGGTAATGAGACAAGACTGAACTTCTCTGCTGCTTATCCAAATACTACTTTGAAGCACAACTTCTCTCATTCAAGTTACGCTAACTTGGGAGGAACTTTACTCAAGTGCAGATTAGTCAAGCTATCATTACAGTGGGAACAAGGCCCAAGGCTCATATTAAATAAAAGAAAATGCCCATGTAGGTTTTTATATGTAAGAACACAGATGTGTACATGTGTATGCACCCACACGCACAGGCACACGTGTTTAATCTTCAGCTGTCTCTCATGAATTCTTAGTTTTTCTCACTGTCAATACTGAGAATACTCACATAACATAAAGAGCAATATAGTGTGTTTCTCTCTTTGTGATAAGCAGGGAAAAAATTCTGCCACTGCGTGGTACCACTATTTATCACGTCTCACAGAAGGATGCACTGTTGACTGATGGATCACTGTCTTTCACTCAGGTTTCACCCTGACTTGGATGGTCCAAACATAATGACACCCACAGATATATGCAAATGCTTAGCCTGACATTAGGAAAGAAAGGGAAACTGCAGCTATTGTCAATTTCAATCAACTTAAAAATAGCTTTTTTTTTTCTCTATGTAATGTGATGAAATATTATTAAAATTGACACAACAATAAACAATTTATGTCACAGGCAATGAGCAACTTCATCCTGAGCCTTATGTTCTAACAGGGAAGATGGATTCCAGTGGTGCCTCCAAGTGCAGAAAAATAAACCCAGTATGTTCCGTTCCAGCACCAGTGGACTTCAACAGTTTTAACTATTTAGGAAGCCAATCCATGGTCAGTATGTTACAGAATTGTTCTTGGCTCTCAGATGTGCAATAGGAAAACGTTTTGTGCCATTAAACTGCTGTAATTTGTTGCAGAAACGTGCACTCTACATACAATAATGGATAAACAGCAAGAACTTATGCAGCAGGGCAACAGTATAGGACATTTTAACTTTCTGGTGTGAGACACTGACTTTTACCTTGTGAAGCTGATCTCCCTACTGAATAAGAGTTAGCATCCATATTTACATTATTACACTGCAAGCAAGAAAAAAATATGTGGTGATACTCCGTATTGTATAGGTCTTACTGTTTTTTTGTTTAAGCAAAAATGCACTGCTTGCATTAACATCTTAAAGAGCCTTAAATTAGCATTCTTGGTATGTATTTCTGATCTGCTCAGTACCAATGCACTTGATAACAGTCTATCATTGTATTCCTCGTGGAGGATTTACTGTATCTTTTGATGGTCATGATAATACTTCGCTGTCTATATTGTTCAAACCTAATATAAGCATGGAATACTGTAATTTACTGAAACTCCCATTGCCTGAGAGATGACACTCTCTAAAATGCATTTCACTAATTGTCATTATTCTTAAAAATTTGAGTTCTATAAAAAGAATGTTTCTGTCAAAACCATCATAGTGCAATTCTGTATAAACAGTCAGTAACTTTCAAACTCCATAAATAACACTGGATTTTTTTCCTGTAATTCCTTTTAGGTTTTGTAAGGGTGAGTAAAAAATCTGTCTTCTCTCTAACCGTTTTTACAGAAAACTTATTTCTGAAAAATACATTTTCCAAACAATACTCCAATGACCACAGCAGTCATCAACGATGAAAGATAAACGGGTTAAGCTGAGCAGCAGTTCTGATCAAGCTCCTCTCATACAGTCAGTAACAGGAAAAAACTTCAGTAATGCCTCCAACTGCTGTAGAAGTTATTCTGTCCTATTCCTTATACATGTTCTACTCTATTTCTGTGTTATGCAATCAGGAACTGAGTTATAAGTACCACTTTTAACCATGCTAAGACCTAAAATGAGGGGGGGGGGGAAGATGTTTACACCTACTGAAAAATATTTTCAGTTTGCACTAACATGTACTGTAAAAGGCTTGTTCTCACATTACTTAAAAGCTTACCAGTGACGTCTGGCTTTACAAATCTTTAACCAGCCTTTTTCATATCTTATGATTTAATTGTACTTTTATGAATAGAAGGCCTGTTTATGTTCTGCTGCATATAGACTAGTGCCAAAACATAAAATTGCTTCCTGGTACCATTATATATCCAATTTTTCCACTGATACAGCCTTGATTTTGAGCAACTTATAAAGCAGGAGTAAGGATCCAATCAGTGCAGGAAAAAACAAATTGTGTTACTGTACTTTTATTTCTGGATCTTTAAAAACAGGAATTATAAAGCAGTAGATAGAGTTGCTAGCAGTGAGACAAGTTCAACATCAGGAGCTACGGTGAGAAGGAAGGCTGGAAGCTTCAGCCTGGTGTACAAAATATTAGCAGAGAGCTGTAGCTTGACTTTGTTATGCACTGTAATGTTCTGGATGCTGCTACAGTTTTGTTTGATTTCTGAAACTGCTACAATTAAAGATTAAATAATTTCATTGTATTGCTTCTTTGAAAACTGACTTTTTAAGGTTCAGCTCTTGCTGCTCTCTGCAATATCGAACTTCTACAGGAAGATCTTTAATTTCAGCAGGAATCCTAGTAGTATACAGCTACTATTCATAGGCAGAACTGGTAGTGAAAAATTAGTCTCACACCATTCATAGTAAGTTAACATGCAGTCAGCAGACTAGCAGTTTGTTTTCTTATTGCATTCATTTTGAAGCTAGTATCTCAAAAAGAGTAGCAGAAACAGTTTCCCACTGATCCAGAATTTCTTGAAGGCACTTAAGGGTAGATAACGTGAGCCAAGGAGTGACACAGAACATTTCAGTGATGATGTCATTTGAAACAGTTAAATACAGTCTGTCCAGAGAATGAGACTATTTTGGTTATCGTGGATTGTCCCACAGTTTATTTTGGTTGGGATTTTTTCCTTAAAGTTGCAATGATGTTGAAACTGGTAGAGGAAACAAACATTGCAAAAAGATCCCCTGACTTCATTGAACATTTTAGCACAATAAGGAACTAAGAAGCTGCCCGTGCCATTTAAAAAAAAAAATCAGATTTTCAGTACTCAACTCAAGTTAATAACCAGAACTATAATATCCTTCAAGGCTGCAGTAATTTGAAGAAGTAAACACCTGGTTTAATGGACTCTGGAATACATATACTGGAATCCAAGAAGTGAGTTGCCCCAAAACCTAGCAAGAAACAGAAAGGGTAACTACTACAAATACATACCGCCTTCAACTCCAAAGGGTCTCAGGTTATATACAAATTACAGCCAAGATTTAAAAAGAGGTTGGGGGAGCTGCTTTTTAACAGCTATAGTACTATCAGGTACCAAAAAGGAATTTTCTGGTGCTAAGGCAGGTTTCTGGAATTCTAACTAGTAACATAGGAGTTTTTAGTAAATTCTTGTTCTCTGCGTGCTTTGAAGTAAAAACCATTGCGCTCGCCCTAGAACACAGTGGCATCAGAAGTGAACACAGCATCAGAAGTGATCACAGCATCATTTATTTACACAGTAGGTTCATAAAGACAGATAGCTGGTGAAACAAAAATTCAGAAGTAATCCTAAGCCAATAGACAGCAGTAATTACCCACACCAAATTTCAAACCAGCATGTTAAGGCCACAAACTCTTCCTCTTGAAGAAAGGGGCTGTACAATCTGTGCAGGTTTCTGATTGTCGAGATAGCACAGCTGCGCACTGCCCCCAGAATGCCCCACCTGGCTCAGAGCTGAGAGGCTGATGAGGAAGAGTATCACCTCTCAATCACTGGCATTACTAATTCATAGAGCATTTGGGAAAGGGAGAACTGCACAGAAAATCAAGCCCTGACCAAACCCAGCCCTGTTTTATTTGAAGATCACTATCTGACATGGCATGGCTGCAGGCATACGGGAAACAGCAAGCATTTCAGAATATCCAGTCCCATGCTGAAAAAGCTAGGTGAATGTATGATTGTTTAAATACAATTCCGTCTGAATCCCCAAATTGCTACTATGGCATCATTGCTTTCACTAGAAATGCTGCTTACCATGATGAAGCCAGGGAATACCTCTTCTGTTCCTATTAATTAGGGGGCTAATCCCCCATTCACAAGAGGGTAACTTGCAATACAGTAAAATAATGAAACCATCTGTGTTCTGAGTCATTCAAAACTCAAAGATATTTGCTTATCGCATTTCTAAAAGAGAGAAAATGTTACTTTTCAGAGGTTATTTCTGAAACTGTACATTCTGAAACTTAAAACTGAAATACTTCTATCTAAAACAGTCATATATAGGCAAATTTATTAGATAATTCTTAGGACTTGATCCAAAAAGAATGTTCTCTTTCCCATATGAAAACGCAAAAAAGCCTTTGGGGCTCTACAGCTGCAAAAGAGATTTGCATATTGAGAGATAGGTGAGGCTGCTTTTTGGTTGCAAGCTTTTTGGCAACATCTTTAATTAGGGGGAAAAAAAAAAAAAAAAAAAAGATGGTGATTTCACTCAGGTCTTCTTTGGAAATGGTTCCCAGAATAAAATTTCTGGTGAAAATAGAAGGGGAAAACCAATTCCAGAGCAGTGAGGCTGGGGCTGGGGATTCACATAACTATGCCTCATTCAGATTAAGGATCTTATCACTACATGAATTCCCTGACAACATATCATGGGATACTCTGGAGGAAAGAAGAAGTGGGGAGGAATGAAAGGCGGAGAGACAGTTTCTCAATCTCTCTGTCTAAAAGTGTGCCATCCCATATAAATAATGTAATATTCATTAGCACACAGGCTCAAACCTGAGTCATCTGTGTTCCTCATTCAGCCCTGACTGATGTTTCAGAGTCTTCAAAATTCATGTGAAATTATTCCTTGGACCAGCTAAAGTGGAGTAAATTCTATCATCAGGAAGAAAAAAATAGCATGTCCCATTTGCTAGGAAACATAGCTCTAATAACCTCTGAACTCAACTGCTTGGATAAAACCAAAAATCCCAACACACTTGTCTTCCCTCACCAGTGAGGTTCATAGCTTTCTGTGTCAGGATGGTTAGGTTTCCTTTGCACCTTCTGAAAAGTTGTCTTTTATATTCCCCAATGCTGGACAAGAATAGCTCTGAAATCTTGAGGGAACCTGTACAAGAAGAGACTATTCTCCTCCCTGCTCCATCCAGAAGACAAAAGATGAAGGACATGAAGCACCAGTAGCAACTGGTATCCACTCCCTCAGGTTTCCAGTTTTCTTGATTTCTCAAACTGTATTCAATTGCCTATGGTATCTTATTGTCATATCAAGATAACATTTTACTCTATCTATTTCTTACTATTATTTTAGCAGCTACAAAGACTGCGTTCAAAGATTTAAGCAACATGGGAACAACTGGACACAGCAGTGTTAACGCTGGTGTATAAAATCAAGTCTGCCAAGCAGCAACCTTCCACCAATGGCAGGTGGCAAGTAACCTTATTAACGTCAAACAGTTGTGGCCAGCAGGCAGTAAGTAAGAGAAAGTGAAATACAGCAGAACAAACCCCAGAAAATCCTCTGCTAGAAGAAGTGGCTGGTAAGGATTGTATCACTGGAGACCAAATTGTTATGGCTGGTTTCAATATCATTAGCTTTCTAGTAGTTCTAGATGTTTTTCTCTTTTTACTCACCCTCATACATCCCTAACAGATGTACTTACTAAAAGATCACTCCGTCTTCAGTACATATCCTCCCACAACTTTGCAGGTATTTCAAAACACACATGTTAAAGAAGACATTTTTTAGATATTCTTAAGCTATGTAAAAGACCTATGGGATTTGCAGGGACCAAATACACCACTACACTGAAACTGCCATGCTAGGTCTCGTCCAACAGCCTGCCTTCAGCAGTCCCTGAGCAGATGCCCAGTAGAATACTAAGAAACAAGGCAGGCCTAAAGTATTTGTGGGGTTTTTTTGACTGATAGTGTCCAAGGCTTCAAGTATGTTCAGTTTTAAAACTTATTAATCCAGGTGTGCTTCTTTCTGTTTAGTCACCCTCAATGGATCCATGGACATGTCCATTCTCTCTTTGAAATCATGTGAACTTCTAATAGTTAGCACTGTGCTAGCATAACATAAGCTTTTAGATTCCAGGAAGTTAATGACTGATGTGGACAACAGCAGTGTTCAAACTCTTCTCCTCTCTCTGTTCAGTTCACTTCAGTTCAGCTCATCTATTTGTTTGGAACCTACTTAACAATCCCTGCAGCGAAGTGACCTTACAAGCCAGCTCTCAGACAAGAAAGTTTCATTCTTTAGAAACATACTAGTCATTGAAAAATAAAACTTAGAGGACAATATCCCTGGATCTTGCTACAAAAGCTACATACCACTTTCACCACAAGCTACACCATCTTAATACTGTATTATGCTATCAAAGCGTTCAGTGTATTTTTAGGAACACATTATAAAGAATTCCAGCAAGTGCTCTTAATGTTCTTTTGTTTGGCAAGTGACATTACCCTCCCTCCATGGTTAAGACAGCAAATTACCAGACACCCTAAAGAATGCAACAGTCTAGCCAAACCTAGAAAAACCCACTTTTAACACCAGCAGCCTCGCCAACTACCACTCAGTTTCCAACCTCCTCTTCCTTGGCAATGTCTTTGTGAAGGTAGTGGCATCCAAAAGCTAAGAGCACCTATCCCTTGCCAATGCCCTGGCTCCTTGACATACAGGCATCAGACGAAAACATGATAGAAGAACAAACCCTCCTGGCACTGCCAGTCCGCATGCTCCTGGCCTGGGACCAAAAACAAACCTCAGAGTGGATATCCTCTGGGGCTCTGACAAAAGTGACTGCCTGGTTCTAATAATAAGACTCATGTGAAGTTTAATAAGAAAGAACAGGACAGCAGTCCTTTTCCCAGACAAGCTGAACAGAGTGCAACTCCCTCTCATTCTCCTGCACAGCCCCAGAAGTTCTGTGTTCTGCAGTCCCACAACCCTCAATGCTTTCTCCCTGCCAGTTTAACCCCAAGACGGTATCACACAGGGAAGCTGAATGATGCTAGAAGTGCATGTATCCTCAAATAGGCAGATGACATTCAATTATGCCTCTGTCTCTGCTTAAATGAAGGGTTTCAAGGGAAGTAAGGCACAGCTTCCATTTTCTGTCCCCACTTGGCAGCAGATAAAGGAATAATACTGCCATCAGTGACTCCAAAGCAAGAGAAAGTATTATGCTCAAATTTCAAGCAGAAAGTTTCATGATGAAACCAGCAGCAGATTTCTCTGCCTCTGTCTCTCTATACATGCTGGGACACTGGAGTTTGCCAGACATTGGGGCATCTGGTCTTGCCCTTATGCTACCCAAAGAAATCCCCAGGATTCTGCTGCTGGCAGCAAGATTACTCCTTGCTGGAGTAGCCTGGGTTTGAGCTTGAGGATTGGCGAGACTGGACTCACTAGAGGATGTGATCCTTCACTAGTGAAATACGTATTTCTATGTTCCTACTCCAAACACTAAATGGTACTTTAAAAACAGAATTTTAAAACATGTTAAAGGTGAGTTTCCAGGCCCTGCCTTCAACCTCCCAAACTCAAAGGCTACAAAGGATCCTTCAAAATGATGAGGGGTAATGTATTTGGCTTTTCTCACACTCACACACACAGATATTCTAAAACAAAAATAAATGCTCTACAGCTAAATGCTCCAAGTTTTACAAAACTGTGATTATCCGTGAGGAAATCTGTAGGTTTGTTTTAGGTGTAAATTTGCTGGTTTGGGTTTTTAAACCACTACCCTACATAATTTATGTCACGTATTTAATAGAGAAATAAAAGCCTACTCATAACATCCCACACAGTTTGGAGAGAAACAGCATCAAAGTCTCCAGCCAAAAGTGATTTCAAGCCTGCATCATCCCTTGAAAAAAAAAAAAAATCACCTTAAAAAATTGCTTGAAAAAGAGCTTACCACGTTATTTGACTTGTTCTGCCCTCATATCTCTAAAATATATCTGCAACTTTCCAATATATGTTTCTGGTTTTTATATTACAGGAATGTGGCTTTCTGTATAATGAGCTATGATAGATCTACTACTTTTGGGTATTCACATGCAACACACATGACATAGTCCACCACATATAGAGAACATTTTGATCGTATGCATAGTACAAAACTGCACAGCCACAACGCAGTCTGTTTTCCGTAATGTTTAGACAGATCCAGAAAAATATTCATGTATATGTAATAGCCCAGCATCACACAATTACTTCTTGGTTAGAGTGTGGTTCATTTTGCATTTAGAAAAAGAGCAAATTGAGTTAGTTGCAGCTTATTTCAGATAGACACTTCTTCTGAGAGCTGAAATGAGAAGATACATCATGACCATGGTGGCAGGAGTCATTCCTTGCTCATTAAGAAATGATAGTATGTCTGTCACACTTGTTTGTCTTACCCTGGTAAAATTTATAAAACAACAAAGTTTTACAAGATTTACTAGCACAGCCCAATTTATTAGAATGATAAGTGCACAAAAATACAATGAATCTTTGGTCTTAACAGTGTGGAATGGCAAAGTCTGGGTTCGATTTTCTTTTGAATTTTTATTTTTATAGAATCCTTGAAAGGACTGTTTACATTGACATTTCCCCCCCAAAAAAAATTCTAAATGTTGCTAGCATGACTCATTAACAACGCATTCAAAAACTGCTCAGAGCTGATATGAAAGGTATAAAAAACATTTGCATTTTATAATGCACATATAAAATAAAAGTAAAGAACCTGGTAGCTCAGGCTACAGGCTTCAGTAGTAGGTCAATTGTGTTATGTTGGAGATAAAAGAATAATTGTAGCATTTTAAGACTTTTATAAAAGTAAAGTTATTTGGGATCTTGTCTCCTTACTCCTCTGCCCATCCCCACTTACAAAATTCTGAAAAAAACATGAACTGAAAGAAAAATTCCTTCGATTAAATGAATGTTGATGAAACTATAATTGAGGCATTGCCAGTTTAAAAGAACTAAAATAATCACAGCTTGTCCTGATTATATGTACTTACCAGTGCAAAACAGGTTGCTGACCAATTATGCTCTCTTTAACTATCAACAGTAGTATCTTTGTTCTCAAACAATGTTAGATGCACATGCTGTGGAACTTATATTTACCTGGTGGATTCTTGGCAGGATCATTGTGGCTTGGACTTCCTGGTTGTCCAGAATCTATAAAGAAATGAAAGAAATGTTTTACTAATTTGTTTTGAAAGTATCTCACAACCTTTTAATACCCTCCTTCAGTATTAAACTAATACTTAACTTTGTTCTTTAAAGGTCATTTCCCTGACTTTCTACATGAAGGCATTATTGAACAAACACACTATATGTAACCCACCTTATGCAGAAGCAGAAACATTGTGAAAGATGCAATGATCCTAGTAAGAGGAACTCATAGATCACTGAATAAGGACAAGAGAGTCATTCAGGTAAATACTCAAGTTGTAAACACATCTACAAAAGTACCTTTTCATTCCCTTTCCCTCCATCCCCCAAATATAATATTGCATAATCAGCAAAGCAGAGGTAATTTCTTCTCAGGCAATGACCAGAAAGACGCAGTGGATCAGGCAACTAATGGCGTTTGCAGTGCTGAGTCCTGTTTCTTTACCCTTTCGTTAAAGCACAAATGTCTACACTGCTTCTGCAAACTCAGGATTGCACAGAAGATACAACTATCCATTTTAATACAATATAGGCTCTGTGTTCCTGGTCTGTGAGAATTCCTGTTGTGAAATTAAGATTATGTAACATAAAAACTAACAAAACCCAAACCCTGTAGACTTCAAAGACTGTTCTTTTCATGAAACATGCACCTAATGAATCGAGAGGAGAATGCAATTTGATGTTAACACATTAATTAATAAATGATATCTTTATTCATAGAAGCAGTTGCTTTTAAAACTATCTACTTTTTGCTTATACCCATACCAATAATATAACAAAACCCTGCTCCACTGCAAGAAATTGTTATTAACTAAGACAAGACAGGCATTCTTGTACGCAAAGAGAATAAGAAATTAAATTAAGCACAACCACTTGTTGTGTACATAGGTATCTAAAATGGAGCAGTTTTACAGTCTGAATAAAAAATATCCATTATTTTTTAAATGTAGCAGTGTGTGTTAGTAGTACAGGACCACCAAAAAATTGCATCATAGCACTACAGAAATTGTTACTGTCAAATGGCTCCCAGTTCTTGAATGCATTGCTGCTTACAGTATCCAAATTAAAGAAAAAAAGATAGATAAGTAGAAAGCACATGTCAACAAATACTTGCCCATCAGCCCCTATCACTTCTTAAAGCCAATGTAGCCCTCAACCTAGAATGAAAGATTCCCTCCACCTGCTACATGAAGTTCATTGAAATCTGTTACTATCTGTTATGTAGTTTAGGAAACATGCCTTGACACACATGCCTCTCAAGCAGTTTCAGTTAACACAAGCTTGATTCTACAGAAGATATCTGAGATGGAAATCCATTTCACAGTTCAAGTTCTACTGAATTCATCTGAATTGTCACAGAGGACAAGCATCTGACAATCTACCAGAGCACTGGAAGACCAAGACACGTGTGAAACTCAGTTCTGATGCTATTGAAAACACAACTAAATTTTCCAGTACTGAATGAACTCACTCTTGCACACAATAAAATACACATTGGATAGTGAATTTCACATGAAATTGCCTCAGTCTTCTCAACACTGGGTAGGAAGAATGAAGGGCAGGCCTCCCTGAACATCTCGTGGTTTGGGCACTTGGGCGCTCTTGAGAGTCCCGCTGTACAGCACAGTATGTAGCCACTCAGTATGCCTCTTTCTTTCAAAGATAAGATACAGAACACCCCTTTAAAAAATTAACTCAAGTTAATTTGAAAACCCAGTCAGCTACAAGAAATGCTAAAAATATGATGCTTCTCTGCATATGGACCTTTATATGGACAAATGTCCTTTCTCCTGTGTTGCAATGGGAAGGTTCACCCTGCAGGGGGTGAACTTTAATATCCTTCTAAGAGGCATTCTCTGCTTCAGCAAATGATACATATCATTATTCAAATTATCAGAGAGGATTAATTTTACACAGCAATGGTCTGAGTGTAAAACTACTGCAGATGAGTGGCTAACAAGTGTCAATTTAGTAGCAGATGCACCCAATAAAGCTTGGACGGTCTAGCTTGGGGAACACAGAGATTTGAAACTGGATTAATGAGGCCTACCAGAAAACAGCCTTTGAAGTTTTCTTCTGTTACAATTTACTAAAAAGATGCACAAAGTGAAGAGTATTTTTTAGTTCTTGCACAGCAATTTGCCTTTACTCCTACTTTCTCATTGTCAATATGGCCACTTTCTGGATCCAGGATTTAAAGATTTATAATCGTTTAAACAATTCTTTTTCATACTATACAAAGATAAACTGAGCAAAGAATTTTCCAGTCATAGGGATAAGCATTTGCCTAGTTGTTATAATTTGCCCATCAGACTTAGCTTTGTTTTATGTTAACTACTTATCAATTACGATTTTTAGAGATTGATTCTCACACAGTGTTTTGGGCAGTAGATGCTACAAACACATTCACCAGCAGAGTCTCTATGATCTTGAGAAAGCAAAGAATTATTGTAAGCTGAACATGAGAAGCAACCTATCTAATCCTTCACTTATAGCTGTTGAGAAAGCAAAAAAATTGTATTCTGTATGGGAGTATCAACCTATCTAACTCTGCACTTAAAGCACACAGAAGCATCTCATTATCAGGATGAAAGACACAGACCTGAGATGGCCTGTGACGATTGAATTTTCTTACCAGTGACAGTAATTATAAAGCACTCTCCTGATTTGATTGGATGCAAATAGCCTTGCAAAGTACCAGAGGGCCATGATCATTATAGGAATAAATTATATGAACAACTTAATTTATACACAGAACATTGAATGGAAAGAGACATTGGACCAATGGTCTTCTAAAACAGGGAATAAGAGGCATATTTTGAAAGCCACAGAAACTAAGGAAGCAAAAGAAATGTTAAGACACCTTAAATCTTTCTTTGTCCTCATCTGCACAAGATCATTAATTAACAACATGAGCCCTGGGTTCAAAAATTGCAGGCTTTTCTTCCAGTGTGATGGAGAAAGACATAAACCAGATTTATTGTCTGTCTAGTTGGCTTTGCATTCAATTTTCCCACCAAATAATTCTGTGCACATTAAAAAAAAAAAAAAACGCTTTCTAAGTTAGAAGTTGTAAGCAAAGCTATACAACTAGTAGCAAATAAAACCCCATCACGTAAATGTGATGAAACAGAAATTTTCAACATTGTCATTTAGGTAGCTCCCAACTGTAAGTTCCCTTAGTTTATTCTTTTTCTTTGTTTTTTGTGGGTTGGGGGTGGGGGTGTGTGTGGTTTGTCTGTTTGTTTCAAAAACGTCCTCAAATTTTACTGTCAATGTGCTTTTCCTGAAAAAATTCTACCACACAGATCTTATCCTTATTTGCTACAGAGCAAAAGCTCACCTACACATACCATTTCCACAGAACAGCTTTCATATGCACCTCACAACTACGGTGAGCATATCTTCTGCTCTGCTCTTCTTGGTGCTGACTGCTCCAAGAGTCAGCAGCTCACGCCTTGATAAGTTACTGCCCCGTGGATGAACAGTTTGCATGAGAATGGTCCAAGCCAGCCTTTTCTCTTATCTGGTAGATGTTCATGTAACCTAGATACACTTTATGTATAATTTATCATGATTCAGCATGGCTACCACCAGGACATTCAAACTCTTTACCTCAAATTACTCTTTCTTTTGTAAGACAGTATGAAAGGATGAGTCAAGAAGCTGGCATGTTTTATACTGAATTGTTTCCATTTCTAGGGATCAATCCCAATGAGTAGTTGTGAGAACAGGCAACTCTCACCGCAGCCACAGTTAAGTAAAACTGATACATCACTCCTGGCTTCAGAAGGCAGAAGGCAAAAAAAAAAAAGCTCATGGTTTGCCATCAGGTGAGGGATCAGGTGCTCTCTCTCCCTTTGCACCACCTTGTCTTTGTCAAGCAGCAGCAGGAACAATGCACACCTCTGCAAAGCCATGTAAGTCACACTGCTGTTTACTAGCTTCCTGAGCACCTGATTTTTAGTATTCCTCACCTCAGTAGTCTAATCTTCAATTCTTCAGCTGATGAGAAGATACTGTGTTTAAAAAGTTATGCTATACCTCCCTTATGCCCCACACTGTACAAGGAATTGTGCTTTTAAGGCAGTCTGCATTAGTATAAGATCAAAGGCCTTGAAAACAAATAGAGGCAGAATATGTAAAAAGGGAAAATACTTTCTTAAGCCATGTCTTAGAAATAAGCAGATTCTTCATACTAATCAAATAAACTTCCTCAGTGCTTTCAATGAACACATTTCACTCTTCATTTGTGACAAGCTAGGAGACAGCCTTCGCACTCAGTTCATCTCAGCTGATAGACACTAATTTAATCATTCACCAGCATGTAAACACATCCTTGTTCTTTGATAGTCCATGATTTGGGTATGGGGGAGGATAAAGGACCAGAGAGAGGTGACACTATCAGTTTGATGCTCTTCAAGCCCTCACACACCTATACGGCATCTGACTTGGCCACTAACAGAGCCACTACCATGAACAAGAAACACAACTACCTTCCAGACTTGTCATCCTTCAGGATTACATTGCCACCTGACACCACAAACTTGAGGCAAATGGTTGTACCCCTGAAAAATCACAGAATCAGAGGACACCTCACTCTGGTGGGCACCTGAGGTCTCCAGTCCCAGATCCTGCCCAGGGAAGGCTCAGCTGTGGGATCAAACTGGGCTGCTCAGATCTTTACAAAGTCAGAGCATGAAATCCCTCAAGGATGGAGACGGCCCAGCCTTGCTGGGCCCCAGTTCCACTGGTGGGCTGTCCTCATGGGGAAAAGGCTTTCCAAACCAACTCTTGATCTTTCAAGGACTTTCAGAACATTGTCATGGTAAGAAAGAATTCACAGCAAGAAAACCACAAGATATCTCCCTCTCCTCCAAAGCAAATAACATGATCAGCAAAAAAATCCATAACGCAAATAAACAAATAATTTTATCTGTGTACTTTAAATCATTACCATTCATTACTATTATTTTCCTAATTTTACTACACACTTACCTTCTACTACATACATTATTTTACCTTGACAAAGCAACTGATTGGAATGATAAACTTACCAAATACTTTTAACAATTTCATTTTGCAAAAGCAACATCTTTCATTGTATACCATTTGTATATCTGATGACCCTGAATTATTGTACAATTTTATGAGCATTATTCACACCAACTCTAGTGCTATGACAGATTGTTTATGGTATAAACAAACTGAAAGTGTTTTATTGCATTAAGTATCTGCTGAAATGATGCTATAAACATGGAAATGGAATTCATGCAAGTGTTGCCCTTGTTTCCATGTTCAAGTATGTTAACTTGAAGGGGGATTTATTTTTCACTTTTTCACAGATCACTACATACTTCCCCTGAAAATTTTGGCTAACTGCTTACATACAATAAAATGCTCACCCTCACCACTTTCTTTGCTACAGAACAAGTCCGATAAGGAGCAGCTGAGGGAACTGGGGTTGTTTAGCCTGGAGAAAAGGAGGGTGAGGGGAGACCTTATGGCTCTCTACAACTACCTGAAAGGAGGTTGTAGCCAGGTGGGTGTTGGGCTCTTCTCCCAAGTAACAAGTGATACAACAAGAAGAAACAGCCTCAAGTTGTGCCAGGGGAGGTTTAAATTGGATATTAGGAAAAATCTCTTCACCAAAATGGTTGTCAATCATTGGAAGAGGCTGCCCAGGAAAGTGGTTGAGTCACCATCCCTGGAGGTATTTAAAAGCTGTGTAGATGTGGTGCTGAGGGACATGGTCTAGTGGTGGACTTGGCAGTGCTAGGTTAATGGTTGGATTCAGTGATCTTAAGGGTCTTTTCCAACCTAAATGATTCTATGTTTCTGTGATTCTGTATCCCTGAAGATACATGGTATGAGCCACAGTTCTCACAAGGAGGAAGGAGCACGTCCAAAACCAAGTAGGGCTTCACCGTGAGAAATACACATTTGCAGGAAGAAGCTTCACATCTATTCCCACCAGCTTACACGCTTACACTCTGCTAGCAATATGTGTTCATGACACCCAGACTGGAAACCTCCACAACAAAGAAGCAGTGAGTTCTTTCAAAACTGTCATTCTGCTGCCTTTGTTCTGCAATTGGTTCCTCTGTGTTCACCAGGACTGATAATCTTGTGCAAATGCTATTGCACTGGATAAGTATATGAGGCATCAACTCTACAATTTTTTAATGTGCTTGGTATTCACACAGCCAGTGGTAAATAAGCAGGGTGGAGAACTGAATTTAGACATTTAGGTGGAAGTCATGAGGCAGTGGCATCGGCTCCCAGAAAAGACTGTACCAGCAAACCCTGTTGGCCATGCAAGGAAGGGCTGCCTGCTGCTCACCTTGCAGGGGCTCTGTGGCATGCTCCCATTTTCTGAAGACCTACTGTTTGCAGACCTGGTTTCCACAAATTTAAGTAAGCATACCAAAGAAATCTATATGCAAAGGCTCTTAAGTAGACACAGAATTAGCAGTCCTAGTTGCTATTGATATGAGGTGTATTCAAATCTCAAGAAAGCCTCAGTTCCTCAGCATGAACTCCATTTTGGCAAGTAATCCCCACTGCTTTTTGCTCCCTTCATTAATTTGCACCCAGGAGGCATGGGAGGGACCTCTTGGGAGACCAAAGCAGTGGCAGGAGCTACTCTGAAGGCTGGATGTGCTGATCCTCCGAGGGCACCCACGTGCCGCACCAGGAGACACAATGCACCGTAACAGTCACCTATGCTCTTTACCTTGAAAAGGTGCTGCTGTCTAACCTTCGCCTACCTGAAAAAGGCAGCGAGGAACAGAGCTGGCTGCTGTGCCCGGAAAGCTAAGCTATCTACCTGTGTTGCCTGTTGGGTCAGGCAGGTACCCAGGTTTCAGCCCAAGCAGGTCTGTCATTTCACAAAAGCCTTCAGGGCTCAGGCATGGAGGTGCTTCCGCTGGGAGACAGCCGGCCTGGCAGGCAGAAGCTGGGCTCTGTCTTCATCTTGGTTTGAGCTTGTTTGCTTTGGAGTGGGGACACGAAAAGAGCTACTCAGTTTTCGGCCGTCCCCTTTCACCACCCTCCCACAACAGACAGGTTCGCCTGCGGCTGGCGCAACTGGGAGAAACCCCACACCTTTCAGCCGAGAGCCCCTCCGTCCCCGCAGGACAGGGCTCTGCAGCTGGGGCAGCATCACCTCGCTGGGGCTGGCTGGGTCATCCCACCGGCCGGACGGCCGCCACGCGGGCTGGCTGACGGCGAAGGCAGCGCGTGATGTTTCGGGGCGTCAGAGCCGCGCAGGTCATGGCGGGCTCCCTGCTTCACCTCCCCTTTTATCAGCGGCTCACATCTGCTGCTGCCAAGTCACCCGACCGGCCATTGTCGAGACTGTTAACTTTTCTTCAGAGTGTTTTAATTAGGTAAATAAAAAATGGTAATTAAATCAACATTACGTAATGTGTTTCTGATTTGTAATCTCATTTAAATTAATTAACTGACTCAGCCCTTGTTTAGTTTTTAAACTGCCCTAGTTAAGAAGTGGAGCTCTGGGAGTAAATCCAGTTTTCATACAGCTGAAAGAAATTCAAGCACCTAGAAGCACTTACCAGAACCAAAATAGCAATAAGCATAGTCAGCTTTTCAGCTTTATGTCCCATGCACAGATTTATCTTTTTAATTTAAATTCCCTTATTTGTTTATGTAAAATAAATCACAACACTTATTTATTCAAAACATTTTTTATACAATTTATAAAGACCATATGTTGCTCATTTTGAAAACTGAACAACTTTCCCCAGCTGCCTTGTAAGCTGTGCATGGAATATATACATATTACATATATATGTACGCACACATGCGTGCACACACACACATTCTTAAGTTAAGAAAAGGGTTATATTTTTTCATGGCCTGAAACAAATGTTTCCCATACTTCATAATACTAGCTGAGCTCTTTTTTTGACATGTACATTAAGAAGAGATTTACATAGGTATCTTGCCACATGTGGATGAATGTGAAAGAATGAAGTTTCTTTCCAAAACTTGCTGGATTCAGTAGGAAAGGATGAGATATGAATGCTTAATTTTATCCATCTGGAAGATACTGTGGATACGAGCTATAGTCAGAAACATTCAGAAGTTGTTCTTGGAAACCAAGAAACCTTTTACATTAAGGTATGTATCATAAAGGGCTTTTATTACAGATTCTTCAAAAAATGAAAAGCAGAAGGTAGAAAGCAGTGAAAGACTTATTTGGGTGTTTAGAAAAGAAAGAAATTATATGACAGACTATATAAATTAAAAAGCTAATATTTGCATGTAAAGAATAGGAGGGGTTTTTGCATATCCTTCAGCCAATTAATAAACTGGCCGCTTCATTATGTTGTGAAAGACAAGAGTCAACCCTCATCTTCATGGAATGTATATTATTAAGATCTTCTGCGTGGATCCTGGTTTCATGGAAGTCAACTTTGATTTTACCACTGACTCCCATGCAGTCAGGATTTCATTTTCTGCTGTATTTTAGAGCAGTAAAGAAAAAAGAGTTCAGGGAGATAAAATACACATTTCCACTACATAAGGCAATATTTTAAGGGACGGGATAATGATGACATGACTATGAAAAAAAATCAGTTTTGTTCAATATGGGTCTCAGCCAAAGGCTGTTAAAATCAATGGAAAGTTGCTCCAGCGAACTTTGGATGAGGCACTTCATGGTAAATTACAGTTTAAAAGTACAAAAGAAAGCATAGTTCAACAAATACTGCAGGATAGGACTTCGTTTTTTTCTTCGAATTGCATTGCAACCTCCTTTAAAACATACAGTAATAAAAGCTGGATTCTTCAGCTTTTCAGAAAGTTACAATCATATGCTACTTCACAAGTCTAAAACATCTAAGACAAAGAAACCACAAAGTAGTTTACAAATATTAACAGAGGCTCATGAGGCCTCTCTATTATTCTGCAGACAGAGATCTCCTAAAATGCTAAGGATGCCACCACACTATATGCTAATCAGGGGAAATAAACAGCAATTAAACTAAAATGCTGGGGTTTAACATATCATGGAAACTCCAAAATTAGACTAGAGCACTGCAGTGTTTAGTATTTCTTCAAGCCAGCTAAGAACAGCATGAGGTAATACCTCTGCCAGTAAGTATAACTGTGTTTAGGAGCCCAAAACAAATTTTTTTTCTCTGAAATAGGAGGGAAAAGGCTTAATGATTTGACAACCTGAGCATCATTGTAATGTCTCTAAATACTATAACATTTACCAAAGGATGTCCTAATTTTGATCTATGATCCACAGTGTTACCACGACTATGTTTTCATTTCAATTAATTTCAGCTTCACGACTGGTGGTAAAACATGACCTTTAGCGTAAAGAATATGGAATACACTAAGAAAACACCTCAAAAGAATGATGGTTTGGTTTTAGTTGGTTGATTGGTTTGGAGTTTTTTTCAACTGCTGCTTATACACTTCTGAGTATTTCTTATCTTGGGATTGCCAGTTGATGCTATGTGCAATTTTTAAACACTGGATATTAATCTGCATCTAACAGAGATGGGGCATAAGGAATGCCATGTTCTATGTATCCTTAAGTAACATATTTTTTATCATAAACCATGTTTATGAGAGTAATGTCTCAAATTGCAGTATACACACATAATTTGTAGGTTACATTGCCATATTCTGTATAAAGTGGATTTAATTCCATCTGGTATCATCTAAAAATTCATGGGCAAAATATGCCCCACTTTGCCTATCCATATTCCCACACACATACTATTGAAACAAACAGTGACAAATGAAAGATTAGATCTATCAGTGGGCACTAAGTAGGTAACGTGCAAGAACTAGCTGAGAAAAATCACCCTGCCTTTTCATTCTAGTGGTTCATAAGCTTGACTGGAATTGCATGTGTGCTTACAGCCACCATGTTTATTTTCCAGCATAAGCAGGTTGGCAGTAAATAGATAATGAGAAGAGATAATGTATAGACTACTAAAGCAACAGTGATTAAAAAAAAAAAAAAAAAAAAGTCCTGACCAATGCATTGATTTTCTGCCTACTTTGACGTTTTACAGTAGATAAAAATAAGAAGTATCTAATTATATGATGTGCCACAGAAGAACTTAAAATGTAGAATTGGGTATGACTAACCTAGTTTAGGGCTTGGGCAGGGATGTTCTGCAGAAAAACGCAAGGAAGTTTTTTTAAAGCATGTAACGAAAAAAGAAAAAAAAAGTATCCTGGTTTAAACCTTGTCTTTCAAGTTTTAAACAACGCAATTTTAAAGAACATTTTTTCCCACCGACTCTCTATCTCCCTATTAGCAATATTACTGCCATTGCAGTCATATTGGTCAAAAGCTATAAAAAGAATATTAAATGCCACCTGATCATGGCCATTTGTGCCTTCTCACCATAATTCTGTTATTTTGTGGCTAATATCACATGGGAGCATCTGGTTTGTAATTCTGTAACTTTCACTGTATATTACACATCAGCATATCCCTCACTTCTGCTAATTTCTAAAGTATTAGCATCATCTGCATAGGTGATAGTTGACATAGGTACAACACCAACCACAGTTCTCCAAACAGGATTTTAAAATATGCTTGCTGGTTCAGTATACAGCAGAGGCTGCTTTTGCTCTTTGTATTTCAATTCATCTACTAAAGCTAGCACACATTCTTGTAGTACCTAAGAGTATTATACACTTGGACAAAGGAGACTACTTTTTATCTAAAAAGCCAATGTATGGATTCAAATTCCAAGGGTTTTATTTCTATTGCTTACTACTTTTTTTGGTTTGCATGAGTAAAAATTGAGTGTTAGTTAAGTAAAACAAAAACCAAAAGCAAACTAACTCAAAATTCTTACTGCACCCGGTAATTTGCCAGTGCCTTGAACGTTATTTAACCATCCAGAGTTTCTAAGGCTTATTTTCTTACCACTGTTCCACCACAGCAGGACCTTGAGAATTCTATCAAAGTCTTATTTGGTCTACAGCTATTAAAAAAAGTCTTTGCAGTTAAAAAAACTTGTATAAGTTTACTGAAAACACAACAGAAACTCAAGTTTCAGTTTGTGGCAGAGAGCAAAAGGAGTTGCACCACCCAACATCTCCAAGATATGAAGCCGGAATGAGTAACCTTAGACATTCAACATGTCTACTATAACTGCAGGAATTACATTCTTATTAAAGGCCCTTTTTTACTTAAAAAATAACTTTCTGCTAGCTGAAGATATAAGATAACATTTAATCCAAACAGTCCTTTCCATTTTAATAAGTTTGTATATTCATGTATCTGTGCATGTGCATGTGTGTGCTGAAATTATAAATGCATATACCTTCAGGGTTATCTTACTTATAGACCAACATTTGGGGCTTTGTAGAGGGGAAAGTCTAATGAGTTAAACATGTTAACTCTCTTGTGCATTACTGAAAGAACAGGAATAAATGTGAGCAACAGCACCTTCACAACAGCATTCCTTAGAGAAATATTTCAGACTTTTTTAAAAAAAAAAAAAAAAAAAACCAACAACTTAGTACTTGCACTGTCCTTCCTCTGGGAACAATACTATCATTTTTCCCCCTTGTGCACCCATATAGCAGGTTCAAGATTCAGCTCAACATCTTCTTATGTGTATTTGAGCACTTTGACAGCTCTGCACTTGTATTTTTCCTGGACAAATGGGTTAAACTCACTTGACCTGAAGGAGTTAGATGAGACACAGCTGCACAAGAGTTTGGGTGTATGCACTGTAATTACAACAGACCCTTTTATGATTGTTTTGAAGCAGATGATAATACTTTAATGGAAACCTGCAAACTTCCCAGATTTTGTCTCACCTTCCCCCCCTTCAGCCTGTCCCTCTCTGCCCTCCACACATACACAGACACCTTGTGTGCTTCTAGAAAAACATTCTTACAGCTCCCTTTCTAGCCCAGCCTCCTTTCCCTGTGGTTGCTGCCAGGACTTCAGAGCAGTGTAAAGTTAATCTGCCTGTGCTGCTTGAGCAACTAAATGTGAATTTGGAAGAGTGCGCAATTCCAAGACTAGACTTCTCTCAGATCAGCCTACCTTTCAGTAGTTCAGGTTTCCACAGAGTTGCTAAAATTCGCATTGATGTGCAAATGAGACCAATTGGCTAGTTAGACAATAATCTTTACCCTTATGAACAGTTAGAACAAGCAAATCTCCACAGCCCAAAAATGCTTTCATGTTTTCAAGCAGTTTTCCAGGAGATGCTGTACATCTGAATAACAAACAGTATCCCTTTAATGCCTACTTAAAAGTGAAATATGAACAACAATAGAGCCTTTTCAGGGCAGCTGTATGATTCCAGTAACAGCAAGAACATGAGAAAATCCAATTCTCTCATGAAATTCACCTTGGCCTAGGGCTGTGTTTCTCCACCCAGTGGGTGTGACTGACAGGCAAGCCTTGCAGAAGGCCCACTAGTCACACCTCACGCATGCAGAAACCAAACCGAGAAAACCAACACACAGAAAAAAAGGTGCTGATCCCAGGATGCAGCAAAGTTAAGATGCCTGCTCATCAGTCTGAGCCAGGCTTTTCCAAAACCTTCCCAACTTGAAGCTATTCCATAGCAATGCACACTTTTCACATGACGCTCTTCTGTTCACTGGCACCAATGCACTTCCACACATGGGAGCAGAACTGGGGTGTGTGACCTGCCCACAGCACAGCAAAGCAACGTCAGGGCTGGCAACAGAGAACTCCACCAGCAGCAAAGCAACCACCGGAAACCTACAACATGCCAGAACATTTTTTGGCCGATTTTTCCAAAGTGATTCTGGCATTAGCCTTCCTGCATACACAATTGTTTAAAATTAAGTTTCTGTAACAAAGTTAAAACACACTCCATATCATGCCCATATCTCTTTTCCCAAGTAGCAAGTGCTAGGACAAGAAGAAACTGCCTCAAATTGCACCAGGGGAGGTTTAAATTGGATGTTAGGAAAAATCTCTTCACCAAAAGGGTTATCAAGCAGTGGAACAGGCTGCCCAGGGAAGTGGTGGAGTCACCATCCCTGGAGGTATTTAAAAGCTGTGTAGATGTGGTGCTGAAGGACATGGTTTAGTGGTGGACTTGGCAGTCCTAGGTTAACGGTTGGACTCAGTGATCTTAAGGGTCTTTTCCAACTTAAATGATTCTGTGATTCTAAGCCAGTCTGTCTGTACAAGTTTAAAGCCCTGCGTCCCCCCAGGAAACACTAGCATTACTGTATGGCCCCTTTCTTCTATTTTAATCAAATCAACAATGAAATTGCTTCCATATGCATAGCTATTGATAACAGCATGATGTAAGCATTCAGGAGGTGGAAACAGCAGATGAAGACAGATTGCCATGACAATGAGAATAAAACTAAAGCTTTATATAAAGTTTAGTCTACAGGTTACCACAGTTTGTTAGGCAGTATTTGTATGTATATAGGAGACAGCCCAGAAAACATGAATTTAGGAAGACTGTCAAGCTTGCAAACCTACTGTGCTTCCCATACACAAGTTGGCTCAGTCACAGCATGTTTGGGCATCTTTGTACAGCTCTCACCTACAGCACTGCAAACTATACACCACAGCCTAACTCAAGTTGTGTCATGAAGTTCATGTAGGTTATAGGCAATCACATTAGGATCTCTGAGCAAAAGCACATGCCCACACCATAACGATAGCTGCCTTCCTAAATTTACTAGCATAAGTCTATTTTAATAATCAGCAGATGCAAAAAAATGTAATCAGTATGTTGCAGCACTTAGGAAAAAAAAAGACTAGGCTAAACATACATAATAAAAATCACATGTTAGGAAATAACATTTATTAAGCAACAAGACATTTAAAAGAAGTGCAGCGACTATGGGGCAGAACAAGAGGTTATGAGGCAAATTCTCTGGACCTTATCTTTCCAGGAGATCAGTAGGGGAGAAGCACAGTAAATTGACATGTCTGGACTATGTGTTAAAAAATACTTTTCCTATGTTTCCATACATCATTCAAGTGTTCTCGCAGACTTCTGAAACAAATTCTCTTGATATCATTTGTAGACTCATGATTAAAACTGGAATGGTTTAAATAATTAGAAAGCCCAGATAACTTCTTAGCCTAAACGACAAACTCCTTACTGTCTTGAAATCTGTAAAAATGAAGTTTGTGTCTCTTAGAAAAGAGCATCTCCTTTTTACAGGGATTGCAGACTGATTTTAACAACCTGTACAGCCTGAAGACCCTTGGATCGGATGACTACCTATGTTCAGTCCCTACTAACAACAAATACAAGGTTGATGGCCTGCAAGAGACAATATATAAAACTGAAGTTTGCTCTTGTTCACACATAAGCATACCCACAATCCTCCCCTCTGCTGCACAGATGAGTCAATTTTAAGGCCACAAAACAAACAGCAGCAATCAAGATCATCTTGCTGATTTCAGGCATTCCCAGAAGAAAGCTTCCTGAAATACTCAACAAAACCAAGCCCTGTGAAAACTCTGCAGTGGTGTTTCACTTTGGGGTACCTGAGAAAATTACTATCCCCAGCCTGGCACTGAAGAACATCCAAAACATTCACCAACAAAGAAACAAAGCTGCATGACTACTCAACTCCTGCACCAGAGTGCCTCCTGCTCTCTGCTTAGGGGGCAAATCTAGTTAGCGAAGTGTAGATCTCAACCCAGTGAAGCACAGCTGGAAGGACAGAGAGACAACCCACCTTCAGAACAGACAAGTAATAGTAACAATTGCCATCCACACTCACAGAGGATTCTTCTGTTGCGTTACTAAGAGCAGAGGGCGTACATGTGAGTAAATTACTCCCTGGTATGCAATGAATTCAGAATATGTGGCTTTGTGTGTGTAGAGTTCGAAGCGGTTGTCCACAAGCAATGTCTGACTCTAGGAAGCACGCTGTTATTCCATTAATGACACTGGCAGCCCTTTTACCCAAGGTCTAGGTCTATAATTAACTTTAGGAATAATACTGTATATGAAATTGTTAAAGATTTACTACAGGATAACTTGCACCCACCTGTATGAATGAACAAAACAACCAAAAACAAATTCATTTCCCTACCTCCTCTTTGCAATTTCTCTCTACCTTGCTCCTGCCACCACCATACACCTGGGAATATTCCTCAACCCTGCAGCCTTCTCAGCATCCAGGAAAATACCTGCAGTTATACAGACTAAAACCACTGAGAACTGTACAGGTTTCTTGCTAACTGAGTACGAGACAATCAAATGCTGCTTATTATGAAGGGACCTGTTGCTGAATGGATCTTTCTCGTCCTTCTCTTGCTTGTTGCTGTTACTTTAAAGAAACACCCTCTCTTTAAAGGTGTGCAAGGTAGGGGAGAGGCTGAGCAGATGATGAATAAAGTGAATAGTCTCTTTTGAAGACTGACTGAAATACAAAGCTGTCCTTTGCAGCCTTGGCTTTGATGAATCATCTGAACAGAAGGCTTCCCCTACAATCATGCAATTTTACAACTCATGGCTAACAGTCATGTTGCATTTATGGCTATTATCAGCCTCAGTGTTTAGTCAAAACCCAGGAGATTAAAGCATTAGGTGAATATCATAGTCATGATAAGAAACACTACAAAAATAGAAGCGATAGATACGTTTTCCTGCTTCAGCTTCACAAAGTGGAGAGAAGCTAAACAAAAATCAAGCCAACAAATTTCATCCGGGGAAAAATGTACAAAACTGTTCAGTTCAGGAATTTTCAGATTTAGGTGAAGTTTACGTTCTGAACAGCTACATGCTTATTATCAGAACTTCCCAGTTACAAATATTACTTTAATTTTCTTAGTAGTTACAACAGGGTCACAGATACTAATACAGCTGCAGATCGAACTGCAAAGAATTGTACTACTAAACTGCAAAGGAACTTGCCTCCCAAATACAGTAAAACTGCAGGAGTAAGCAAACTAGGTTGGGGAGGGGAGAGGGATAAATCCACAGAAACAAAGAGCTTATTATATATCTTTAGCACTTCACATTTCACTGAGATTTACTTGGAATTGCTCTTAAAATGTTCGGTGTTTACTCCCTCTGGAAGCAGTTTGCTAAACGGTAATCTATACATTCCTATTGTTAAAAATTTCACTATATTCCTGTCTCAGCTATATGCTGTGTACTTTCCATTTAGCCGAATACACAAGAATAGAAAGAAAATACAAATGCTGGCACAGGTGATTTCAAGCCTTAGTTGTTTGACCTTTTTGTTTAAGCTTTTGGCATCCGTGACTTGGCAGGCAGAGTGCAGGCCAAGCCAGGACAAAGAGGAAGACAGGAAGCAGAAAGCTGGCCATGTCTCCTTGGCAGTCAGCATTGCAACAGGGTGAAAAACCACATCGTTGCCAAACCAGAAACAGTGGGGGAAGCCCAAATAGTTGGCAAGTCACATACGGCTGTATTGTACATCCTAAACACTAAATGCCTGATAAACTTAAGTGCCATGCCAGAGCCTAATCTATTTAAACTGTCTTCTGGTGTACAGGGGAACACTTCATTCACCCTTGTTTATGTGTTTTCTAAAGAACTGACACAGCGTCAGTAGTACCATCTAAGGGCTGGCAGGTTAAAAGTTTGCTGCTACTATATGCACATAAGCTTTCATCATCTTTCTAAAAAAATGTCTAAGATAATGCCATAGCAGGGGATCCCCGCCACACACACTCGTTTTCTGCCCCCAACCCCCACTCCTGGGCACCCAAGCTTTCAAGCATCCCCCAGATACCCAGTACATGGCCAATTGTGCCAAACTGTGTTTACCTCCTATTTTTTTTTAAGTCTTGCCACATGGGTTGAGCAGGACTATTGGACTTCCAATGTTTGCCCCAACATTAAGTAAACATCCAGCTTCAAACCTATGATCTGGGCTTTGGGTAAAGGTGGCTGTCAGCCACCTCTGCATCCTCCCAAACCCCTGAAGGGATGGATGCTGTTTCAGGCTTTGCTGTGGGTACGGTTCCCATCCTGTGTGCAGCATGGAGTAGGCCACTTCAAGCACCACACTCCGCAGATTGCTGCAGGCTGCTACCTGGGACAGTGCAGCAGCGATATTCGTGGCCACACAGGCAGAGGTGGAAGTCCCTGGGACATCAGTGCTGCCAGGGTGGGTGGATGGAGGAACACTGTAGATGTTTCCTCCATCAGTTAGTCAAGGCTTCTTGCACTTACAGAGGATCATGATTTTTGAAGAAGACGTGGCAGAGCATGGTACATGTTGTTCCACTCCCCAGGAAGGCCTGGCTTCCTGGTAGACCTGGAGATTGGCTTACATGTAGGAGACCCTCAGCAGCTTCACAGTGACTCTGGTCTGCCAGAGTGGTACAAAACAGCCTTGTCCAAAAGTCAGCTGTTTAGGACGCTTATTGATAAACAAAACACAAGAGCTACTTCCTTTCCAAATATGACCCATGCTCCTGTAAAGCCTTGGGAAGGGAGGGGGAGGTCACAGTTTATACAGATCTTTACTTACCCATTACCCCTCAGCGTGACCCATCAGTCAAAGGTGATGGGTATTTACCCATTACCCATCAGTCGAAGGTGACTGATATTCTCTTTAGAGATGCAGAATGCATTTCTCACTTCTGCCTTTCAGATACTTCATTCCTGTGGCCTATCTTGACAATGCTTTTATTTTAATGAACACCAATGAATTACAAAGTTGTTGGGTTTTGTTTTTTTATTTTAGTGCCAATTCTGGCTATAGACTGTGATCAGCATTCTCACAGACTTCTGTGGCCAAATAAAGGGGAAAATAAGGATCTTGCTCATGAGATCCTTTGCCACCAAACTGAATTTTTATTGTTCATGAAATGGCCAAAGTTTATTAAATTGTTTCAGTTGTTTACTCCTAAAAGCACTGTATTCTCTGCTGTATTTACACTCTAATCACAGCAAAAATGCTGAATGACTGGCTCCTAATTAGAGGAACAGCACTTAAGAAAAACAGCTAGATAATTCCAACTCATCAGCAAGATTGATTTATTGATTGATTGGTAGAAAAAGTAAGGAGACAATCAATTAAAAGTACTTACTACTTCCCACAACAGGAGTCTAAGAAATCATCTTGTGATCACAAGAAACAAGAAGTTATTCTGAATTCCTGCAATAATCAATGGTGTGGGATCCCGTCCATAAACTATAGTCCTTCCCTCAAAGCCAATCTTTATAACCTAACAGGTTACAGAGACAGAATTATCCTTACAGCTAGACCCTAGCGTATGTTGTTAGTGCTTTCACATCTGCTTTTGCTGAGTTTCTTCAATTAGTTTTTTATTATGGCAATTAATCTCTGTTGTTATGCTTTAGTACTTACTAACTTAATCACGTTTATTTGATGTCTACTATTAAAAAGTAAATATACTTTTTAAAAAAAACCAGCATTTAAGATTAATTCACTTCAATGAAAATTAGTAATGGGCAAATCAATTGGAAGAAGCTCTTGTTTTTCTGATGGCCTTTCACTCACATTTGGAATCAAATATTATGGAATTCACTAAAAACTGAAGCATTTAATTTCACTTACTTGCTTTTGGGCCACCACATGCCCATTTAAAAAACTCCTGGTAAACTACGCCTTCAGCAATGCTCGCAAACATTGTCACTTGTGTCTTCTTCCATATCTTTCCTTCTCTTGTTTGAAGTTTAAAGTAAAAATCCTTCACCCAGTGCCCAACAAGTTTCTGCATGTCAGCTGAAAAAACACGTGAAGACACTTTGGTGCCCATTACCAGTCATCAGCCTGCCTCACGCCACCACCTCCTGGCCCCACATGCATGCGATCCAAAGCCGAACGCTCTGTGGGGCACAGACCAACATCTAGACTGCTGTGGGACAACCAACAGCTTTTCTTCTGCTGCCACTAACACATAATTGTCGACAACAACAAGTGGCTTGGCCTGGAAATACAAATGCCAAAATGAAAGCAGACAAGATAGCAGTTTCTTGGATGCTAGTTCAAGTTTCATGACTAAGGAAGTCTCAACATACTTTCAAAAAAAACCCAAACCCACCAATCTTTCCTACTCCTCATCTTGTCCAAACTGAAGTGATCCTTTGAATCCTGAAGTCTGTCATCCATAGCAAACATGCTAATCTAATTCCGTGGCTGTGCTAACCGTGTTTTGCCGAGACTCGGCATACGGAGCCCTCCATACGAGGGACGGTCCCTCTGACGCGGTGCAATCCCTCACAGGATCGGGGAGCTCCCGACTGCGAGGAAGGACTCAGTATTGCATTCTTTCAAAGTCACACTGGAGCTTTTCATTCCCACAAAATGCAAAAGGAATAGAGAGAGTTACTTTAATGTATTTGATAGTGAGTAGAAAGATATTATCTAATATGTATTCTTATATTATAAAACATTAACTAGTTTCACAAAGTCGATTAACTCATCTCATTATAAAATACTGTAACCTCCAGCACTTTGAAGTTTGCAGGAAGCGATCTTTGGCTGCTTTTGCTGCCTAAGTCTGAATAATGCTTGTGATTGGAAATTATTTTTCTTTTACTCTATAAGAACAATTACTGCAGCTATCATACAATTATTGCAATTATATTCATAAGAACTGCTGTTCAGAGCTGTTCTCTGTAGCACCATTCTGCAATGCCGGGAACATTTGTCTTTTCTAATGATCACCAGCACAAATGTCCTTTTGTAGCTCTTTAAGTGATTTCATTCCTTTCTATTAATATCCTGTTACTTGCTTTGGGAGAAACCAAAGGAGACAGGCCCCAATTAGTATATACTTTTAAAGCAAAGGCTTTTAGTGAAGCCAGAGCTAAGGCATTTTAAAACAGGAATTGACACTTCCCCTTTATGACAGCCTAACATTTTCAATGTGCCTTGCTAAATGGATAGAAAGCCCCCAAAATACTTCAAATCTGTGTTTCATAAACTGTACTCTAAGAGAAGTAGCAATAAAGTTTATTGCAGACCTAAAGTATCTGCATAAACCCGGTTAATTGAAAAGTGGGTGGAGAAGGCTGCCAAATTAAATGTTTACATTAGCACAGCTGTATTGTAAAAACATTCTGCCCCCTGTGCTTTGTAATTATAAGATATTTCTGGACTGTGTATCTCTGCAAAGTTTATCTCTACTGCCAAGAGTGTTTTGGCACAGAGTGTCTGCAATTTTTGGCAGCCAGAGAGCTCTCAGCGCAGGCAGTATCTAAAATGGCTGCCAAACAGTTATCCTGAAATGTCGTCGACCTAGTGTCGTCCTGTGTGAAGGGCAAAAGCCAAAGCTGGTTTTAAAACTGTCTGATTGTTTTAAATGAAGCAAGGAGCTGGGTTTCCAGACAAGCACGGGACCTGGCACCACAGGTTGGTCATGCCAGGCTCAGCAACACACCGTGCACAGCAGCGGGTCAGAAGGCGTAAGGACTGCTCTGAGTACCCCGTAACTGGGAAAAAAGGGGGGAGGAGGCGTTTCCTGAAGGGAAGCTTAATTTTATTGGTTTAAATTATGCTTAAATTGTCATACGATTCCCCTATGACAGAAGCATGCGCGATGGGACCTCTGCAAAGCCCAGCTATTCTGCTCTCCCTCACAGGCACTGGTGAGGTCCCAGATGCCTGATACCTCCTTCACACTGATTGCTTTTGTCGACTTTTAAAGAAAATCTCTTTTCCAAGCAACCAGCAAAATGTACAAAACCCTTCCACACCTCTCAAGCCTCTGCTGTGCCAGTGTCTCTGTATTTTATTTGAGAGGGATGTCCTCCCCAGGCTATCCCATCCTTGGCCAGAAGTAGGAAACCTTAGCTATTCTGCCCTGTCCCTGAATAATAAAGACGGAAGAGTATTCTTTCACTGTGTCCATTGTCAAACTGAATATAAATGGAAGCATTCCTTGGGCCTGCTTGCTGTGCTGTAATCATAACCGACTGTGACTGAAGCAGAGGCATTTCGAGCCTTTGCTGAGACCACTCTGCTTTCTTACTGCTCACTGAACATTTTCTCAAGAGCCCCAGGTAGACCTGATGGTTTGGGTAATGACAGTGTATCATGATGTTTCCAGTGAATTTCCTTTAAAAAATAAAACTCTATGCATTTTATCATCACTTGGAATTAGAAAAGAAAAGAGTCCACACCTGAAGAAAATAGTCCATTAGTAGAAGAATCGCAAACTTACAGACACAAAGTGAATACAAAGTTTGTCTTGTGGGTGCTGTCCCTGTCTATTTACCGTCCTAAGCCTCCCTATCAACTATCATCGTATAATAACATCTGAACAGGAGGTTTTTCTGAAAACGCGGGTCAAATGATCCATGAACTGCTTATTGTGTATGGCCACACTGCTGCATCAGAAGACTTCAGATCAAGCCTGGTCAATTATTTATATAACTTTTATTTCATTTCCAATCCTTTCTACTCTATTGAGCAAATCTTTGTCCCTGTAAATACAAAGGACATTCACTGTCATAGTTCTGTCCACTTAACAGGCTTCTGAATTTAAGGGACTTTCACCCCCTGTTTAATTAGTAATCAGGGTCAAAGTCACATAGCTATGTAATGCTGATGTCCTTGTAAAGCACCAGTGAGCTAGGGCTAAGGTTCCAAAGAGCATGGGGACTGCATCAGCATGCAATTTCAATTGGTCTCTCTTCTATTAATATTTAATACGTGCACCTTTAAACTGCTCTCAGACCAAAAAAAAAAAAAAAAAAAAAAACCAGGAGGAAAAAAAAGCCAAAACAAAGCTAGCAAGGGGTTATGTTCAAAGTATTTTATCAGTCAGATATGCACAAGGGCATATTTGTCACCTCCATTTTCCAAAGAATCTGACATTGGTTAATCTTCTGTACATATAACATTACCGTCACAAAATTACGTCATTTTCTCTATCTTGTCTGCTCCTTACAGCCTCTACAGATGAAACTTCATTCTGTGAATATCATGCCACTCTTCTTGCTTTCAAATGCACATGTATATTTTAAAAATAAATACCTACCTGTTCCCCATTTCTCCTCCTCACTGGGTTAATATGGTGCTTTCAGTTACAACACTAAACAAATACAGGACATTTTTCCCTATGGAAGCACCAAATACTTAGTTTACTGAGAATCCCTAAACTTTCCCTTTTTACCTAGCTGAATTGAAAGAAATATTAAAAGCTCTCAAGAATACATTTCTCTTCATTTATTAAGGACAAAAAGTAGACATATAATAACAGCTTTCTCAAGCTCAAATTCTAGTGTCTCACTTTATCTGACCACTCCGATATCAGGCCGGCAACCTGGGAAAAAGACTAGTGTATACATTTGCATGTAACTCAGCACTTTCATGCTGCAAGCAGTAAGAAAATGAGATCACATTCCCCGTCCCTGACTTCTGCATGCTACCACGAACAGGTTTGCTAAAAACAAAGTGAACAAATTTTAACTCTTCCAAGTTTCAAATGTCTGTGATATCCCATTTACCATATTAAAAATTGCCGTGATATTCATGCTGTAATTTTAATGCTGCAGGAAACATCCTCATATCTTAGCAGTTCCACTTGTGTATTTAGAAGAGCCCCTGTCAATCAGTTCATATTTTCACTGACACTGGCACTTGGGTGTCTGAAGTATTCAAAGAAAAAAAGGATGAAGGTTTGAGGGTTTTTTAATTTACAGTTACTCCTATGTTCTCTTCCTTTTGCTGAGAAGACAGAAAAAATCAAAGGATTTCTTCTGTCAATCAAGAGCATCACTACAGATGTTTCAGCTTTACAGAAGTGTTGTGAGTAAGACCTCCTCTTTCCTCACATTCCTTTGCTAATGGCTAGGTCTAAATTCCATAAAAATCTGTTGGAAGAAAACACTGAAATGTGTAGTTGATTCTGAAAAATGAGGAGGCAAAAGCTATCACAAGTTAATTCTGCTTCTTGCATCAACTTATTATTTGTTTATTCTTCACCTCTAGTGATCTCTAATGTATCTTGCCTAAAGTATACAAAAGCTGTATGCTAAAAAAAAAAAAGATGCATAGACAGATGCTCAAAAGTCAAGATGTCACAATCAATGTTGGGAATACAATATTTTCAATGTTGGGAATACAATATTTTCTTAGCTCTCTGGGCCAAATGCAATATAACTTCTTGTAATCCTTTTTTTATATTCTGCATTCAATGAGGCTGAAGTCTTAAATATTCATATATTAAAGGTTTTACGTAAACTTAGAAAAAAGCTAAATTCAGGCTGTATTGATACCAATGCAACACCTGTGCACATACAGATGTGTAAAAAAGAAAAAAAAAAAGGCAAAAATCTTTATTTTGCAAATAATGTCTCTATTAGCATAAGGATGCCTCCATTTTATTTGGAAAATGTATTCCTGAGTCCAAATCTTCAATTGGACATGACCTATTGAATGAAGCATCTCCTTGGGACTTTGTTCACTAACCACAGATGTTCATGGCCATCTTCAGCTGTGTCAGGCCTATCAACACTAGGCAGTTCCTCAGTTCTTGTGCAGACCATCAGAGGTTAAAGGCAGGAGGGATCTAGGTCAAACTACACCCAGGATTCTGAAGCACTATTCATAGGAAAATACTGTGCATACCACTGCCAAACCTAAAATAATCATTGCAGCACTCTTCAGTAAGGGTCATTTCCCCAGCAAATACTAGTTTTTCTATCCCCAGATATTTTTCCCAGGAAAATAGTGTAAATGAAAGTCACAAGATCTTTTTGGTTTTATACCAAGAAATAATGTACTTTATGAGTCTCCTAACACATGCAAACCATTGTCATCTTTTTTGCTCAAACTACGTGCAAAGCACAACTGCTTTCTAAGGGAGCAAGCTTTGAAAATTTCAAGTCCAAATGAGAAGTTTGAAAGCAGAATGGAAATTTTTATGCAAACTTAACAGTTGTCAACATGTGCTAATATAGTAAACTATTTAAACAGACTGAGGCATTTCCATTTAAACTTTCTGCTTTGCTTCTAACTCTTCATTCCGTCACCTATTGAATTTCACTTGCACATTTATTTCTCCTATTGTTATCTTCATTTAAAGCTATGATTATTTTTTTCTATGATAGTATTTACCAGTTTTAGACAAAAGCACTCAGTGAACAATGACTCTAAGAGATCATTTTTATTTTTCAATAATGGAAGGAAACTGCATCCTTTTAGAGAAGAGTTCACATGTCTTTATGCAATGAACCATTTCTGTTCATGTTCTCAGGCATTGGAAACTGTCTAGAGTTTTACCTAATCTTATCCACTTCATTGTCTGAGTGCATTCTGAATTTTTGTATAACACAAACTAATTCCATTGCCTGTTGAGAAGAAATGTTTGCAAAATAACACTGAAATCACATCAGACAACCGGCCTACCAGCAGCTGACTTCTGGCACTGATTTTGAAGCTAGCTACATTATGTTAGCTCTTAATATGTTATGTACTGTGTACAGGCTGCCTACATCTCCACAGCAATACAGTTTTCACACTCTTTCTCATCATCTCCTGCAATGGCTTATTGGTAAGGGACACAGTAAAGTCCAACCAGAAGCTTTCAATGCTTCTTTTTCTGCATCAGAAAAAAGTATTCTTTGGGCTACAGGTGGGGCCTGCGCTGAAGGGAACATTCACAATACAGATTTAATATTCTTGCAGTGCAAAGTTTTACATTATGAAAAGAAAAAGACAAAAATGTGATTAGCGAACATTAAGAATATTATTGTCAAAGACTTAACTTTACTAGAAGGCAATTGCTTGAAAACATGGTTTTAATTGTGCATACATATTTTTATTCATTAAAATGAATAACCAATAAAATCCCGCACTATGGTGTCCCAGCCTCATAACACATTAATAAAGTTTCTTAAAGGTTTTGGCAGGGGGCCAGCACAGTCCATTAACTCCTTGCAAGTTGTAAAAAGAAGTAAAGTCATTTCAGGCTGCTTTGTGGTTATGAATGAAACAGCAGGCAGTCTGTATGGAAACGTCACTTTGGATATGGCACTGGTAATGGATGCTTTGCTGCTCAATCAAAGCAGTATGGGGATAAGTTAATGCACTGAATCACAGTCTAAATCCTGATGCACTGCAAAACTAATTTAGTTAAAAGTGGAGGGGAAATGGCAAAAGATTCCAAGTTGTGAAGCTCTGTGTATTTTCCTAGTAGGCTGTCACACGGTATCAGGGTAAACTTGCCCACTGTGAAACTAGAGATTATACAATCAGATTTCAGTTATTCTAACGATTCTCAAAGGCTGCCTAATAAGGTCAATCACATTTTGGTTATTACCATTAACAAATAACATAAGCAACTAAAGTACCATTTTGCCTTATCTTACCCTTTTCTCTCTGAAATGTATGAAACATTCTCATTTTCTTGTTTTATTCTTTTACACAAAGGAGCATAAATAACTTAAGCAATTGGTAACTAAGTGGCTGTCTTTAGCTCTGTCAAACAATTTGAATTAAAGTGCTATACTTTCCCCTTAAGCTTTATGACACCATCTGTTCTCCCTTTTCATGACATTACAAACATTCCACTTTGGAGAAGGGATTTAGTGTTTTGCATCCTTTTTAGAGGCAAAGGCAAATTTGAATGGTGTTGAATACTCTGAAAGCCATCCAAGATTTTCCAAGCGAGCGAGTAGGCTGTAGGATTAGAGCATTTTCCTTAAGGTGTGGCCAGTCTTTCCTTCTGCCTTATCATTAAGCATCAACATGTACTTTAAGATAAAAACATATTCTGAAAAAACAGCATATTAAAGAGGGCTAAAAAAACCTCTGTAAACAGAAAACAACTTGTGGAACAAAAAACTGTGCACTCCTTAACAAAACAATTAAAATGCCACAGACTGTTCACTGATGCTGTAATAATAGTTTTAGGTATTTTGATGACAATTTCAAATTCAAAAATTAAAAGTTACATAAAATTTCCTGTGTGCAAACATCCCTGAAGGATTTGGGAGGGACAACCAACTAATCAGCTGGAATGACATATTAATCTTTTACCTCTGACAGCCCCAGCTCAAGTGTGGCTTAAATCACAACTGCAGAAGTTGTTTGTCTAGCACCTAGTGGGAATTTACCACATTACAAAACCACAAAATATGTTAAAATTAGCAGTGTCTTCAGAGGACGCCAAGTAGTGAAACAGACGGGTTGTTGAGGCCAAGGGTGAAACCCAACAGCACTCGCTACAAAAGCAGCTTACAAAATAAATAACACGACTATGTCAAATTCATATTGATCTAGCTGCCACTGGGCACTAAGCATTTCATCCATAAACAGCTATTTCTGTAGCAAAGACAGCCTAACACTTTAAATTTCAATACATAGGATAGTTTTCAAATACTCGTTTAGGCACCTGGAAAGGTACCCAATTCATTTACGTGCTACGAAAGGTGTTTACTCAGGATCACACCTTTCTCATCCAAAGTACATCAAGGAACCTGGTTATCTAAAGATTTTCCATTGGCTGGGGATGGAAAATAAGAGAAAACATAATGATGTTAAAACAGCTAATAAATCCTGTGGCCCCAAAAATGTTTAGAACCATAAACAGCTACTTAAATCTATGCAGTGAATGGCATCTCTCAATGACTCCAAGGTAAATTAGAAATAATTCTACAGACTTCACTAGAGCTAGTGCAGATTTATGTAGCCTAGTGCAAAGTTTGGCCCAAGAATTGCGTTTCACACACAACTGAATGTCAGCCATCTCTGCGATATGCTTTTTTAGCCACATACGACTCACAGACGCCACAGTTTATAAGCCTAACCTAATAAATCCATACTGTTGAATACGCATCTAACTTGTGAGTAGTCATATTGAAGGCCAATGGAATAATTTAAGTAGGAAGTAAGATATTGCACCCTGGCTTTCCAAAAAAAAATTAACTTTCTTACAGAAAACAATCTGCAGATCGCAACAACAGATCTGTCAACCCTGTGTTTATAAAAAAATGCCATATATGACAGAAATTGCATTGACATCAAGAATTTAAGCTCGACATGATACATGTACATAAGTTGAATTGTTTCAAGTCTTTGGGCTCTTAGGAAAGAACAAGCAAATTGCTTTTGATTCTCAACTGAAAGACTCATTTTTCCTGCCAGCATTCATCTTGAGTGGGAGCAGGAGATTGCCTGTGAAAAGTATTTTTGAAAATCACCCCAACTTAACTTCTGGAAAAGATTACCTGTTACCATAGGACATGGTCAGGAGGACCAAAAAGTTTTGGGTTTTTTAAAAACTATTATTATTATTTCTTTAGTGATTGCTGTCAGAAGTTTGGAATGCTGGAATAGTCACAGAAGAGAGTGATTAGTGGGTCAAGTGTTCTTGTCTTAACATGGATAACAACAATCAGCCTATTCAAAGTAGTAGTAGGAAAAGATCGTGTATTAAGTAGCATAGACTTGTTTCCCTAACAAAGGAAAAATGCATTTCTATTTTGTTTCTATAATGCTTTTTATATTACAGAAAGATGATGTCAACTCTTATTTTACCACCCTTAGATCAGGTCCATGAGGAGAAATTCTCAGATGACTTGAGAACAGTCTGCACTAGTTGAATACAATCTCTTTTACAGATGAGACTTCTTGAGGTGTGGCCTGGGCACAAACCACAGACATGAATATTTTGCTAACATTTAATCTACTTAGTCACTTCCAGTTTTGATAGCCTTTCTTGGCATGTACAAGATAACACTGCATGCCCAAGACATGACTGATGTCAGTCAGAAGAGCGACCAGAATCTTTGACACCAGTTGACAGCCTAGTGCACCATTTACCAACCCTGGAACAGGCCTGACTGACTCCCAAAGAGCACCTTGCGTTAGGAGGCTCTCTAAAACCACGGGACGGAGCAATGTGAAGCACTGTTGCACAATTGCCACTAAAGGACTGCAGCTCAGTTGAGAAGCAAAATGAGGCAGCATTACACTTTTCCTAGACTGCCAGTCCTGCAAACTTGACCAGGCCTTTGCATGATCTCCAGTAATAACCACACCAAACCAAAATATGTACATGAACACCTGCGCAAAACCATTCTTCTCACAAAAGCTGAATTAAGCAATCGTTTCTCTGACTCTCCCATTCTTCTGTGCCTTTCCTTGGCTGCAGTGGGTGGTGAAGGGGAAGGAGGGCAGAGACTGCTGGAAGCTACCTCCCTCCCACCCCTCTGTGATTCTGGAGGGACTTGGTGTTCTCTCTCTTGTTCCTGGGAGAAGAGAACATGAAAACTACAAATGACACTTTGTTGATTGGCACAGGACGAAGATGTAGTGAGACTCATCCACTTTGGTGACCAGCCAAGAAAGCTGTAGTCTCTGCAAGGTAAAAAAGGCCATGAAGCTGAGGGTCCCAGTGGAAAGCCAGAGGTTAAGCAGGCCTGAGGAGGGGGCATGGCAGGGATACAGAGCAGTCAGCAGTCAGCACAGGAGGGAATCTGCTCCCTCCATCTATTCAGTGACACCCTAACACCTACTCGTGGTTCAACAAGAAATGTGTAGTCTTAGCAGGAGATTAAATAACTCTCCTTCCCCAAAACACAAATGAGCACACCTCCTGGAGATGTGGGCAGGTATTCACTGCCAAACAATAACCAATATGGGGCTATTTCTGCAGTTTCACATATAGGTTCATTTATTTCCAAAAATAAATGGAAGTTCCTCCTCGTTACTGAGTGAGCTTTGCTTTTGGCTTTATAGCTCTGAACATGTGTGCTGATTTGGGATTCATTTCTCTATAGATACCACTATAGTAAGAATGGCATCATCTAGTTAATTAAATGGAATTTCTACCACATAATGTTAATCCCTCAGCACTATATTCTTAACTGTCCTTGCATAACTTATACCCAGATATTACAGTACTCCATTGACTTTTCCATTTCACCATGCTTCAGGAATGTCTAATGAGTCACGGTTTGTCTAGATGCCTTCTGAGAGTCACAATCTTCCCCACAGCATCTCATTGTATCCAGGTGTAAAACAAAATGGTAAACAAACTCATGCACTGATCTCCCTTTTCTATAATACTGTGGCATAATGGAGCAATAGATGGAAACTGTAACAGACAACATTTTCTAATTTACCTCTCTTTTGAGACTTTATCAGATTAATAGAATTATTTCTTTTTATTACACGTGCATGAACTCAATTTTCTTTAAATGAGTGCACTTGCTAAATGTGAACACACTGTAATATAAAAATGCAAATAGAGAGCGCTAAGTTCTGAAAGTGGCAAACTATTAGCAAGAACTGTACCCATGCTACCTTTAGTGCTTTCACCCAAGTACACGATTTGTTAAAAGGAACAGTATTTAGGACTGTTCTAAGGATCACTCACGGGAACTTCCTGAATGATATTTAGAGATTTATGAGTTGTATTTATAACCATTATCAAACATTTCTGCTTACAAAGTGAAGCTATAAATGACTTTTTTCAGCATGAATTGAGAGTTGCCTTGCATAAAGAAAAGGATATTTCCAATAAATCTACAGGTCGTTTTTATTAAGAAGAATTAGAGAGTTGTAAGTAATTTGTGTGATTCTAGTTGTCCTGGTTTCAGCAGGGATAGAGTTAATTTACTTTCTAGCAGCAGGTATAATGCTGTGTTTTGGATTTAGGATGATGTTATAATGTTGATAACACACTGATGTTCTTAGTTGTTGCCAAGCAGTCAAGGACTTCTCACCTTCTCATACTGACCTGGATATGAGAAGGTAGAGGGTGTCCAAGAAGCTGGGAGGGGACACAGCCAGGGTAGCTGAACCAAACTGGCCACAGGGATATTCCATACCATACAACATCACGTTCCATATATAACTAGGGGGTGGGCCAGAAGGTGGGTCAGCTCGGGGTCTTGGAGAGCATTGACTTTGGGTGGTGAGAAATTGTGCTGTTCATCACCTGTTTTGTATATTATTATTACTATTTTTTTTTCCTTTTTTTTTTTTGTCCTGTTAAATTGTCTTTATCTCTATCGATAAGTGGGGTTTTTTTTTCCATTTCCATTTTCAATTCTCTCCCATAACCCACTGGCAGAAGGGGGAGTGACCAAACAGCTGGTGTCTTCCCTTCTAGAGATGGAGCTGTTGTCCATGCAAAGTGAAAACATATTCCCCTCATGGGAAAAATGGGATCTCTCCCAACAAAATTAAGTTTCCTTTATGGTTCCTCTGCCTTCCTCCCTCCTTTCTGCTGTAGAAAATCTTCTCTTTCCTAAAACATTCTTCTTCATCCCCTTTCACTCAGCATCACTTTTTTTCCTTTCTTTTCTAAATCCCCACACATTGCCCCTCTCAGAACCCAATATGTTTGGTTAGAGTTTTCACCCTTACCACAAACAGCTTTGGTGTTAGACGTTTATTGCAGGACAGCTCTCTTCTAACAAAAAAGTACAGGGGGAAAAAAAACCCAAGCTATGTCATACAATTGCGTAGCCATCTACAATTCAGTGTGTACAAAAGATACAAAAGAAATGTATGTCAAATGATGCCAGTGAATGTGGTTTAATGAAAAATAAACTTAGTAAATGCCTACATGCAGTCTTTCACTTGGGAACACTGCAGAACGCACTGCAGATACAACTGGCTATCCCACTAGGTTGCACCTCCAGACGTTAACTCATGACTGTATTTCAAAGAGTGATCAGCATTATGTAGTTCTGATGATGCTCCAAAACTTCTGCTTTGCAAAATTATGAAATATTACACCTAGGTAGAAAACTTTTTTTTTTCTCTCAGACAGCATTTGTCCTAAAGCGTAAGTGCTGATACCCTTCCAACTTTTTTTTTTTTTTTTAAATATTTTTGTCACAGCAGCCAAAGCTGCAGAATTAGCAGGCATTACTTCCACTAGAGCTTGAGGTCATTCAACAGTCACTGGAAAATTATCCAGTCTGCCTCCTTGGCCCTCAAAACTGCCATAAGAAAAGATGCAAAAACATACTGCTGTTAGATTAGTCTGGACAACTTTACACACACCAGCTGGCAGCGTCTTGTCATTATTCATAAATATGGTGTAAGAAATAACTGCTTCCCAGATTTTGTATGAATCCCAAATATAAGTGCCCACATTTAGCAGGCAAGTTGGTGCTGGTTTATGTAACAGTTGGGGATTTAAACCTCCCGGAAAAGCAGTGAGCCACTTAACTGGTGACTGCACAATTTGACTATGTGAATTCTGTACTACAAGCTGTAGTCTAATTGGACCTGAGAACTGAGGGTGCCCATTATGCTGAAGCGATATTTGCACTTGGTACTGGTTACAGCAATTAGGCTCAAAGAGCCTGGAGAAAAGTCAGTAGTGGAATGTTGTTGGTTTTATTTGATATTTCTCTCTGTGAAGTGCTTCATGACTCCGGGATGTGTACCACACACATCTGAAGGAACTAACTTGATGTGCACTCTTTTCTCTAAAAGTCCTTGTAGAAGTAATAAGTCACGCTACCCTTGGAAGAACAAAATTAGGCAACTTCAGAGAAGATTCCCACTCTGCAACTGGAAGAGGACCCTGCAATGGCAAGTGTATTTTACATCTAAACTGCATTTTAGTTCAAGCACATTTACCCTATTGTTTTTTCTCAATAGGAAAGGGAAAGCTCCAAAAGTAATTTTGAAATCTACTTATTTTGGTTAACAAGATTACTTTTCTTCTTTTCCCCCTCAAGCACATCCTTGTTTTGGAAAGCATTCCATCTGACATCTAAGTCTTTCAAAGAGGCAAAAAAGTGCTTGTGGTTTGGCTCTCGCTTTAACTTCTAGTGGATAGCTTCTGGAAGAACTAATTTATTTAGAATCTTTCATCATTATTATAATTGATATTATACAATTGCAGGTTTCTTAGAAATTAGTTTTGCCATGGTTCAATCCTGTTGGTAACAACATGAAAAAAAAATCTTATTTAATATTTTTTTCAACTGCTTTGGCAGGGCAGGGAGGAAGTCAGCATGGCTAACTTTTAGTACCCTACGCCAACAACAGAACTTATCTTTCTGCTAATTTTGATTTTGAAATGCAGTGGGTTTATATGTAACAAGCTGTTTCTGGCACTAAAAAGTTTTGAAAAATTACCTGAAACTTGTTTGGTTGTATCCTTCTACTGTGAGCCATGTACATAAACCTGCAAAGCAGCTGTGCAACATTGGGTCTTCTAATTCAGAAAACCTATTTCCTGAATATTGAGGTGTATTTAACCTGCCCATCTTCTGGCACAAGAGCAGGGCTCTGAAAAGCATTCTCTGCTGACCTGGCTGCATCCTCATAGTTCTACTGTTAAGATCAATAACCAGTTTTGAAAATCTCCCCTGAACCTATTTTTACTCTACTCATCACCTTTTTCTCCTGCTGACACTACCTAGCCAGCACACTGACAAGAGACTTAGCTGATCTTCCTCCACTTTGCATAAACAGAACACAAATTTGAGTGAATTCCAATGGCAAGATAAAATACTTCCTGGAAATAAAACTCATGCAATTACCCCATAAGCAGAATTTGGATGGCACCGACTTTATCATATGTGATAATGCACTAGCCATGAACACAGCTCACTCCTCACATCTCTCTTTCAGTGTACTGGATCTGCAACCTCTTTCTCCCTTCCTCTGTCTTTCCTTCCCTCCCTTTCTTTTTTACCACCTTCTCTGCTCTCCCTTTTAAAACTGCAAACTCATGAACTGGGTATAGCAGCCCACTAAACGCTAGTACCAAACACAGCTGCCAGTTATCCCCCAGTAGGCCTTCCCTGGGAAAATGCCACTTAAAATATTGATACGACATGGAGGATATCTTCGGTATATTTTAATTTTCAGTGAAACTCACTCTGGAAGATGGAGCACTGAAAATTTTTCAGGCTACCCTGCTAACTCAGGAAAGCTTTGAAAACAAGAAAAAAATCTCGTTTGTTAGCTCTTCCATCTTTTGGCTGGATGGAGCTGTATGGGAAGAGAATATGTTTTTTACATAGGAGGCAAGACTGGAAGACACACCAGGTGTCTGCCTGACAGAAAATAATCTCACACTTGCCAACGACCACTCTCAGGGCTAGTGTCAGCCTCATGCCCTAGGGTTATACTTCAGGCCAAAGCTTTTTAGAAAAAATGTAGTCTGGCCACACTCCTTTCTTTATCCAGAAAACAGTCCTTATCCTGGCTGAGGTCATAAATAGGTGGTGCAGAGCTCCCTGTGATGGCTCTCCACCCTCTGTAACACAAGCAGCACCAAAATCTGCCCCACCGTTGTGCAGGGAGGCTGCAAGGAGGATCTGACCCAGCCTTACACACTTACAAAGAAACTACCTTATTTGAATGCAGCACAGAAGGAAGATCGACCCTATCTGAATAAAACCCTGTGTTTATGAAACCCTTGGCACCAGATCTGTTATCGCAAACTATTTTGATTGCATGTAAAAGAAAAGCCATAAGTGAGAATTATTTACTCTTTATCTATTGTGCAATGAAAAGATTAACTCCCTTAACAGTTGGTTCTCTTTTTGAAGGTGTACATCCTACTTTCATTGTCTTATTTTTACTAATGAGAGGTTTATAGTAGGTTTTAACTTAAGAATGACTGCTGATGGTGAAATGCAGTAATTACATGTCTTATGACAAGACACGAAGGTGCATACCAGAGAACTTGCGTAAAATGCCAACTTAATCTCCCTCATATAAAAAAGGAATACTTTACAAGTTGGCAGATCTTCAACTTTGAGTAACAAAACCCCTTTCTTTTTCTGCCCAAAACAAGAAGGGTTAACAAAAGCAGGAACTAAAATCTCTCTATTTTCTCTTCTCTCTTGTTCACAAAATATAGTATTACAGGACTTAAGGAATTTGAAATGCCATGATGTGAAAAGCTATGTGAAGTAAAAGAAGTGTCCTCTGATAATAACAGAGCAGTCCTATTTGAAAACGAGTTCATAAGCAGTTCATAATGAAGGCCTTTGAGGTTCATCATATTCATCATATTAATTTAATTTAGAAGCAAAACAGAAATCCTAGGTAAAGGGCAAAAGCCATTATGGGCATAATAGTTAAACTAACATTGCATCCTGTTATTAAAAAAAAAAAAAAAAAAAAAAAAAGGAAGAGGAACAAGAAAAGAAGGAGCAGCAACAAGCAGTAGGCAAGTTAATAGTGTTTGTCCTGTTTCTGCATGACTGCATTTTCTCATACAAGAGGTACTTCTGGACTACAATGAGACTGTGGTAAAGCATCTGTTTAGGGATTAAGGATCCAGCAACACTGAATGTTCAGTTCAACATAAACTGGTCACTTGTTTAACTCTGCATTCACCATTGTCCCCCCCCAAAACACTCAACAATTACCAGCTTTTTAATTCCGTGGATATTTTCTTCTTGGTCTTGCAAAATGTTTTACAATAAGAATGATGTCGCTATAAATTTTCCTGTAAATTACAATCAGTCTGAAAGTTTTAGGCCCAGGAACTGGATTGCAGCTGTGGGATTGAAAGGCCAGTTGGTGATTGTAAAGAGAGATTTGAAGTGTTCAAATAATAAAAACGTGCGGCACATCACACAACAAAGCGTATATAATCTGAGTCTAAGAAAAAAAATAAAAATTTAATATTTAGTCTGAATTTCAGGAAAATCTTTGCATTCATGAGACATTTCGTACTGCTGCATCTTTTCCCAAACTACAGTACATTTATGGAAGTAAGCATATTTGAGACATGCATTTCAGAGAGACATCTGATGAATAGTCTTATTTACTGATTAGTATTACAAAGCCAAGGATTAGAGCGTGTACATAACATATCTTTTACATCTCTAAAATTTACTGTATAAAAAGCATAATATCCCTTCAATAAAACATGATGTGTTATTTTGAAACAAACATATATCACTGCATCAGTAACAAGAAGCATATTTTTCCCTAAAGTCTCAAGAGCCAGCCCAAAAAAGGGTAAAATATGCAGATTTTACTGTTGATGTCTCACTAAAATACATCTTGCCTTTTGCTTCAAGCTTTCTCAGCTTGTCCTTTTCCATTTAAATTGTATCTATGAGTGGCAGACAGACCAGCAAAGGGCAAGCTCTGAAAGTAGCAGCACAACACAATTACAAAGTTTCCTGCAGCCAAGTGAAAACTCTTATTCAGCAAACTAAACTGCTTACTCACTAAATACAAAGTATACAAACTCCTGCTAAAAGGCAAAAGAAAACCACTAATTGCCTGATCTTAGAAAGCTACTTCCCCTATGGGCAGGTTATTCTGCAACTGTCAATTAATGGGTTTCTTGCACATTCCACTGACTGCTATCAAACACGGGTGTGCTGCACGAAGCAGTAAGTACATGATATCCTGGACCACTGATCTGGTCAGACATGATAAAATTCCTGTGGGCACAGCACAACTCTATCTTACCATTTTACACACTTCTACACAGAAATTGTGGCCTTTCTTTAATGATTCCTCAGATTGCATGCCATTCCTCCCTGCTCAGGACACTTAAGTAGGTGTCCAGTTCGCTTTCTATGAGCTCTGAGAACCTGCTTAAGGAAGCCCCGTGGAGACAATGCCTTCCCAAAATGGTGACTATCTGTTCACGATCTGCCAGCAGAACCTGCCTCCTTCACCAGACAAACGAGCCAAGGAAAAGAGGAATTAGTGAAAGCAGCTAAAGAACACAGCATCCTGTACCCACAGAAGTGGTTTATCTGTTTCAGATATGCTGTACGCTCGCTTCTTGTTGACTCCCAGCAACTGAAATGTTCACACGGGGAAAATATTTCTCAGCTTATCAGAAATGCAAGGGAAGAAGAAAACCCTGAACTATTAACTTTAAACAAAAGAATCTTCTTTCGGAAATGAATGTTCTAAAGATGCATGCCAGCGTTGCTCCTCTGTAGGAGTGGGCATATCAACAGCCAGCTGTTAAACAAGGAGGTAATAAGTCAAGGCCCAAACCTTCCTGTTCACAAGCCAGTAGAATAAAATCTGACATATAAAGCTTACAGTAGCTCTACCTCATAAATTCACCAAGTCTGTCACAAGACAGATGACTACCCAAGATTACCAAATGCACCAGTGTTTCTGTTTGCATCTTAACCCCACTGAATGATGCTGACACTGAGCAGAGTGTTTATCTAGCAAGACAGGATAGTCACAAGTTCCTAGAACTACTACCTCTTCCTTGTTCTCACTGCTTGCTACACCCTCTCCTGGCATCGAGCCTTGAAGTAGACCATAAACTCCTTAGGGCAGATATTATGTCTGTGCTGGTTTTGCACAGTGCCCAGTATGATTAAATTTTGATCCCAACTGTCATTTCTACAGATTTTTCCAGTATAAAGGAGGCAGGCTGGCTAAGGAGCAGCTGTGGGGAACTGCCTTGTTTTTATCAAATGCCTTCAAGATTTTGTTAACATTTTTCTTAACTTCAGACTTTTACTTCATGTAATGGAAAATTGTGATTTAAAGTATGAAAAAAATATTTTAACTTCCTTATTAAATCTTCAAGAGAAATCACAGACACACTGTCCTGATGCTTTTGCTGCCCTCTCACACTCGCAGACATCCCCTATCAACACAGCTCCTTCAGCAGAGATGGAAATGGCATATTCCTAATTGTTCAGCTGATTTAAGCATTCCTTGCTGGGGATAAAAAAACCAACAAACCACCAACAACAAAAAAGCCTAACCTTTTTTTAATACCTTAAAATTGTCTTGCAAGAGCTGAAAGATCCTTGACCATGCGGCAAAGCCCAGTGCTTTCCAGTTGTCAGTACTATGTTTACCTTATTTTCTGAATTATCCAAACAATCAAAATAATATGCAGCAAGTTGCATTTTGTGTACCAATCTGATTATTCAAATTTGAAACCTTATTGCTCCAGAATTCACTTTCCAAGGAATGTATCAGCTAGATGAAGGTAAAGACCCCCTGAGCATGGCTTGGGCAAATATTTCTGCTGGCCCTGTCCTTTATGATTAACAGTGAACTGGTTAACTCCTAAGCTTCCCAGGGTAATTGCTCTACTTCAAAGCCAGAGCCTCCCAGTCACAGAGGACTGTAAGTTCAGATCTCTTGCATGGCTGCAGACTAACAGGACAGTTGTACACCATGCCTCACTGTAAAGGATGTGCTCCCATCTGTAACAGACACATTTTAGCATTCAAGCTCATAAACACTAACAAATAAATTTAAAAAGCAATGGAAATATTGATGGAAGGAGTAATTGCAGCTGCCATAGGCATTTAAAAAAAAAAAAAAACAAACCAAACAAAACACCACAGATGCAGAGTGGCAATGCTGTAATTGTTACATCAGATAGTCCTAGGCCATCACCTTGCATGGCAAGTCTTAAGATTTAAGAGTGGACACTTAAATGAATCATGCTTTGGATGAGGTTCAAAAAATCACATCTAGAGAGAACAAGTAGGTGGTTTGCTGGAAGAAAGAAGCAGTTGTTTGACTTGCTGCCAAGGACAGTCAAGGACCATCTCCAGGGCAGAATGTCCTGCCATTTCTTGACTGCATCTCAAGAACAAGAGGCCTTAAAAGCATGGGTCCCCATGAAGATTTACACACCCCATGTACTTTCCTCTGAGGTTCACTGCTGGCTGTGTGTAGTTCCATCCCACCCCCTGGAGAGGGGACCACAACAGACAGCAGTGCAGATGATCCATATAGAAACTCACTTTCCTCTGAACCACAAGCATCGAAAGCTGATGCAGTCCTGAAAGTCTCTTCCTTTGGATGAGATCTAAAATATATCAAAACCAATATGCTCTTGAGGAACTAGGATTGCTCATCTTCGTATCACAGTCTGCTTCCTTGCATTTTGTGTAGTTCTTTACTTTCTGCCCAACATGTGTAACACAGCATGAAGTGTTGAAAAAAGTCATCTCCTCTCCTCCAGCTCAGCAATAGCCAACATTGAGTCTTAATGCTACTTTTGGACTCATTTGCGAACCATCTGCTAACATCAGCATAAGTTCTGCCACAGACCAAAAATTTTGTAAATGAATTGAATTTGGCAGGTGCAAAGAGATGGACAGCTGTTTGGTACAGCTTCTTTTCTGTCACACATATAAAACTGTTTCTGCCAGCATTAGTTGGTCATACAAGCAAAAGACATTACGTAATTTTGCATCTAACATTTCTGCTGTTGCTTCTGAGATCTGTGAGAAAAGCCTTTTTAAAATTCACTTTGAAGGACACATTGGTAACCGTTAATGAATGAGATGGCAGTTAGAACTGATTATTTGTTCTCTGCAAGATGCTCGCCTTCCTAATTTACATAAAACCATGAGATACCCCAAATGTGCCAGACCACAGGTATTACAGAGGGAGCATAACATAACAGAATCAATGTTCATCTCTGTAAATCAACAGGAGAAGCATTTTCCTTCAGAACATAATTCATGTTATGTTATTATTTTTCATATGCTGGAGAGCTCATAAGATGCACATTTCTCTGTTACTTCTAAATTCCACAAAAATTTTTGGACTCTGTTTAATGAATGAGGATGTATTTTCATATAGTGTCATTGTTTTACTACTTCTCATGTTTATTTGGACAGATTCGTAGCACTGGGTAGGAAATGTATTGGTTGGCAACTTCAGTTTTGGAAGGGAAAGTAAACACATGGTGATTAGCAAACAGTGAACTCTACTGTGTTTAATTCTGGCTTAACAAAAACTAAAAACACACACACAAACACATGAACCAGGGACCATTTTCTATTTTGTTCCAAGCAGGAGCATTTGTCCGTACATCATTTACTAACCCCTTTTTGGAGAGTTTCCAGGATTATATTTTTTTCGGGGTTTTCTTTTTTTCTTGTTATATTTTCACTAACACAGATTGGAGGTGCCAATAAGGCACTATTTAAGAAGAGAATGGTAAGTCACCAATAAACAATCTTCCTCTGAGATGTAAATGAAATCACTAAACCATATGGACTAAAGGGAGTTTAAAAAAATAAATTTTAAAAATTGTGTCTAGTGTTGATAAATGAAAGGTTGCAAAAGTCATTTGTAGAAGAACCCAGAAAAAATACCGGAAAGAGTCTCAATTAATTTCAAAGCTAAAGATAAATACAAAAAGACCACATAAGTTTCCAATTGTCATTGGGTTTGGTTTTTTTTTTTTTAGTACTCCCATTGCTTCTTTCAATGCTTCACTGCTTTACTTACCCTGGAAGATGGGGGGTTTTAAGGCATTCACTCTCACTATATGCAAATGTTCTGTTTTTTCTGAGATTGTGACACTCAAATTTAAGTGGAGTTAGTGGTCAAAGCAGACAAATAGGAGCCCAAACTCATACAACTTATTTTCAGTTCAGCTGCAGAATCTGTAGCGTCACTTCAGGCGAGAGAAATACTCTTTTTGTGTGCTTAATCTCATCTTGCCATAACAATATTTCTCCGGTTCAAAGTAGTGTTGGTGATATTTTATTTACATCCACAAAGCAGCCTCAGAGATATACAGTGCAAGTGGACAACGCTGTTACAATTCCTTACCTCCCTCCCCACACTTTTCTAACTACCAGTACTGGCAAGTACTTTTCCTGAAGTTAATCACCTCGGAGCCTGAGGAGGCTACGGCGTATAGCAACACACAGCAAAGCCTTTTTGCACAGCGATGCACGAAGTAATTGCTACACAGCACTCCGTACCCAATGAAGACGAAAAGCACTTCCTTCCACCAAGCCCTGCAGCCGAGGGCCCGCATCCGCCTGGGCTACTGGGTTGATTTCAAACAAAGGTAGGAAATGGCTGTATCCTAATGCTTTATTGTGGCCCCATGAGTCAGTGCTTTGGAACTCGGTACCTATTCTTCACTCTTTTACCAGAAGAAGGAAAACAAAACAAAACAACACACACACACACACACCCCCCAAAAAAAAAAAAAAAAACAAAACCCAAACCCAAAAACCCCCAACAACAGAAAAGCAGCAGATAAACACTCCAGGCTGTTCAGATAAATGCTTTGCTCAAGAGAGATCTCCTGGTCCTTAACTTTTCTTTTCATTTCCTAATCTCCAGCTCTGCAATAACATTTACTCACCAGCAGGAAATCACTCATGGTGACTGGCTTTTCTACTGCTATGATGGCCCAGCACTGAGCTGCCGTTTCAAAGCCATGGTTGTTGTGGAGAAAGAAAGAGAGAAGGTGTGCGGGCTGAGAAGGTGACTCAGTAACCCTCCTGAGTGGAAAACCACTCTTGCAAACACAAACATAGGAAGGTTATTCACAATAGTAACTAAGGCAGCCAAGCCACAACAAGTACGTTTTCACTTATCAGTTAGGATAATTTTTTTTCATGGTTAACAGATATCTTTTTACAAAAAGTATAAGCATGAAGAAACAGTGGAAGAGTTGCCAAAACCACACCGCACAGCTTTGACCCTGCTTTTCCAACTAGCCTACAAAACTGTTTATGATGTGGATGACCAGATTAACGTAACAAGAGCTGTGCTATTGAAAGCCGGTATGGCACACTACTGGGCAAACATCACAGCATTTAAAAAACTCTTAAAAAAAAAAAAAAGCCCAAAAAGTATTGAGATGTTCGCTATTGTTTTATGCCACTAGAAATCATTTTTTCTCCACCACAGATACACAACTGCCTCTGAGGTTTAACGCTGAAGTTAAAGACACTCAATATTTCAGAAGCTCAGTTTCTCAGAAAATGTCTCAACGTCTGTGGTTGTGACCATTTCTAGTTGATATAATCTTACCTTCTCAAAGGTACCTCTGGTGACTACAAGGTACCAGGGTTAAACCAAAGATCCTATGTGATCACTATATACCACTGCCAGATACAGAACAGCTGCCTCATTCAGGCAGGGGCAACTTTTTAGTTCAAGTGGAGACCCCACTTACAAGATCCATTAAAAAATAGCATAAAAACAGACTGAGAGAGGAAAAAAAAAGAGTTGGTCTGAAATGTATTACACCATCTTTAACATTACTGAAAGGTATTACTGTAGCTTTTACAACTTGAAAACTTATTTTATAGCATAGTCTCAATGGTGCGGTACAGTTCAGTTTTATGTGACCATTGACAATTGTAAAAATAATGTCATTGTTCTCCTTTTGAAAAGGTGAAGTTTCAGCCTATATATGTATGAATAATTTGTGGATTAAAATTAGTAGGTTTTTTTTAGATTTCAGTAACATTCACTAAATTTTAAAATCACCAGGGTTTGCATTTTATGAAAAAGAAGACTCAGTTTCTCCCTATATAAAGCAGCAAGATTAAACTCTTGTTTTTCTTAGAAAACTTTGATCTAACTATTCTTAAGGTACATCCTTACATATACTATGACTATCATGTTGATAATTAACTTCTTGCTCATTAAAAGGATACAAGTAATGCTCCTTTTTTATTATTATTATTTTCCCAACATCTACCAATAGAATGTTATTTGTCATCCATGTCTTTATGATGTTTTAGGGAGTCAAACCAACCACACTACCAAAACTACGTATGGAGCGTATAACGGCTATAACAAGGAGGAAGCCATAAGAAACTACCTCATACTTTGCCAACATATCAATAGTCAGAACTGTTTACTGAGGTACAAAAACTATGGAGGGCACAGTTTATAAAACAAGAAAGGAAATGTACTCTATGCAATGGGAAAGTTAAAAGTAAAATGCAGTAACAACAGCACTATCTTGTTATAAACACTTGGCAGTGTGTCTAAAGCACCACGGTCAAAGGCATGATGCAGTATGTGCTGTGTTCCTGTCAGAAGCACTCCCCAACTCCAAACCTCTCTAGCCATCATCACCACCTCATTTGGCAATGGCTCCAAAGACTCAGTTCATCTACTCTAAATTTACTCCACATGAAATAGACACAAACTTACTAGATGTATTGTGTTCCATGTAGCAAAAAAGGAACATTGGCAAACAGCAGTACAGCATATAGCTGGGCAGCTACAAAGACAGTTGCACTGTATCATGAAAGCACACTTGTACATCGTGTCCACATCCTGTTTTCATTTCAAAATTTCAGTGACACTTTTCTTTATTTGTCTTCCTTTCTAAGTTCTTCCAGCTTCTCAGACCCACGCTTTTTTTCCATCCTGCTGCTGCTGCTGCTGCACTGGACGCAGAAGTAATGTGTTCAGGACAGATAACAAGCAGCATTTTGAGCGGATAAAGGAGACAAGGACACAAAGAGAACTAAGTGGCATCTCTTTGATTAGGAGTTGAGCTATAAAAACTCTAAGAGACTGTATTCCACTTCCCTCAGAGTTATCACCAAAATTATTTTCTCAGATTCTCTACAACAGCCCACCAAAGGATATTAATTAATTCAGGCACACTGATTTGAATTTACTGTCTGATACATTTCTTAAAAGGAACATGCATAAACTGGAAAGAGTCTTTTCAAGCAGTGCTGGGGACTGAGAGATTCACTTTTCAGCAAACCTTGTAGTTAGTGTTTAACTACGCAGTAGAGTGAGGATAACAAACAATCTGAAAGTCAGTCTGGTGTGTACCACAAACTGTGTGCAGAAGACACAAGTCAAACTATCTGAAAGCAGAGGTGTTATGTTTACAAAAAATATTTCTTTTCACATTGCTATTTTTAAAATTCCCTTGAAGACACCAAAGTGGAATTTTTTTTTTATTATGAAGATCCCTTTGAGTACACTGAGAGGATGGTTCCTCTTCAGTTTTTCCCTGTTTCTTAGACAGGACAAATGAGAATGGAGGACTATATGCCCAAAACCTGTGACTCTGAAATGCTTTAAGAATGAAAAACTCCACACGAGCCCCCAAACACAATTTCGGACAAAACCAGTTTTAGCTCTATGAAAAGAGGAAAGCAGCAGAAGCACCATTCTGTCTTCATATTTTAGTGAAGGGTTGAGATATAAACATTACTCAGAGATCACAGAATAAGTCCTACAATAAGACACTTCTTCGAAAAGAAGGAAAAAAAGTGTTTTGATTGGAGTGTGTAAGTACCTTCACAGAGGGAAAACAACTAATCCTAAAGAGGTCATCAATTTAATCATGAATGGCATAACAAGAACTATACAGTGAAGCTAAACAACCTCAATTTAGCAACACCAAGAATGGCAAACCATAGGAACAAACCACCAAGGGAAGCAATGGATATCCCTCTCCAACCAAGGCTGGATAGCTTTCTGGAAATGGGCTTAACCAAATGCAAGTTGCTAGGCCAAGAAGAATTCCTACTGGATTACTCTGAGGTCAAACTACTAGATCAAATGTCCATTCTGAACTCTGAACATGTATTTGTTTTCTTTTTTTAAAGCAGTCTAGGGGATTTCTTCTTTGGAAGAAATAAAGGAACAAGTAATTTTAATTCTATCTTCTTACCTTTGATTTATGTTTGCCTCTTAGCATTGCTCACACAGAACCATTCTTGTATGAAATGAGGATGAATACTACCCTGACTCAGAGCAAAAAATTGTATCATCCAAACTGACTCCCCAATGTTCTAATCACCTTCTCTCACGGTAACAAAGACACATTTCTGTATCTCAGATGACTCATTTATTTCATGCATCTAAATTTTGAAAGTAAACTTTCTATATATTGTGTCTATTGCTTATTACTGTAATCCCAAGCACAACTACAGGCTGAGTGGAGAATGGATTGAGAGCAGCCCCGAGGAGAAGGACTTGGGGGTATTGATTGATGAGAAGCTCAACATGAGCCAGCAGTGTGCGCTTGCAGCCCAGAAAGCCAACAGTGTCCTGGGCTGCATCAAAAGAGGTGTGACCAGCAGGTCGAGGGAGGTGATCCTGCCCCTCTACTCTGCTCTTGTGAGACCCCACCTGGAGTACTGCGTCCAGCTCTGGGGGTGCCAGTACAAAAGAGACATGGAGCTGTTGGAGAGAGTCTAGAGGAGGGCCACAAAGCTGATCAGGGGGCTGGAGCACCTCTCCTGTGAGGACAGGCTGAGAGAGTTGGGATTGTTCAGCCTGGAGAAGAGAAGGTTCCAGGGAGATCTAATTGTGGCCTTCCAGTACCTGAAGGGGCCTACAGGAAAGATGGAGATGGACTGTTTATCAGGGAGTGTAGTGACAGGACAAGGGGTAACAGGTTTTAAACTAAGGAGGGTAGATTTAGATTAGATATTAGGAAGAAATTCTTTACCATGAGGGTGGCGAGGCACTGGCACAGGTTGCCCAGGGAGGTTGTGGATGCCCCCTCCCTGGAAGTGTTCAAGGCCAGGTTGGATGAGGCTTTGGGCAACCTGGTCTAGTGGAGGGTGTCCCTGCCCGCAGCAGGGGGGTTCGAACTAGATGATCTTTAAAGTCCTTTCCAACCCTAACCATTCTATGATTCTATGGTAATTAGAAAGAGATGTGATTTGAGCAGAGGACTCAAGCACTCCTAGAGTCTATATTCTGCCTCTTTCAAGAGATGTGACCCTGACTAAGTAACATAGCACTTCTGCCTTAAATTCTTCATCTGTAAAATGGAGATAATGCTACTTATTTACATATCTCAGTGTATAATGTGGCTTAGTTAATGTTTTAAAGTGCCATGAAGTTGAAAATCATTGAATCAACTTCAAAGCCAACTTTAAACACAGTTTGATTAACAGAACCATACATACCATCTGCAAATTAATGTCTTCTTTCAGAGATTTCTTGCAAAGATCAATAATAATTATACTGAAAAGGAAGTCTAAAGATTTTAATACCTCCAAGGTTGTTCTGGTTTAGTTGTATTCTTGAATGTCGCAGCCTGAACACAGAAATACCAATGTAACTTCTGAAAAATGACTGAGAGTAACCTTACTGATAAAAAAGTGCTCAAGAGTTCAGGACTGAAGCCCTCCCACCTTTGCATAAACTTTGTGGCTGATCATGAGGCTTTCTCCTGTTCTATACATCAGATATGTCTACTGGGAGAAAAAAAAAGACTATGATGAAAGCCAAGTTTTAATTTAGAATTTAATAAAAATTGATTAAGCATCACAGAGCACAAACAAAGCTGCTCCATAAATCTCTCAGCTCTTTTTGTGCTGGAATGAAAGAAAACATTGTCTGCTGAAGCAGATGACAGATGCTGGCTTAAAGATAAGTATTATTTATACTTCTGTACCAGATTTCTTCTTATGCATATCTTATCATGCATGGATATACAATCAACAAAGCAATTATTCTGTATCAGTCAAAGACCTTACAACATACTTTTACTTCATGGGAATTTATTTTATACAGTTCATTGTTCAATAAGAAATGGAGAAAGAAAACTTTCAAGAAAATGTTTAAATTATGTCTGAAATACTCTTTCACACTGAAGTACTGAAATAGAGCAACTGAAAGCTTTATAAAACTGTCATGTTCAGAAATGCACTGATGCTTTGCAAATCACTAGGGAATAGGTGCAATATCTGCAAATATCTGCAATCAGGTAAGTTTTAATAAAATTAGCTACTCCAGATGATTCCTCCACAAACTAGCCTAGTAACCTCTCCCCTCCCTGCAAAATGTAGAGTATCTGCACACCTACAATCCATGGTAGCAGTTTTTAGCATTATCATGAGTGTGAACGTATATATTTGATATAAAATAATTTGTCCATAAGCAAAACTAAACATAATTTCCAAATTTCAATGCCTTGTCTTTTTCCCCTCTCTGAATGCTCACATTCAGTGGTAGCCCACTGAAACAACACATTTTTCTGGCTTAATGGTCTAAAAGAAAAGGAAGAAAATGATACAATCAGTTAAATGGCTGAAGCAACTTTCCTGCAATGATCTACTGTAATTTGTCTAAAAACAGAGGTTGAGAAATGCAGACATAAAAGGCATGTTTCTGTCATGATATACAGGCACCCACATCATAATCACAGAAGAATGGTTCTGAGAGAATTCAAATGACAATTCTTCAAAATTACATTGGCAAAGAAATTAACTTGTAGTTTTTTTCTTTAATTGAGTAAAGTCATCTCTTGAGAATTAGAAATGTACAACTAAAATAAGAATCATAAATCAGCACTTATGCTGCAATATGCAATCAATTTCTCTTTTTTTGAATTATGCATGAATGCACTATAGGAGCATATCAATTAGAGGACAATAACTCTTCATGAGTTTCTACAGTAGTCTCCTTCCCTGTAAAGCTACACCACACAGAAAAGAGTCTATCTGAGTAAAGAACAAACCCTGCTTTCAAAATCTGGCTGCTAATATCTACTAGAAGTATCTTGACAACCAGTACTGATTAAGACTGGAGTAAATGAAAACACTTTAAAACAGTGCACATATATATCTTACCTCTGTATGAATAGTCTGTTTTTTCATTTATAGTGAATGACAGTCACAAAGATTGACTACAATATTAATGGGATTTAAACAGTTTTACATTCTTGCTTTTAATTAAAAATGCTCAGTACCAATTTTCTGTCACGCCTGGACCGCCAAAGGGAAGAGGTGTTCTGGGATATAAAAGCAATTAAAGGTCACAAGTAAAAATCCAGATAAACAAGTATAAATGTCTCTAGAGGAGACTGCTGTTTGCGTTCTTGCTGTATTTTCACTCGTGAAGAAGGAAATTGTGCCTCATTGGCATGCGGGTGGGATGAAGATATACACTTCTGGGTGAAAGAGCTAAGGCATCTCCTAATAGCAATGGGTCTAAGTTATCACAGGGTTTTGGAAGGTCTCGTCTCTTAGTAGATAGTTGATGGCAGTTATTTACAATGACTGGTCAGTCAACCTATCAGCCATTGTCTGCCAGGCTGAACATGTGACCTAAACCAAAAAGGCTGAAGAATAAGGTTACTCTCAAGTTTTAGAAAACCTGAGGAGAAAAACTTCTGAAAGCAACACCAAAATAAATTAATTGTATATCGTTCAAAAGTAGGAAGAGTATTTCCAAATTGCCACTCACTGGCTGAGCTGTTCAGGGTATTGTCCTCTAAGTCAGTGGAGTCCAAGTATTACATTCATAGCAAAAGGTAGGACGGTAGAACATATACAGATGGGATTTTTCAAATATTTAAATGGAACCTTTTACATACATGTGTCAAAAGAATCTATTAGCAACCAAAGGTATCCTCAGAATGTCATTTTATCTGTGCATTTCTCTGCCTGCCATTTTCTTAACAGATAGGACAACAATGTTCGAATGCAGCAAACCCAAAGAACCAGCTAACTTGTGTTGTAACTAACACAGAGGTATGCCAGCTTACACTACATACAGATTTGACACTGTGACTACACATGTAACAGATGGAACACAAAGACATTCCATAATAATAAGCTTTTATCTTTCTCATAATTTGCAGAGAGGGAAATGTCCATAAAGACTTGAACTGACTTCATAAGAATTTGGATTAGATCGCTTCAATCATGGTATTAACACAGCAAACTCCCTTTTCCAGAATTCTATCTAAAAAAGCCAATGGCATGTCTTAAATTATAAATGACTTAAAGAAAAATGTATCTTGAAAACAATCTCCTTATCAAGCAAAATATTACACAAAATATCTGCTGAAAAAATACCTATCCCACAGTCTTTATCTTAGCAATTCCTCGCTTTTGGTGGGATAGTGCAATAACTGTATTTCCACCACCTCACAGCATCACCTGATAAACAGACTTTTCATTAATATAGATTTTCTTGTTTATAATTATGACTTATTCATTACACTTCAGATAGCAACAGTCAGTCTCATGTTTGTGACAATCAGGTTTTCAAAACTATTCACAAATTTAATTCTGCCTCCACCCTGAATATCCCGTTTTATCTTTCATAGAGGACACATCAAAAGTTTTATTAGAAGAAATATACACAAGTACATCTGTCATAATAAATAAATACTAAGTGTTCCGGGTCTTTCAAAGAGTTGACTTTTCTTTTGTCTATCTTTCCTCCAGGGATTTCTGCAGTGTAGGATCTTAGGATTTCAGTAATTAGCAGAATGTCGCATTCCATTAAAAAATAAAACAAATCTTACAAGCTTCAAAGGAAAACAAATCTAATGGCATTTCTCTGAATTTTGGCAAGAATGGCATTGGAGGAGAAAAAAAAGAAGGTCTTGCTTCTTAAAATTAAAACATGCAACAAGTGAGACAAAGAAGTGGCACCCCTACTCAACAATGTCCTCTCCGACACCCATCCTTCAAAGGGAAGCACTGTCAGTGCTGAGCTGCTAAACAGTTAATCTTCAGTAACTCCACTAAAGAGCACTAGTGGCAAGCTGCCCATCATTCTTTTAGACAGAGCTTGTCAGAGAAAGTAGGGCAGCTTGTCCAGCCGGCAGTCAACTGATTACTAGCAAGCTCAATGGGGCTGCCGGCCAACCCCTGAGACTGCTGCCAGCCCCTTGGGTATTCGAAGGCCAGGATCCAGTGTGGCTCACTTTGCCAGAATCACATGATGTCAGCGCTGCTTTCTCCTGACCAGAATAACCAGTCATTCAGGTTGCTGCAAATGCCATGCAAACACATGGCAGGGGCAGGAGCTCAGCAAGGCTCGTGCGCGCATTAACTTCCAGGGATACAGACACAGGAAGGCACAACTCACCTCTGCAGCGTATGTTTCGGTGGCTGGGGGGGCGAGGAGGGGTGTCTGTTCAGGCCTCATGACGTAACCACACAAAACCTCCTATGGCAATTGCACTGACGAAATCCCACTCTGGAAAGTACGTTTCTAAGTATTTTTTAAAGAAAGAGATGACACCAGATCGCTCGGTCTGCTAGAGCTGAATGGAAACCAGGGAGATATTTACAGCTACATGTGTGGAACGGAAATGAAACTTCTAAAATACATTAGAAGAGAACGTATAGTCACTTAACGTGAGGAAATTCAGAACTGAAAAGAAATAATGAAACTAATGTCCAAGTGGTATGTTTTTCATGAAAGATTTTTCTCCCCGCAGATTGCAGCCAACCCGACACACTGACCTGTCCACTTTCATCTGGTATATTCAACAGCATACATCATACTGTAGATATGCAAAGCATTTGCAAAGGGAAATGCAGTGGTGATGATAAAAGAAGTAGGTTTCTTTTCCACTTTAAAAGTTTGCAAGTTCATCAGTAACACTCCCCTGACAAGGCAGCTGTGCTGGTGCAGTTAAGGTTCTGAGTTCTGTCTTTGTCTGGCGAAGTGGAGCTAAACCAGGTAGCCCTTTTCCTGCAGGATGCAGGTGTTTGTGTAGAAGTAGAGTCCTCTGGACCTCATGGAGAATAACCAGTAAGAAGAAGGGAAAATATGAGAAAAGGAAGAGTGGCTGAAGAGTATCTTCAGCACCCTTATACCAGAAGAAAAAGTGATGGATCTACCATTCTTCTCCACCTTCAGTTCCAAAGGTCCATTATTTCACATAAGCTGCAGGGCAGGGCAGATATTTTTGTCACAAAAGAAACATATAGAAATGGTTGATTTAACAGTCAATCTTCAGGTGCCAGAGTAATTTTCACAAAGCCAAATGCTACTACCTTTGACCACTGTTAGGTAGTATCTCAGTGTCAGATGCAAAAGAGGCAGTGATGCAAGACACAAACCAGCATGAGTATAGTAGAAAAATTGGCTTTAAACACTGAGCTAGAGCCTCAGGCCCAACACAGCTGCCCAAAATAGTTTAGGAAGCCAGGAATTCTCACAACACAGACACAGAGTTGGGGGAAAAAAATAAATCTCTGGCTGACAAAGTAAGCATGTCAGGATGGACGGGTGACAAAAACAGATGGGGTTGAAATGCAGCCCCAAACCCCTTTGGCTCAAATGCCTGTCCCTGTAGATGTGTGCCAGTGTCAGCCTGCAAAAATGCAGGGACTCCTTTTCATTTGGAGGACCACTGCCAATTTCCAAAGTCGATCTAACAGTCAGTAACTTCTTGTCTTTTGATTTGTCCTTGTTCGCCCTAGTGTGTAACTCTTTTGCAGAATTATGAATTAGAGTTAAATCACACACAACTTTAAACCTCAGCCAATTATCAGCAGAAGCAGAGCACTCTGAAATAACAACAGGTGTGTGTTTCTCAGATTTCTTTGGCATCAGCAACATCCTCCTCCCCTCCAGCATTTGAGACTTTTGACAAGTGGCTCTTCTGTCTCTTCCCTAGTGTAAGGGGAAAGGGTGTAAGGTTGCACCTATGACAACCGTTTCTATTAACTTGAAAAAGCAGCTATGAATGTAAAAGGAAAATAATCTGACAAATTCCAGAACTTAAAAAAGTAGCGGTCCAATAATAACAAAGAGGGGTAAAAATTGTCACTCATTTGATTTGCAGGACACAAGAACAAAACCAACACATGGTGTGTTTGATTTGGGGGGGGAGGCATCTTTTTTGTCATTCAGATTCAATACTCTTCCACCCAGTGGCAACTGGGCTTGTAGTGTATATTCTTCTAAATCATGTTAAAAAGGTATACCATATCACACAGTAACAGAGACCAACTGATGATGGATGTTTTTCAGAGTAATGTCACTTACTCTTGGGAAAAGTAAGTACAATAACTACACTATATACAAACTCAGCAAAACCATGACTCATGACAGACAAATTAAATCCAAACACTTTGGCCACATCTTTTGGAAATCTGAATATCCAGGATGCAAAGCATGGAGCCAGTATTCAAGATTTCAGCATTCTCTCAAATTCCATGTAAGCTAATTGTTGTGCCTCAGTTTACCTCCTATAAACCTGAGAACTATACAAGGCAGTCATATTCATCTATCGAAAAAAAGTACATTTTTAATGAAACGTGATCTTCACTGCCACTAACAACTTGTTCCGTGACTTCATCTGGTTCCATATGTTACAAAATCTCTTAATACTGTATACAATCTGTCACTTTGACATCTCCCTCTTGCTACTTATATCCACTGCTGTCAATCCTAAAGATAAGATTAATTTAATTAGCAGTATAATACTAAGAGTCAATTCCAGATTTCAAGGTCCCTCTAGTTTTGGTCCCTCTGGTTATTCATTCCTAACAGAATAGTGTTCAATGTATGTATTTCATACTGAGGTTGTCTGCTGTTACTAAATACTCCATTATTCTCAATTTTTGAATTCTAGAAACCACAATACATGCCACAGAACAAGCCCAGCCCTTTGATTCAGTTGTTCCTTTATCAGCTGATATTTTTTCCCCAAAATTCCAACCTTAACTTTGTTAAATTGAGGTTAAGATTAAGGAAAGGGGTGGGAGAAACATGTTTTTATATTTTGCTTAAAACACAGTGCTGCAAAATGTTTTTACACTTAAAATTTGCTGTAAGGTATTTTACTTTCACTGAGTCCATATGGCAAGGATTAAGCTGTAGTGAAATATCAGTCAAATACCCCATTCATAGAAGCAGGTCAGAAAAACAATTATAATTTTCTCCATGGGGTCCCCACAACCCCTCTTTCAAATTTTCCAAAAATAGGTAAACAATAGGGATGGAAAAGCTGTGGGTGAAGGACTGTCTGAAAACTCTACACAGTGGTCACAAATCACGGCAATAGAGTCAGTAGCAAGTTTCCATGTTGCTGCAGAAAAATGGTCATTTCTGGGACTGGTCAGTCTCTAAGGCACAATGAAACTGAAGGTCAAAAAACGAGGGGCAAAAGTCATCTAACCTTGGAATGTAGACAGAACCAGACCACAGGACTGAAATAATCCTGTCCACCGAACACCCTGGCCTTTGGTGTTTCGGTAAGCCAAGCAGCATCCTTGCGCCACGCACAAGGCTCACACAGCGCCCTGTCACCACCAAGCCCTGTGACACCGGGACACGTAACCGAGCACTGGGCGCTCGGGCACTGCCCCTCCAGCCCCGCAGCCTGGGGAGCCGGGAGACCAGGAGCAGCAAGTCCTCGGCAGCCACCGAGGAGCACAGCACGTAGCAGAAACAAAGCGGTTGTTCCTGTCCATGCCTTGAAGAAATGCCCTGATGATTTTTTTAACAGTTCCATGGCAGGCTTTCACAGGAGTGCATGAACAACACACCCAGAGGTAGCAGGCAGCTGAACTGCCTTAGAGCTCTGCATTTTTTAACTGTTTTTTCTTTTAGTCTACTGCAAGATGTTTGGAGAGCTGACGGAGAGCAGAACTTTGTTGCAGGAGTGAGAAGAGCGGCATAACTTGACACTGCAAGCCTCATCTTACCGGTCTCTTGAAATTCTTCTTTGAAAGTAACTGGATACCAAGCATATTAAATTACGCTCTTTAATGAAACAATTTAGTTAGAGCCCCCCAAGTCTGTCATTTTTCATTTGTGTATACGCTTTGCTGGGATGAGGCATCTGCCTCTACAGGAGTTATGCTTCCTTCCCTTTCTTCCCCCCATACACATACCACCACAAATCTGAAGGGATATTTCAATCACCACTTTGATAAAGGAGATCATTTTGGCATACAGGTGATCTCCTAGCAGATTAAGGATATTTACTTTCTTCCTGATGGATCATTCCCAGAGATACCAGCACAACACAACCTACGCAATTAGTTTTCACAGGTGGCTGTTTTGCCTCCAGTAAAACTGCTTGCTTTCTCCTCCTGCAAGTCATAGCAGAGCAAATGTATATAAAAACATTTCAGATATGAAATAAACACTTTCATAAAAGCAGCTGTGATGCAATGCATCATTTCTGTCTGACCTGAGCTATGGAATGAACTTTTGTTGCCAGGATCAAAGATGGTAAGGAGAGAGTGGAGGATGGGGTGCAGGACAGGGCTGGGGGAAGATCAGGGCTCAGAATAGCACAGTGTAAAATAACCTCAAATACTCAAAGGGTAAATGCCAGGTCGGTGCAAGCACACACTCTCTGGTGTACTCTGCTGGGCAATCTGTGCAACCAGACTCATGCTGCTGCGCAAGACAAATCACGACAGTTGTCCACCACCCACTCTGTAGAGCCCCTCATATTGTGTGCCATAGGCAGCAGGGAACTTCCCAAGGCATAATAAAAAGCACATCTGAAGCTGTAATTTCACCTTCACACGCTTTTACTGGTCACTGTCTAGGACAGTAAAAAAGAAAAACACTTCTTAAAACTGCTCTCCCCCATTTTCAAGAAATGTACTTTCAAGATACTACAATGTCAATGTGCAAATCTCAAACTGAAAATCCATTAAAGATGCTTCTATGTTAAAGGTCTCAAACTGTAACACAGCAGGGGTTCAAACATAATTTTTTCCCAAGTTCTTTCATAACTGCTGTACTATACGACTACATTATTTAAACATCTGACAAGTTTCTTCAAAAAAGAAATTTTTTTTAATGTTAGAAGAAAAGTCTTACTTATTTTTGTTAAGTATCTCCTTCTTTACATGCTCACTGTAAGGAGCCTACAAAGGTGTTTGAACATTCAGGTTCCACAACTAATTGTGGATATTTTACAAAATTTCAATGTGCAAACCTAACTGTGATGGATTAGGTGTCACTTCCAGTTGGTACCACTGAACGACTCACAAGCTCCTTGTGAGCCGGAATCTTCCACAAGGTGCCAAATGAGAAGAAAAACTGTCCTTAAAATTTTTTTCACATATTTTGCTTTTTCTTTAAAAAAATGCAATGAATGCAATGCACAAAGTAATGTCCCAATGCCAGAGAAAACAAACAAAAAAAAGCGGGGGGGGACGGACACATGACAGGGGATGGGGACTATGACAGCTCCTTCAGCTTATTGATTTCTGTGAACAATTAAAATTTCATGCACCATAAAGCAGCAAGTGGCCATTACTACTAAAGGCTTCAATCTTATTTAGGGCAGAAGGCTTTAGTCTTTTCAGAAACACAAAATAAAAAATACCTGTGACTAAAATTATGATGATCTTTGATGTAAAAGTTTGAGTTTGGTATTGATTGCTAGGTAGGTATGTACACCACAATATCTTCATCCTCATATTCAGTGCAGAAAACACAGGCAGCAGGACTCTACAGCTCTCCTAAGAAAAATCACTGCTGAATAAAACTAACAATGCCAGTTTACTCAATTAGACTGTAATTCAAGCAATAATTAAGATCTCAGTGATGAGCTATGTAGGATAAATTTATGGGGACATACTAAATCTATAAACTACTGTAGATAATCGTATGTTACATAGTGATTAACTGCAAAAAGTCAAAGGCCCAAGTCTGTCATTCTTCTTCATGCAAAGTGTTTATGAAAGCAATCTCTTTTGAAGATAGCAGAATTGATCAGAATAGTTTTCCAATGTAGTCCAAATATAAAAGTCTGAGTGATACTCTGAAGAAATATGAATAACTGCAAAAATGTAGTCAGACAAATTTATGTAAATACACATATTTACTAATTTGTATGAACAGATTTTTTCTTAGCCTGTTAAGAAAAATTTTGCTAAATAAGCTGGAGAGCGATGGACATTGGTGTGGGGACTTCACTTTCAAAAAGGGCCCAGGGAATAAGTAACTACAAAAAAGTTTGAAAAGACTACTATGAAATATTAAAAAAAAAAAAAAAAGGTAGGTAGGTTCATTATTAAAACACCAGCAGCGTGCTTATCCAGGGCCAACCTACTCATTTTGGAAACTAAAAGAGACTTTTACTTTGATTAGCTTTGAAGAGCTTATATAGTTAAGAGAGTATGAGAAATAGATTCTAGCCCTTCTATTACAGCCACATTTGTTTATTAAAGTTGCACACCTGTGCAGATTGACTCAAGGCAAAAGTGCAACTGAGGACATAGTTTGGCCTGTAGAATATTTGTTACTGGTAACAGATGAGAAGGAACAAGCCCCGTGTAGCTATAAGAACTCAGGATAAGTTTGCAAGTTGATAGGGTGGAAACCAGACAAAGATATTTTACACTGTGTTGCTCAGACACTGATAGAGAACTCTCCTTTCTCAGGTTGACTAATTTTTAGAGTTACAGCACACTGTCATACCAACCTCTGCACACCAGTTAATACTGCCATTCACAGCAGGTTTCTGAAGATAACCTAAAACTAACTCAACTTTTATGATGTGATGATTTGAAGAAATTCAGGTTTGATTTTGTGTTACTAGGGAGCTTATCTTTCTTCATACCTTTACCACAGAAAGGCACTTGCCACAGAAAAGAACCAGCAGCTTCTGATTGTCTAATGCCTAATGGCTGCTGACCACACCAGTATCAGATCTGAAAAATACTTCATAGCTCTGTGGCTTCATGGTTTCACTATCATTTTAATTTCGAAGAAGAAAGAAATAATGCCTAAGAAAGGCAAGGAGAAATAGCTGAGGTTTGTTCATTTCCTCCCTTCACTACTGCCATTTCAGCAAGCCAAAAATAGTTTATTTTCCCCTGACTTAAAATGATTCTAAAAAGAATCTAAAAAGGCACTCATCTTCTAAAGTTGTATCATATCAATTAATAAATCCAATATCATCACACTATATCTTTTAACAGCATTTACAAGTAACCCATTCTTCTTTTTCCTAGTTTATTACAGTACTTCTACTCCTCTGAAGTAACTCCTTGCCCCCACTATATTAAAATCCAACAGCTTTTCTCCTCACTTGCCTATTTGAAGAAGAACTGAGGCAATGAGAGGGACTATATTCCTCTTCTTAACTCCAAAGAGGACCCCAAGACCTGGTAGCAAAAGCTGCAGAAAGTCCAGTGCTGTTCCTGGACTGGAACATGCTCAAAGCACCTTCCCAGGAATTTGTCTGCCAAAGTCTGATGTGACTGCAAGTTAACATGTGCAAACTGAGCCTTTGCAAAGGCTTATAACTTGGCCACATTGGGGCATTTTTTTCACAAAAACAGCAACAGGCATCCCCTGACACCAGAATGACCTCTATGCCAAATTTCAAGACTGCCCAAAAAGCATGGAGGCGCCATAGCTTCTCAATAAAACAGCTGTAAGATGTATTTATTACAATCCAACATATTTTTGTTTAATCTCATTTTTAGGAATGTCTAGCCCAGTTTCGATTAAGCTTTGTAATAAAATTCAGCTCCAGGTGACATTCTGCATGGAAATGTCAAAGCTCAAAGTAAAGCTTGGCCAAGTTATAAGTAATAGCAAGCATAATTGTAATGGGAAGATTCTGGCTCCCTTGACTCTTAACGGTGTTACCAGCCCCACTTAGAAAGAATGAACCTTTTAAGAAAAAGAAAAAAGAAAGCAACTGCACCCTTAATTCAGACATTTTAAAACTGTAATAACATGAATACAGCAAAAGTCTTTATTTGGGACAAGAGCTGAAAATATCTTTCCAGATTGCTGCCAGACAACAAATTGTAGCCAAGCTTGATATCCAATATGGGTCTTCACAGGGTACAGTGACAGCGTTTAGCCTCTTAAGGGATTTGTCTTCGAAATTATTCTGGCTGACAAACTTCTGAGCTCAAAAGAAGTTGAGCAGTCTCATTTTTCTGTCCAGCTGCTTGAAACAGAAGCCTAAGCCACTCTTATTATCCTGAGAGACACTTAATATTCACTGGTTTTTAAGGAGAGTTTGGAGTTCGGAACGGCGCTCAGCTGACTTACGGTTGCATATCTCTCTTTCTGCCTGCCTTCTCTCAGCAATGTGGAAAAGACAAGGTCAGATTTTAAGATTTCCATGATGAACGGGGGCTTTGCTTCTCACTTTAGATGCACTCTAAGAAGGAGTCCAATAGAGACACACATAATAATGTCCTCTGCCCCTTAAGACGAGAGGCTTCTTTGCCACTCCTTCCAGTGCTGTGACTAGGAAAACGCCTTCCTGCAATAAACCCTGCCCAGTATCATGCCAAGTAAAAAGGCCATGCAGAGATCTTGTTCTTATATTGCCCATCAGGTCTTCAGAAGCAGGCAGCACACTTGACTCACCGTAGGGTGATTTACCTCTGTAAGTGTGCTTTTGAGAACGCTGGCAAGAAGCCAACGATACATGGTAGTAACACAACATAAAATAGGTGTAAAGGGAACAACGTACAGTAAGAAACTAGCTAAATCACAGAAGCCAATAATACACACACATAGAAAAAGCAGCAGTTTCTTTAGCAATTATAAAACAAAGAAATTATGCACTGAGGTCCCATATCATAAATACGTAGAATCAAATTAAACTATTAAAGTACTGCCTCTATTAGGGGATTTGTATGACTTTGAGGCTGTATTGTAGCCTGTCTCAGGGGACCCTGCTTCTTGGAAAGACTGAAGACCACAGGTATTCTAGCTCCACTCAGTACTTGTACATTGGGATTCTGGACAGATTTGTATCTCTGGATTTTTGGACTCTGTGAAATGGTCCACCCTGGCATGGGATAACAGGGAGTCTTTGCGCTTCTTCCAATTTTATGTATGGTCAAACACAGGAGTCTACGTCACTTTTAGTTATGTTACGTAGCATAGGATGGCTGCTGGAAAAACATTATGGGAAAGAATTGAGGCTAGGATTTTCAAAAACACACAGGCATTTTGAAATACCTAGATATCAGCTACTTGCCAGATCACATATTTCAAGAAGTTAATGAAATCAGAATCTCAATACCTGTGTAATATTATAAAGAGAAATCAAGTAATTGAAAGCTGCTACAGGGCTAGTAAATGTGTAGGTCAAAAACGCAAAAGCTGTCCCTGTAGACAATAATGGCACTGAGAAAAGGTAACTGTTCACTCCTTTGAAATAAAAATGATACATAGATTCTTATGACTTTACACTGTTTTGTGGATATCACAAATTATCAATGTTTCTGTTACGATCCTATTCCATATTCTTTTGCAGTGATTAACTCAGTTGATTGCATATCAACTTTTCTTTGCTAAAAAAATACATGGTACAGAGGAAAGTACTTGATTTTCAGAACTTACTGAAGAAAGGTGAGTGAGGAGCAGTATGTTATCTGAAGCCTGATCTAACCCAGGGAAGTCCAACAGATGACTCCAACACAAAAGTTTCTGCAGCTGAACTGAGCACAGGCTACAGTTTTGCTGCAAAAAGTCACAGCCTCTAGCCAGCATTATTCAACTGGCAGAAGTTTTTGTTGTAGATCTGGTTCTTGCCTCATAAGAAGATATTTCAGGAAACGTTGGACCAGGAATCTTACGAGATCAAGCCAATACTTTCTTTCTCCAACTGGAGCAGAAATAGTGTAAAAATTGACTGATGTGTGGTATTTCAGCATTTCTGGTCCCAGATGGAAATATGAACTGGAGAATAATGCCAGAAAAGAAAAGAAAAGAAAAGAAAAGAAAAGAAAAGAAAAGAAAAGAAAAGAAAAGAAAAGAAAAGAAAAGAAAAGAAAATAAAAGAAAAGAAAAGAAAAGAAAAGAAAAGAAAAGAAAAGAAAAGAGAAAAGAAAAGAAAAGAAAAAAGAAAAGAGAAAAGAAAAAAAAGAAAAGAAAAGAAAAGAGAAAAGAGAAGAAAAGAAGGAAAGAAGGAAAGAAGGAAAGAAGAAAAGGAAAGAAGGAAAGAAGGAAAGAAGGAAAGAAGGAAAGAAGGAAAGAAGGAAAGAAGGAAAGAAGGAAAGAAAGAAAGAAAGAAAGAAAGAAAGAAAGAAAGAAAGAAAGAAAGAAAGAAAGAAAGAAAGAAAGAAAGAAAGAAAGAAAGAAAGAAAGAAAAGTCAGAGAAAATCCAGTTAACTATTTTGCCCCCTTCAAAATGCTTCTGAGTCAAGGTTGGCCTTAACTAGCTGACAGACTGTTACCTCAAGCAGTTGTTCATAAAAGCATTTAAAAATTGTTCTTCCTGAAGCACGTATGTTAGAACAAAGCCTAGTATCAGCAACTGCTTCTGGACCAGACAGCCAAAATGCCACTAGTCTCTTGTTTAGGATTTTCTTATTTACATATAAGCAATTCACACTTGTTGCCACATTCATCTTATTCTCTGTTGCCCATTATCAGTTACTTTTCAAGGTCACTGTTTCTCATGCTTGTAAGTGTGATTATTATTCTTTGCAACTTTATATTTGGACAAATTAGAAGACTTTAAAGGACCAAACATACGTACCAATCCAGACTGCTTAATGTCAGTGAATTTTTTTGCTGTTATATTCCATGTCTCCCATTGTACCTGCAATTTTCGTCAGTGAAGAAGGTTTTAGGTCTTGTGTGAAATATGTCAGAAACTCTTACAGGAGAAAAGGACGATAACATTGGAGAAGTATCTCCATTGATCATCAGCTCCATATCCTATTATTTGTATTTTTCAATTCTATTACAGGGATGGTTACAGCCATCTTGAATAAATACAATAAAATATACTGAAAAGGAGTTGACTTTTACATTCAATTTAATCTCTCTTGTTTTTTCCTTAGAAGAATGCTGGGCCATCAGATTGGTGCCCTAGGGACTGTTATAATTATTTTAATGTACCTTAGAGCTCTTTTGACTTTTTTTTTCCCCATGATTATGGAAATTGAGAAAATTTCCAGCTGAGAAAGTGAAAGACCATCAGGAAGAGAAGGAACCATGCTGCAAATATACAGCCAATCATAGAGTGGTTTAGAAAGTTTAAATTTAAATATAAATTAACCAAATAACATTTTTTTAAAATTTTTATTTGGTTCCTTTCCAAACAAAATTGTCACCAACTTCAAAACAGGTAAGATGGTAAAAAGGCCAGAATGAAACTGTAAGACTCTTAGCAGTAAAGTTTTTAGTAAATATTCTTTGCAGGCTGACCTTTTCGTCCTAGCAGACAATCTGAGAACTTTTTTTTTTTTTTTTTTTTTACAGAAAATGTTAATTGCTTGGTTTGCCAACATATTTTTCTATTGGTAGATATATGGGTTTGTTTAGGATTTTTTTTTTTTTTATTCAAGCCTGGACAGATGACAGGTCTCAATCCTATGCTTGCATATGAATGAGACATGAAATAGCGCTATTTTGGAACACAACTGAAGGACCAACATCTCGATATTCACATCTGATACTTGTCAATCAAGACAGAAAAACAAGTGGGATAAAATGGAACTAATGCCTGAAGGTAAGACTTGATGTATGAATAGTCTTACAACCTCAGCTTCCTGGAGCAACAGGAAAAGTGACAAAACGAATGTTTCTGGGTCATCCTGTTTGCCACATGAAGATGTATAGAAGCTGTGCCTTCCTGTTCTCTCCTAAAAGTATTTGATTACTTGAATTTTGAAACATTTCTGCATTCTGTTCTCTTTTTTTTTTTTTTTAATTGTATTATACCAGATCCTACCTATACAAATCTTAAAGGGATAAGGTTTCTAGCAGGTGCATAAGCTTCCATGGACTTGCTGAAGGAGCACAATGAAAAACAACATTGTTAAGATTAAGGAAAAAAAAATAATCTTAGACCACTGCAGCAAGGAGCTTCATTTCATTCATGAAATGAAAAATGAATGTTTGAATTTGGGAAGTTATTAGCACTTGTGAAGCATGTGAGCCTACTGTGTTCAGACTAGAAAATCAAACCTAAGCTAGTAAAAAGAACATCCTGGTAACTAAAGTCTTGCTTTGAGCTCTTATGACTCTTACAATACTTACTGAAGAAGACTAACGAAGTTCACAAGTCAAATGTACCAAATACCTAAGTGTGCATATTTGTTCAGAATATGTGGATGTGCTTTAAGCTCTCTGTCCTTTTAAGACTAATATTAAATACATTTTAAATGGCAATGAAAGGTCAAATGGCTTGTGCATCTTGCCATGTGCCAGTGAATTTCCATGATTAAGGAGACTGTAGGACCACCCTTTGTCTACATGTACCACATTGGCCTGCAAATGAATCAACAAACGATCATTGCAGGTACCAAATAAAAAGAGAGTCTCATAGCATCATCTTTTATGAAGTACATTCACCTGGGTCTTGTAATACTTTTATGCTGCATTTAGTTTAACAAGCATCCATTTCTTCTAAGTCATTTATATTATAAATACACATAATCCATTGATTTCTGCCAACCGAGGGATTTTCTTTCTCCACAGAAAGACAATCTATGCCTATACAGATTTGAAAGATAGGATGGAAGCTCCAAGTGTTTTAATAGCCCATTATCAAAAATTATCCCTTGGCAATAAAAGCCCAGACCACTGGCTTGAGATCAAGTCAAAGAAAAATGGGATTATACAATTTAATTGGAGAGAGAGAGAGAGAGAGAGAGATGTGCTCAAAAAAGCCTATGATCACACAGGAGAAAAAAATCTGGAGCGGGTAAGCTCCCTTTTCAGTCCAATCTACTTGTCTCTCACATACAAAACCACTGCATTTTCTAAGTGTTTTCTTATTAGAAAACACACACACACACACACACAGAAAAAAAAGGACTGATATTTGGTATTTGTAATTTTTAATAAAGAAGAAAAAAAACTCACCAGAAAAAAAAAAAAAAACAAAACAAAACAAAAAACAAAAAAACCAACTATATTAAGAGGTGACAGGAAACAAAACAGCATTTTGTCTTAAATTTGCACAACCTAATTTATAGTAATAAAGCAGAACCTAAGAGTTCTGGTAAATGTCAGTGCAGTCATGTTCATTACATATGTTGATAGGTATGAAGCAAAGTCTCTGTAGGCCCTTCAAAAATTGCACACAGCCGATTTAATGCAAACCAGAAGTCACTGACTGCTGGATGAACATTCGGTTTCATTCCCATATGGATATTAAAACAAAGCGGGGGGGGGGGGGGGGGGGGGGGGGGGGTGGTAGGGGACGGCCTCCTCCTCGTTTATTTACAGTTAAAGGGTGGGTCTTCAGGAATGAGCATGAGGCCCGTGAAGGATGGATTTGGTTTATGGGAAGACACCTCCCAGCCTCCCATTCTCCTGCCACGGCAGGGAAAGCGCCTGGGCTGTGTGTAACCTCCTCCCCCATCTCGCATCTGCCTTGCCCAATCTCGCCTGGGCCCGCTCCAACAACAACATCTGCTTGGCAGCTTTTCAAACCCATGGATAGTTATCTAACTGAGGCTTTTGTGCTGCACTGTTTATTCTATGTGAAGAAATGCCTCCTTAGTTGAAAGAGTACTTTAGAAAAGCTGTGCAGCTATTAGCAAGTGAAGCACAAGGCTAATAACCCCCACCTGCTCATCAAATTAATTATGACATCTGAGTCATTATAACTCAGAAAGAACACACGACTGCAGACTTGTCACATGTAGAAATAAACACACTCCGCATTAGGGGAGGGAAGTATTCGGCAAAAGGGTCCAGAAGAAAAACATCTAACCCTCCACATTTCAGTTTTTAAAAATGTGTATTATTAACTTCCCAAAGGCACAAACTAAAGGAGAGAAGCTAGGAGTGGATAAAATTTCCCTGCAGAACACATCTCTACACCTCTGTATGGGCTTTGTGAAGAAAAGGAGAAGAAAAACATATTAACACAGTGATCTTCACAGCAGGACTGTAAATTAGCACGTTCTTTTGTGAGAAATCTTGTTTCCATAAGATTCCGCAAAAACCTGGTGGGAGCAGTGCACATACATCTCCTCCCCCGTTCAGTTACTCCAAATGTAACACACATCTCTTAAGATATATTTTCAGACTGGAGCACACTTAACAAGAACTAAAGTAGGGAAAATACTGTGGAAAAAAAGTTTGAAGTCTAGACCAAACTTTAACTCTCTGGCAAATAGCAAAAGGAATAAAAATTTCAAAATGTAGAATATCCGCAAGTCAGATTCCACTAAGTTCTGACTGTTAAGGATAATGCACTGCCACACTTCATATCCAGATGTTGCCTACTAGTCTGATTATTGAACCTGTTGGATCATTATGCCGCAATTCATGTAGACGATAGTTTCTTTCTTTCAATCACAAGTATGAATTCAACCGAAAAGGTTAAATCATGCATTCGCTTGTTACACTTCTAAAGGTCCCTGGCATTCATAGCGTTGGCATGCATTTTCTGTACTTTGTAGCACTTTCCTGGAAAGAGTAAGGGTTTTTCACTGTAAGAGACACAGCCCTGCAACTCACCCTGTACTTCACTCTCACAGGTGATTCTTAAATGCAAAGTGCAATTTATGGCTAATTCATTTTAGATGATTCTCAGACTTTTTTATTATCAAAATTAAGTGATAGGTAAAGAAACCATTACTACGTTCATGTGTTGTGTTTAAGTGTAGTGACTAAAACATGTCAGGCACTAAATTCTAAATGCTGGAAAAGTGTTTGTCTTGCATTAGTCCCAACTCATTCTTTGTCAACATGACTTCCTCCAGAACAGCACACTGAATAGCTGAGAAACTTCTCTGTTACAAAGAGTCCACCTTCAAGAAATGTCTCTACAAGTAGACTGTTTTTTATCAGTTAGAGGAACGGAAAACATTTTCTAAGCAAGCCACGTAACACAACCCAAAAAGTAGATGGGATATTACTTGTTACAGGTCAGCTTCACCTACACCATTTCTCCCATTAGTGCATATTTTTCACTGTGTTCATAGCAAACACCACCCTTTGCAAATAAATACCTCCAGCATTATTTCTGGTGAAAAAAATGCTGCAGAATTAACTTTCAGACAAGACAATACTGGTCGTCTAGCATCTTCATATTTTTTAAGTAATATGTATGCTAATTATTGAGAAAACTATGTTGGAACCTCATTTTACCTACTCGCTTTTATTTGTTTTTACTTCAATTATATATTTTTTCCTATTTGAAAGAAGATTTTAGTTGATTTATTCAACTTTTTAATTTAGCCCAAAGTTGAGAGGCATAAAAAGAAAGAAAATATTAAAAATGTAGTCCCAGCTTTGCTTTTGCCAAATAAGACTGATACTCATCCTAGAAAAACAAATTACTATCACTTGAATGTGTCCGTGCTGCAGAACCAGAATAAAGCAGAAACAGGAAATATATTAATCACACAGGCAGACTGTTCTGCACAGATTTATATGCCTGGGAGGATGACTCTCACATTCAGTGTTCTCAAAAGCTTTCTCAAAGTTTCTGAGAAATCCTCTTCACTGGGAACTCGGTGTGTTGATATTGAAGCCTATGGCTTCCTCCACAGTAGGATTAGGTCTATAGACAGAAAAACTGAGTGTGCTCCTCCCTACTACACTCATACCCCCTGTTGCAGAACTGCTTGCACTGTCGTCCCTGCAACCTGTTCCTGCCCTGTCTGATCCATGTGCAAGTATTGCTCCTTCACATCACAAAAAGACCCACCAGGAAAACTGTGAAGAAATAAAGCAAGGAAGAGCACGGTACACTCAATATTCTCACTAATTTCAGTTTAATGGACTATTTCATTTAAAAAAAGAAAAAATATACATGCACAGTTTTTATTCACTCATAGAAACACGAATAATTCAGTTTGCAGGAATGTACTTCTGTTCTAACTGTAAGAACTCACAAAGTATATACCGCTGTGGGACATATTGCCCTGCAGAAGCATTAAGCGTAGCTATGAAGCACACTGACTCTGGCCTTGAGCTTATATGTTTAGGGGTTTCTAACAGGAAAGGAAAGGAAAATTCATTCTCAAGTGATACACTGTTAACTGAATTTACAACAGTGTGCATGACAACAGTTTGAGTGGTACCATCAAGTTACAAAATACGTACTAAATCTGTATTTCATCTGAATGCTCTATTTTTCCCAAAATATTATCAGAAATTAAAGTAAGTAAAGGCAATGATTTTATGGGTCCAAACTTAAAACCAGACTATTACTTGCAGATGCAACATCAGAGTGGGAAGAGTTAATGCTAAACTGGTCAAAATATTTTTAAAGTTATTTTTTAATAACTAGTTCCCACAGTTAAGGAATTCCTTTACCATGATGAATAATAAATATGTATTCCAGAAAAACACAGCTAGAGTATATGAAAGCTTGTGCACCCACACACAAACATACACACAGACACACACACACATTGCATACACATTGTGTATGCTAAAGTGCGAGAAGGGAACAGTATGGAAAAAACTGTGGTCTGTGACAACCACACATGAAAAACAGTTCTGCATGGAATTTTCTGGCAGGTTGCTAGATTTAGCAGCATTGTCACTGAACTCTTAAAAATGCCAAAGGACATACCAGAGAGTGTCTTTCTCAAAATTCTGCAGTTCCTAGATCGTTACAAAGCACAGGACTTCTCATATCCACTTAATCTCTGCACACATCTCCACCCCTGCTTCCTTCCCAATGGTATGTGGTCTTGAAAATACAAATGTTCAAGTTTCCTGGAGCTGAGCGAAAGAGGAAAAGTCCCACTCCCAGGAGGCAAAACTAAAGGCTCTCGGCGCCCCTGAAGTTGTTAAGTACAATACAACATAATGTGGCACTTCACCATAATTAGCAAGAGGGAAACAGCCTTTTTTTCACCTCCAATGGCATTAAAGAGATAAGCCAATGAATTCCAGATCGTATCTGAAGGCGCAAAGGTGTGTGATCAAGAAAGTGCTTATATGGACAAGGAGTGACATTTTGTGCGACAAAGCAGGAAACAAACAAACAAAAAAAAATCAGCGCAACACAAACCTGCTCAAAACCAGTTGTAGCTGCAGATACTGTTAGCAGCAATAGTATTAACATGCAACCAGGAGGAAAAAAAAAAACAAACAACAAACCCAAACCAAACCCACAGCAAAAATAAAAATCCTGTGATTACTTCTTCCTCTTTAATTTTTCATTGATAAATGTGATCTGCAGAATTCCTCCTAATTTTATAAATGCTCTCCTCCTCCTTTATATGGATATATTATTTCTAAAAGTGCCACTTTGGGTATTCAAAATGCTTTAGACTGAAAAGGCTTCATCCTCCAGCCTTTTGTAAGTAACGGTACTTGTGCAAACAACGCCGAGGGACTTTCTTTTTCTTTATCTGTCCATCCAGCTTTTGCCCCTGTGCGGTAAGTCCTTTTGAAAGTGAAGAACCAGAGACAGTACTGCAAACATTTACTTCTCTGCAGCCATTCATCATGAAACTTGTCGATAGCCGTTCCGATACCTCAGGGCTCCCACGGCACTTTCGATTTAATAGAAAAGGACCAAATACATACTCGGTTTGTTCAGGGTTTTGCAGGGGAGGAGGGGTGTAAAACACAAGTAAAAGTAGCACATAAAACAGGCCTGCTAATGGCTCAAATCCCCCAACTACAGAGCAAATCATGCACAAACAGGGGCAGTAGCTTCCTCTGGCTGATCTATCCATGTGCCTTGATGATTTTCTAAAGGAACCACATCGAAGAGGGAAACAATTGTTCAGTTAACCATGCCTACTCATTCTTGGGTTTCTCTGGTGAGATTATCAACTATTTCAGCGGTGCTTTTCTATAAAACAGACTCCCGCCCACCAAAAACCAGACTAAACCCCCAGTCTTTTACGCCAGTGAGACCACGTTCTTCGGCAGGCACTTCTGACAAAACTTTTATTCCAGACTTTAACTGGTTAATCACAGTGGTAGCTCCTAGCCTTTTGGGGGCAGTTTTTACCATTTTCAGGCTGATACTTGTCCATGCTCAACATCATTAGCGAGTGTGCGCTCCAACCACAACAGTGCTTGGCAGGAACACTGCAGAAGCCAGCCCTGCCACAGCCTTCCTCTGAACTGCAGGACAGCAGAGAGGGGGACATCCAGCACTAGCACAGAATAAAAAGGAAATAAAAAACTTCAAGTTTGGGGAGTTTGGTTTTTGCGGTTTGAATTTGTTGGGTGGGGTTTTTTTGTCCATGTTTTCATATATTCTGCCTTTTGATACAGCATCCTTTGGTGCCAAAAATGAGACCCTGTAACAGCCATTCCACCACTGCTAGATAAGGAGTGTCCAAATGTGTTGTCCTGCCTGTAACTACACTTTCTATTTCTGTTCTGAATCACACTCAATTACAGATTATACCAACAGGGTGTATGTTTCTGGTGCTGGGTGCCAAAATTATTTTAAAAAGCAATGTAGCTCACTGTCATTAAGCCAAACCAAAACTCTGTCAGTGCCAAATGTGGCACTACTGCCAACAGTTGTCTACTGTTAGACTATACCACCCATTGTGGGATCGTTCTTCCTCTCTGTCTGTGCAATAAAGCAGCTGGACTCCGTTCTCCCAGAGTGACACATCAGTGCTTTACTCAGAACTGCAAACTCATTTTTGGACATGACAGAAGCCTTTTTTTTTCCCCCAATTGTCCCCCAGCTGACAATTCACTTAGAAGATTTTAAGTGTAACTGAGAACACAAAACTACACATACAAAACTGGACTCACATTTTGACGATGAAGTCCCTAAAAATAAAGTTTTTATTATTTTATAAGAGAACACAAATTTATGTCTTTTGCTAGTCTACCAGAATTTTTCATTTTAATTTCATAGACTTCAAGAAAAAGATATTTTCTTTTTTTTTCTATCAGCTTAAAATTAATATTGTAAGGGTAAAATTTGAAGAACTTGCACCCAATCAGTAAGCCAAAACAGAACACTTAAAAACCCAGTCCATAGCTTCTGGACTCTTATATATACTCCTTATCAGGATTTATTGACAGTTCCAAAACCACAACCTCTGAAATACCACAGTAATTTCCGATTTTAGAAAGAAGGTAATACAGCAGTCTCCAAGACAGCACAATGCAATAACCACAGAAAATTGCAGATTTATGCTGATAACCATTGCACTGTTTTTTATCCAAGTGCCTCGAAGTGTCTTACAAACATGATTAAGCCTTACCACGACTGGGAGAAAAGCAAATGTACCAAGAGTTTTAAGAGCTGAGCAGCTGACGCACCCACTGATGTCCAAAGGAGTTTTGCCTTTGACCTCCATTCAGGCAGGAATTAATGAGGAGCTCACTAATGAAGAACCTGACCCAAGTTCTCAGACAACTGTTTGTACAGAAACCAAGTTCCTGATCATTGACTGATAGGAGTTTACACTCTAAATGGGTGTATGCAAAATGAAAATGGATCTTTGAAGTATTTGACAAACCTATACACAGGTCTGCAAATACGTGTATTGCATTCATTATCAATTGTAAAAGAACTTTGTGAATATACTAAACTAGAAAAGTAAGCCAAGAGCCAATCTTTTATATAATTTTAATAGAAATTTACCTCAGGAAATTAATTTCCCTGGTTTGAAGTTAGAGATACACAGAAAAAATGTATTCATTGTATTGGTTGTATTTTTGTGATCCTGTAACTGTACAATGGCATATAATTATAAAGTGCATTTTCATGTTATTTTTCAGGTACTTCTTCTACAAATTTTTAATCCCAATTCTGCCGATGATTATTAGCCTCACAAAAGTCATTACTGAGGAAATTTTTTTCTATTAAATGTTCACAAAAAAAAAAAGACTAAATTTTATTCTTGGCATTGTCAATGGAATTTTAGAGCAAATAAGTCAGTTTTTAGCCTTCTTTTAAAAAGTCCCAAATATGGACAGCATATAAACAACTGAATTCTCTCTTCAGCGGCCCATCCACATCATTTGCACAGGAAAATATGGCAGCTTCCAACATGTATTTCATTTAATGGTCTGTCTACACTGGGCAATCACTGCAGCATTGTCCAGAGTTAGCAATGCCATCACATTACTAAACTTTGCCAATGCAATAAATTTCCCTGCACAAAGGCACTCAGCACAAGTTGAGAATGTTCACACCAAGAGCTGGTACAAAGTTTTTACTGGAGTGTAGAAGAGAGTAGCTAAGTTTGCAGCTGTGCTTATTTAGCTTACTTTAAACTGCGTTCCATAGAGAGAGAAAACCCTAAAGCCATTTGAAGGATAATAAATGTATCACACTACTGTTCCTAAATTGCAATTTCTCTATTGTTTGGGAGAGGAGAAGGGGTGAAAGAGAGTGCTGGCCTGAAGAATGGTGGCATTTAGTTTTGGAGCCTCCAACCACAACATGAAAGTAGGCAAATGCAAAGTCAATGTCAAATGTCAAAAGTTTTGAAATTAACCAATTGGTCCTGTAATACTAAACCACAATTTCCCACACAGATGCCAAATAACTGTTTACCTACACTAACACAGATTTCACTCACACCTCCATGATTTGAGCTCACCCAAAACCTCAGCTGAAGCAACTGCTGACACATCTCATCCTCCTTACACATAGAGCTACGTTTGAAAACCACGTTCAAAGCGGTGAGTGTAATTGTTAAAGTCTTTTTGTTCCATACCAAGTCTTTGAGAAATTCCTAGCAGAATACATTTCAGATGCTTTGCATATCTGATATATGCTTAGCTTACTGCAGTAAGTTTGAAAGAAGCATGAAGAACAGGAGTATCTCACTTCCTTCTTTGCTACCTATTAAGGGAAGGCCTAATGCCCCATGGCGCATGCAGTGAACGGAGTCTTCTTCCAGCAGGAAAGAACATCTCTAATGCCAAGTGTACTGGGCACAGGGGTCCAGGAGCTGGCAGTGCGGGGCTGCAGGGCAGCCTCTGTGGAAGAGTTAGGAGCTGCCCCATGCTGGACATAGATGGCTCCAGCTAGCTCCAACAGACCCACCGCAGGGCACAGCTGAGCCCCTCAGCCAAGATGGTAGTGCCTCTGGGAAAATGTATTTTAGAAAAGGCAAAACATTGAGGAATGAGGAAAAAAAAAGCGTGAGAAACAGCCTTGTGAACACCAAGTTCACAGAAGAAGGATATGGAGGAGGTGCTCCAGGACAACAGCGGAGCAGATATTCCCCTACAGCAGGTGGATATTTCCGAAAGGACTGTACTCTACGGAGAACATCCGTGCTGAAGCAGGGAGAAAGGAGGAAGGAGAGCCAGAGAGGAGCTGTTATGGACTAACCAACCCCAGTTCCCCATTCCCCTGCATCACTAGGAGGGAGGTAGATGAGTCAGGAATGAAGGAGTGAAGTTGACCCTGGAAAGAAGGGGAAGGTGGGGGGGAAGGTGGTTTAGTTTTTCCTTTATTTCTCACCATCCAACTCTATTTTAATGGGCAATAAATGAGATGATTAATTCTCCCCAAACAGAGTCTGTTCTACCTGTGAGGGCAATTTGTAAGTGACCTCTCTGTCTTTATTTTGACTCATCAGCTTTCTTGCCTTATTTTCTCCCCTGTCCTGTTGAGGAGGCAGAGTGGGAGAGCAGCTGAGTGGGTGTTTGGCAGCCAGTCAAGGTCAACCCACCACACTAAGAAAAGACAAAATGAGGCTTAGTCTTTTTCTTGTTGTGACAGAATGTGATGTACTTGCCTGTGTGTCCTAGTAGCAGTGCCCAGACTAAAAGCCAGAAGCTCAGCTTATGGCATAAGTTGTCTTTCACTGCTCTCACCTTTCAGCACATTCTCTGCTCATCAATATAAAAACCTAAAAACAATGAAAACTGCCTGGTGATAATATTTCCACATCTAAGGTTTTGAAATCTAAGAAAATGCAGAGTTCTCTCCATTTTTATATGATGTCTGTCACTGTTCTGCTGAAGTATGGACATAAGTATGAAACAGAGTACAGATGCATCTACCTCACTTCATGTACATACAGTTTGCAATGAAAAAATGTATTTATTCACAAAAATATTTGTCCAACATAAAAAATTTACCAGAACAGCTATTCTGGTATAATACAATACCCTTCTGGAAAACTCACTTTAGCATAAAAGCATCTTTTCCTCTTCTAAAGCATCTTTTCTCGCTTCTAAAACACCTGTGCCTCCAAATGGTAATTTTTACTGGAATAACTACTACAGAATAAATTACTTAGGACTTTATATATTTACATCTAGAATGGCAAAGAAGCGTGAAAGAAACAAGATCACTCTATTAAAACTAAAGGACAAACTCAAGCCTCAAGCCCTTTCAAAAAGTGAAACAGCTGATTACTTTTGGGCTCTGTTTCATTGCATTGTATTTCAAACTGTTAGAACATTACATCTGTTTTTTAAATTGAATATTTTAACCAGATCAGCTCCCAGACTAAGCGCATCCGCTGACCACCTAAACACTTCCTGCCAGCACGAAATAGAGATCAGCAAAAAGTGGTGAGACAAGCAACCACCAGCACCAGGGCAAGAGAAGGCTGCTGTGAGAAGCTGGGCAGAGGGGACCAGTGGGAAAGGTCCCCTTTTTGCAGCAGCTATCCATGAGGTCACCTCACCTGTTTCATGCGTTGCACCCTTAAATTTATCTGAATATTTGAAACACTTTGCTGTGAGATAAAAGAAGATGTGCCAGAGCCTAAGGGGATTAACATAAGGAACAATGGTTACTATGGGAGGGAAAAAACCAATTTCTCGACTGCGGAATTTATTTTATGGAGGAGTTTGTACTCTGTTTTTGAGACCTCTAAGCACTAGTCAATCCCCTATTTTAAAAATTCAACAGAAGGACAGGGAAGGAATAGTAGAAAACAAAGTAACTGAAAAAAAAAAAGCAATTCTGACTAACAAGCACTCTTCATCACCAGCCCATTTCATGTACATTGTCTCTGTGAATTTTCTGTTAGTGAAAACACTGCCATTCCTTGCACGCACACAACAACAATAACAACAAGAAAACTTTGTAATACATCTAGAACTCCTGGTAAATTAGTAGGGATACATAATCATCGCATCCCCATTTCAAACATAATGCACAGAGTTTTCTGGCAGAATTCATGCTAAACTCCTCCAGACGCTCAGCGCGCACACACAGGCAAACAGTATAGAATTTTTGAATCAGTAAGTCATTTGGAAGAATCTCCAGAAGTGTGCCGAGGCATGCTTCTGGTGCTGTGCCAAATTATGTGCTTCTGTTTGTGGCTTTCAAATATGGATTAGACAGATGCACAAGCATGTACTGTTTGGCAAGTAGTGACAATAGCCTACTCTGAATTTAGCAATTCAAGCTTTACTGAAGTTTTACTAGGTGAAAAAAAAAATTAATGACATATTGTTTGGGCTCTGCCTTTATATCCTTTTGCCATCTTCCTGCTCAATTGCCAAAGACAAGAAGCCCCTGTAATTCCAGAATGTCCTCTTTAGATGACTCTAGTGCAGGAGTTTCAACTGGAAGGTTCAGATGTCAAAGTGCATTTAAAATGGAGCTTGCATTTGTACTCACTGTTATTCTAAGACACCTTAAAAATTCCAAAAGTCCCGTTGTGGAAATCTCTAATACTTCAGTTTCTGGCCACAGATCCATTTGGAAATTAGTTAAAGGTAAAATTATTTGGAATGTCAAAGTCTTGTGCCTGGACTATGCCATAGGTAAATACAGACTTTTGCACAATACATACCATGGGTTCACAGGCTTACTACAACCAGCACCCACAGAACTCTTCCTCCTCTTACTTCCATGAGGTTGAATGACATACCGAGGGCAATACTTCTTGATTCTCTACATTTCAGAGCTTGAAACACAGAAATTTCAAACAAAGCTTTATTCTAGATTCTGCAATCATTACAATGTTCTGCAAATAACAGACTTTAATCTTCACTTTAATCAGAATTTACCAGGAATATAAACACCAGTGTCACCATCTTCTATAAATCACATATAAAATGTCATGCAAGGTCAATCCAGTTACAGCCTGTCACTTTCCTCAGTTTATAGGTAAGAGTAATAGCTGAGTCACACATGAAAAAATGTATAGAAACCAGGAAACTTTTAAAAAAAGATAGAAAGGATCAGACACTGACAGTGGCTCATTGTTAATTGAGTCCCATGTGTGAAAGCTACATTAAGATTAGTTTATACAGCTGCTGCTATTTGTCAAAACATTGCTAACAAGGTACACATGTTAAATCTGAGCGTCTCCTTTCAGTCCCTAAAAAAGAATGACCACATTAAATTCTATGACAGATATTAATTGAGAAAAATCACTGTTATTTCCTGGGGATTTCAACTATTTCAGCTTATTCTTCTTACTTTATTATGACAACAAGCATTTCTGAAACAATTTTCCATCAAATGAAAACTGCATGTTTAGAGAGCACAGAGGTAAGAACAGAAGGAAACTGAAGTTTATATCCTGGTAAATTCTCCTCCGTATCTCCAAATATTAAATTTTCAAGGACTGTTTTGAAACAAGAAAAGTAATGTTGCAATCATTGTCATTAGAAACCAAGACCTTTTAAATCAAAAGCATCCATAACTGAATAAAAAATAAAATATTGTGTTCTGAAAATAAGGAACTTACTTAGGTATTTTCTGCTTTTTTTACAATCTCCCAAAAAAACCAGGGAGACTACAGATTGAATTAAACAAGGAAGCTCTACAACGAGGAAACACAGAGAACAAAGTAGTCTAGAGCGAGCCCATCCCTCCATGCAAACTGCAAAGGGGCAACCAGGTCTTGCACAGAGGGAAGGTAATTAGCGGGAGCCAGCCCCGATGCTGCTGTGCTAGGTCATGTTACCAGGGTGGGCTACATTGCTAAGTGGCAGCTGGGTACTTCAAAGGGAGCCTGCTAGAAAACGCAAGCTGCATCTGAAAAGCAACACCATCACCCTCCCCTGACACATGGCCTGCCTCATCCCTGTCACTCGAGCTGCAGAGGAGCTGTTTGAGAGGTCAGCATTGACCGCTCCCCTGTTCACATTGCTATTACTAGTATGGGTGTATTTACACGTTATTTTGCAGGCAGCCGTACGCAAGGCTTGACTGTGCCATGAGCCAGCTGGCCAGAACTGAATGCCTTGTAGTTGCTACAACGTGCTTGGCTGGCTCAGGGCGTAGAAAAAGTTTGCTGGCTCTGCTTAGAAAACGCCGTATAAATATGTCCTAATCTTGCTTCAATTTTCTTAACGTAACTACTGTTTAATCCACTTTAGCACAAAGTACTTCTCTGGAATGTCAGATCAGACTTCTTTGTGCAAGAATTAGGTTGTGACAAAAATGCCCAGCTACAGCACACTTCACGGCAGCACCCAGAAACATCCTTAAAAATGTAATTTTAAAATTTGCTTTCTAAAACTGGACGGCAGTAAGATAGTACCACAGAAGATTAATACAAAAGGGAGTCTGGTGGAGTCTCCGAGGACCGATGGGAAGCATACTGACAAACGTGGGCAGGAAACCAGCCCTAACTTTCAATAGTTGCAAACGCAGTAATATGGACCATTTGAATAGTCACAGTGACCAGACACTGGATGTTAGAATTTCCTTTTCAATTTGCCATTGATTTTTTGTTTGGCCTAAGGAAAGTTGCTTAATGCCTTAACTGAAGAAATTTTATATTTTCTACAGACCTCTTGCTGCCTGTCATATACCCTCAGACCTTTCAGTAGTTTCAGTACACTTAGACCTGTCTCTTGTGTGTCTGCACAACTCTCCCATGTTTGGCCAAACTTTTTTTGTAATATAAATTATGAAAGATTTTCATCTTTTCACATGTTGGGGGGGTGGGGTGGGGTGGGGTGTTCAGGAAATTAAATATTTCTTGTGTTGAATTCAAGTTTGCCTCAGAGAGAAAATCATATCTAAATAAGTGCATGATTATGGCAAGGAGAAAGAAAAAACATGAACCACAACAAATAAACTATATTCTACATACTCGAAGAACATTCAAATTTAACTGCCAAATAACAAAAAATAATTATACCTGTAATTGCATCTGAGCAATTGAGTTGAATCCCTAAATGTCGAGACTTCCATTGTTACAGAAAACCTGTTGTATATTAGTCTCAATTATACTCATTTCAACCTTACAGGCAGCTGCCTCATTTAAATATGTTTAACAAATGTTAGCAAGTAAGCCAAGCAGAGAATAGTGGCTATGACACTTCACGGTTGAACTTTGACATACACGCTGTAACCCTGCTTACATACTTGCACCACTAGTGGTAAAAACTGCTGGTTCCACACAGCACAAATGCCAGATTACTGTAGAAAGTTACTACCTGTAATTTATAGTTTTGCTGAGTCAGAAGGAAGAAGTGGTAAATAAATACAACAAGAAGAAAGTCACAAAACACAGAACTTAAGTGCTCTTTATGTGGTCACATAAACACAACAGACAGTGGTAAACCCCCCAAAACAAAATTTAAGTAACAATTATCAAGAAACCAAAAGAATGTATAGCAATGATTTTACCCTGTAATTCTTATTGGATGTACTGCATCAATGGCATACTTTAACTTCACTTTCCTAGGTTGCTGGTAAGCTAGGAACATGGATGTAATTATAGCTGTTGGCTTCTAACTCTCCCTGCAAACCATGCAGAGATAAACTGCTATTAGTGAACATAACACACTACAAATAATTGTGTTTTGACAATATAGGTAAAGGAGACAAAAAAATCTAAAAACACCAAAAGCAAAGCCAACCACAGCAATAATAATAATAAAGATCATGCCAGAAAGCACATTAAGGTCACTTATGGCTTACGCTAATTTGCTGCAGGCCAACAGTTCATTTCATTCACACGAACAAATGTGTTCACATTAGAAAGCAGTGGCTTCTTAAAAATCTGGACTTGCTTAGATGCCTCAGATTTCTCACTTTTCAACAAATGTGTGAGAACACTACCTGCCGTGCATGTTCAAATATTTACTTTGTGTAGCAAAAAAACCTGTGTCTTCAACTCATAAAGTCTGTAAGACACTTTTATTTTGATACCTTTACCTGGACTAAAGCTGTACCAGAGTCATGCTTTTGTGGTTTCCAAGACGAACCTCTTAAGTGTTCTGACAGAAATATACTCTAATTGTGTAATTTTTTTTCGCTTCTATCAAGAGTTTGAACTGCCTGCAAAAGAACTGCCCATGCTACCCAAACACTTTTTATCAATTAACACTATACTAATAATCCTCACCATTTCTTGCAAGCCACCATGTACTTTTGTATATAAATATTTAATTAAAACACACCATTCAATATGATGCCATGGAGGGACAGCAGATTACTTAAATGGGTAATCTGTACACTACAGATTGAAAAACACTCTTTTAGATATTTTAGCTTCTGAACCCTGTGTATTTATGCACATTGACAGTCAAAACTAAAAACTCATAGCTGTGTCTGAAGAGTTTTGGAATTAAAAAATGGAGAAACAGATACTGCCATTTTAAAAACACTATGAATTTCTTAATAAAATTAAAATGAATGATTGATCTAAAAAGAATTAATAGCAACATGTACTGTGGTCCTAGAATTTCTTAGGGACAGAGACTTTTACAAATGATCCTATTTGCATCAACAGCAATGACAGCATCACAAGAACAAGCACCATCTACTGAACTCTCAAGGAGTACCAGGCATTCCCAGCACAACCCAGTCAAGTGAACTCATCCTTTATGTTTATACATATGTTAGTTTGTTTTCTTTCGAACAAGTAAAATTTAATCAAAAACATTTCATTTCTCTCTTAGTAAATTTGAAAGCATAACTGTGTTTATCTACAATGTCTCCTGCTATCTGGTATGGTGTATTAAGCTTTTGTAACAACTATAAAGATTAAGAAATTTAAGTGTTCACTATGACTAACAGAAATCTGCTTCTCTAAAATAAAATCTTAGCTGCTTTCCAGGGTTTCCTCTACTGACAGGTATTTTGAAAGCTATCACAAGAAAAAGTTAAAAATCTAAGCATTTAAAAGCATGAGAGCCGCTGACTTTAGATTTTAGCGCCAGAGGTAAAATACACAAATGCAATAGTTGCTGTAAAGAAACTCTCTGCTTTAGCGCAGAGACTCCACACTAAGTGTTTGAAATACCATTATACACTGCGTTCTCAACAGGGATGATGCTGTGCTTGGTGCTGAATTGAGGCGCAGGAGCACACTGATCTCAAAAACCTGCATTCCTTCTCCTCTCAGACACTGAGTTTCAAATCTGTGTAAAAGCATTTCTAGAAGCAGCATGATAAAGTAGCATGTTTATATAAATAACTGCTGTTTCACTTAGGTAGCCAGGAGACATGTTATTTTAAGAGGGAAACAATGCAAAACTCTTTTTGCATCCCAAAGGTGTTCGCCTCCAGCCAGAGCCCCGTTATGCAGCAGAATGACAGGACATCCTGTTGTCTCAATGACTTAATGAGGTACATCAGTTCTGATGAAGAAGAACGTTACTTCTCCTGAGATACAAGATTGCAATATAGAAAACTACAGAGAATGTGATAAGGAATCACTTGTTACAAGTAGTCTTCTGAAAAAAACAATGAACTATTCTTCAAAACTAACTAATTAGTTTCCTTCTTGTTTAGAATCAGTTTCACCGTCTTCCCATATGGCCACAATCTGCTGTAATGTTGTATTTGCAAATCCTGGCAAGGATTGTTCTAAGAAATTTAAAAAAAAAAATAAATCAAATCAATCCCTAAAACAAGAAGTCCGGTAAAATTGAAAAGGACTACAAATGTTTGTCACAATATCTGGATTTAACCTAACATAAACAAAATATTAATTCAGAACCTAAAGAACTGACAGTATTCCTTGGGGTTTGAGGCAGGGGAGGTGGGTAAAATAGTGTGCACAATTACATCTGAGCAAACTGACCTTATACACTTGCTATTTTGAGAATACTTTTTCTGTGCAGTTCCACAAACAATGTGCTGACTGAATTAACTAATTGCTCCTAGCAAATAAAGATGACAATGTCTCAATACAGAAAATTAGCACAAAGGTTCTCTTGATATTTTTTTCTGTATAAATAAACTTTATAGAGATCTTGCATGTCTTTTTTCCCAAAATCTTTCATATTAACCCCTATGAAAACAAACGTGTAAATTGTTTTGCCTTCAGTCCCAAGACCTGTTCTCTGGAGGTTTACATTTTGAAGTTTCAGTTGATAATCATCTCCATTCTGCTTTTTTAAGCATAGTACACTTAATTTAAGTTGCATATTTAGCATAGGTCTGATCATCCAATAAAAAATCTAGAAAATACACACTAAAAAGTAGTTCACAAAAGCAGTTACTAATGAAAAAAGTGGAACAGTTCCACTCTATTATAAATCAGTAAGAGTATAATTCTAAAGGACTTCACATGTTAAAATATAAGGGAAAATGTGGACGTATGATAGGGAAGAAGGAATTGGGATAACTACAGTATGGAGATACAGGTGACATAGAAGAAAAAATTAAGGGAAAACATTTGCTCCCATAATGAAAAGGCTGCTTAATTATGAATCTTGCACATTTAAGGAAACTTGACTCTCAATAACCAGAAAAGATACTGAGAAGAAAAGATGCTGTAAAGTTACAGCTTGTGAATAAAAGCACCATCTTTGAACATGTTACATTCTCCAGTTGAACTGCACACAGGTTTCATTTATAGTCTATCTGTTGCAGATGTATTGCTGTCAAAATACAGCCCCTCAAGCCTTGTCTGTTAGGCTTTGAACATTGTTTTACTAATTTTAGGGAGGTGAAAGGGTAATCATCTGAAACATTCAGAATTATCAGGAAAAGTTTCAGGACTATAGTCTAGGGGAATAGCATGCCTGTGTCCACCAACTCTGCGGCTTCTGACAGCAAGCTAGCACTGTCAGCATGTTTGCCATCTTACCCCTTTTTTCCCATGATGACATGAGTAGCAGTAGCTTAATTGCCCATTATATGGCTCATGGAAATCCCAGACCACTGTCCTTGTGCAGACTGACTGTAAATTCTAAATGCAGAGAATTCAAAACATGGGGGAGGTACTAGAGCGACTGTGCATGTACTGCATCATTGATGCAGATTCCCATCACTTTTGGGCTTCAGGGAGGTCTTCCTCCCTCCATAAATGGCACAACAGAGCTGCCAGGCTCTTTCTCTTATATTTTCTACAGCTGTTTTATTGTAACATCTGTGCTGCAAGGGACGGTGAATAACATCTCGTTTCTATCTTCAGCTGCACAGCCCAAGGCATGCAGCAAACACATACATGGCATCTCCAGACTATGCATCAAATGAGCCCAGCGCTATGACTCCGCGCGCTCCTGTGTGTTACAAAACCAGCCCAGGGGAAATGGGAATCAACCAAGGTATGGCAGCAGCCTGTGTTCCCTTCCACACCAGACCTCCAAGTAGAAGTGACAAAAGACACACAACTGCAGCTGCAGCACACGCTACCACAGCTATGCAGGTGTCTGTTCTTAGAGGAGACCAAAGGAAGCGGACTCTACTCTTCCCAACACAACTGCCATCTGCTTTTGCTCAGATTTCTTTCTTCCTTGCAGTCTTACCAACTGACCGTCCGCTGTTCCACAATGAATGCCAAGTGAACTCTTTGAATGTACTACTTTAGTTAATTCAGCCAGAGCCAAAACATGGCATAGACTTCAACTGCAAGACCCAAGATATACCTTAAAATTTTGTTGAAGACATTTCTTTCTCAGTTTCCAAAAACTCCAGAAGCAAGACACTGACAGTCATTAACCAATATGCCAGAGGCCTCTTTCAGTGTTTAAAAATATCTCAATATCTGGAGTCTGGCACACAAACTTTATACCACACAGGTGAAGAACAGCAGGAACAGCACACAGCTACATACATACAAGAGTATTTTCTCTCAAGTAAAAAAAATAGGCAGAAGGGGAACAGAGGAGAGACACAGTATATACAGAGAGTTGCTTTCGGTAATAATTACAGCAACAGACAACAGCGTTACTTTTTTTACTGTTTTCTTTTAGCTCAGATAAAATGTTTCCTCAGAGTTTTCTTTAACAGTCATGAGATTATCACAGTTGGTGCAACAGATGTTGGTCTCTAGGAAGAATGGCCTGATCCTGTAAAACCTGCTTTCTCATGTGCAGACCCTTTGAAATCAGTGGGATTTATGTAAATAGGGATTTGCAGGATTAGGTCTACAGTCTAGAGAGTCTGCAGTATTTCAGTCATACATGTTCTAGTTTTGTTGCCTGGGAACCCAATACACCAGAATAGCTCCTGCACAGGCCAAGCGTCCTTTACAGAAGCAGTACGAATCCTTGCAACATGAATTCAGCATTAGGACTTTAAACTACTGTAAAACAATCCCTCCTGAGTCAAATGAGGTTCAAGGAGATCAGAACCTGATCCATATTAATGTACGAAATACAAGAATGCCTGTTGCATTTACAAAACTGGAGGGATGGGGGATGGGGTGGGTGGGTGTGAGTGTGGGGTGTATAAATTAAGATTCTTTTCTATTTTTTTTTTTTTTTTTATTTTTCCTAAATGGAACACAACATTGGATATGCATATTGACCTCTCCCAACATCAAAACCTGGAGCTGCAAATATTTTGTATAGACTAATTTTGGGTTACCTTGGAGACAGAAGAGAGACTACTATTCAGAAGTCAACAGACCTATCTAGCGCGGGGGTTTCAAAATTGGTGCCACCGGCAGTGGAGATGGTGTCCTCTGCTGGCCTCCTCCTCACACCCCTTCCTGGGCACTCTCCGCTGCACCTCCTGCCCTCTCCTCCCCAGCCCCACACGCGCTGTCTACTCTCACCTCACCCACTCCCCACATCCCCCCAGGTTCTGGCAGGAGCTGGGTTACTGCTGCAGTTTCCATTGGCAAGGAGGCACACACAGCCCATGGCCACCAAGCAGTCATATGGTGACGGAGTCCAGAAAAGCTGATGGGTGGTAGCTGCCTCTGTGGAGACACTTATCTGGGAAGCTGGGAAATACTGGCACATTTACTCATCACCTGTGATGTCCAGCAACGCAGTTACTCTGCCACTCAGGTGTCTGCCACCCAGGCAATGAGAAATGCGCCAGCATGGCACTGGTGAGCCCTAACCTTGAATACTGTGTCCAGTTTTGGGCCCCTCACTGCAAGAAGGACACTGAGGTGCTGGACCGTGTCCAGAGAAGGGCAACGAAGCTGGTGAAGGGTCTGGAGCACAAGTCTTATGAGGAGCAGCTGAAGGAACTGGGGTTGTTTAGCCTGGAGAAAAGGAGGGGGAGGGGAGACCTTATGGCTCTCTACAGCTACCTGAAAGGAGGTTGTAGCCAGGTGGGTGTTGGGCTCTTCTCCCAAATAACAAGCGACAGGACGAGAAGAAACAGCCTCAAGTTGCACCAAGGGAGGTTTAAATTGGATGTTAGGAAAAATCTCTTCACCAAAAGGGTTATCAATCACTGGAGGAGGCTGCCCAGGGAAGTGGTTGAGTCACCATCCCTGGAGGTATTTAAAAGCTGTGTAGATGTGGTGCTGAGGGACATGGTCTAGTGGTGGACTTGGCAGTGCTAGGTTAATGGTTGGACTCGATGATCTTAAGGGTCTCTTCCAACTTAAATGATTCTATGATTCTATGTGCCACTTTCAAACAGGTAATGTGCTACCAGTGATACAGAAACCAGCCTTGAAAACCAAAGTAAGGCATCCTTGTCAGTAATAGACATAATAACTAGGATGTGTGCCAAACACCATTCACTCAAACTGGAAACTACGTATCAAACACCATATCCACGGGCACAGTCAGACACATATGCATATATTATTATTATTAGAAAATAAAACGCACATATAACTGAGAGAAGTTCAAATGAGTCTGCTCTGGTTATTCCAATGGGCATATTTTTCCAGAGCAGGTCCCTATGAGCTTGTGGGGAACCCACAGGAGCAGTTACATAAAACCACATGAAGATCCCACATGAATGCAGTTTTGCTGCTTTCAGGACCCACATGAGCTTGCTCAGACATCACCATGATATCTTTATGTATGACTGTGTTATACCATGCAGGCAAACTTGAGCAGAATCAAATGTTAAAATTCTAGAGCTTTTTTGCAACTTATATGCAATGTGTAGATTAATCACTAAATTCTGTTCTGTGCATTTTGACACCTGTTTCCAGGGCTTTCCAATGAAAGCTGGGGACTTCATACATACATTTGCTGCAATAAAACTGTTGCTAATAGCTGCTTTCCAAAATACAACCCATAACTATTACTATTCAGCAATCATATCTACATGATCTAATATTGTTGCTTTATAGTGTCTCTTCTTAACTGCATCTGTTGGTCTCAGACACAGGGTGCCTATCAATGGCAAGAGAAGTGTCATGAGCACAGGGAAGAGAGAATATCTCGTTATACCATATCATGGAATTTAAGAAAAAGTCTATGTATAGCCCTCTCTGTAGGTTCTTCACCAGATGGAATAGGGAGTTCTGTGTTAATGCTCGTCCTACTGTGAAACACGTCAGCAAGCCCAAGTTACCATTAATATGGCTTGAATTCTGACAAGGTCAAACTGGCTGGACTATATTTAAAAACACTTCTATCTTACTGCAGTAGGATAATGTGTTCTAAGACTATATACCACAGGAACATAAGACTCTTCTACTGATTTAACCTAGGCTCAGAAGCTAATGCTCTGCACCATACTCCAAGTTAATTACTGATGAACAATGCAGAACAGCACAGGACTCCATCACAGCACCAAGAGAATTAGTATGCCCTTCTGATCAAAGAAAACTAAGTAGGCTATGTCCAGGAAAGCAATTACAAAACTGCAAAAGTCAGAGAGAAAGTTCAGGTGATTTTATTTGTGAAGTCAAAGCTCACAAAAGGAGCAAATTTGACTACTGTATTAACATCATTGGAGCCTGAGGTCACAAAGGACATCTGAAAGAGATCAACTGAACTACCTCTCTACTGGACAACTTGATGAAGTTTAGGTGTGTCATTTTGGTAGATGCTTCCTAAAACTGTCCTTGATAAAAACAACACATTCTCCTCTCCCAGTCTATACCGCCCTCATCACTAGAAAGTTACTGGTTTTTTGTTCTTGAACACAATCTTTCCTGATGAAATGTTAAGCCTTTACTTCTTGTCCTACTTACAAGGAAGGCTAATGAGAAATCTAGAAATTTTCTGGCTACCTCCAAACAATTCACTTTTTTCTCACATGCAGCACCCAAAACTAGACAGCATTGAACACCATTACATCATAACTCCTTTCAGTTGGACACAATTAGTGGTGTGCGAGTCCTTCTAACAACTGGTCCAACTTCATTCTGGTCTTGGATAACACGACTGAACGATCAGTATCGTTATTTGACTCTGCAATGATCCTAGTCCTAAACCTGAAATACATCTTCGAACATCTATGCTTTACATCATACTAATGTTGGAGGACAAACAACAGATTAATTGCTGGCCCTAATGCTGTGTTTGTGAGTGCTAAGAAGTATTCCAAATGTTCCAAAAAGGATTAATGCAGTATAACAAGTCTATTTAATTACTGAAAGACCAGTGATCCTCATTTTACTATAAGCAGCTTTTCCTTTATTTGGAGGCTGTAAATAGAACAGAAATAATTACAGGACAACTATAATTCTTGTCCCAGAATATTCAAGTTATAGCAGCAATATATTGAAAAAAATATGTGAAAGGCCAGGGAGGGCTATATATGCACACTGCATTTGTGTATGACAATGCAAGATTAGGCCCATGTTTTAAAACATACCAGCACTCCTCACTCTAGTTAAAATGCAGAAACATTATGATCTGTGTAAAAATGTGATATCTGTTTCCTTAACTAAAAAAAAAAAAAAAGGCAACAATTAGTTGCCAGTTAAAGTAATTACACATAGCTTTAAAAAAAACCCCAAAACCCTAGGTTTAATAAAACCAAACAAGTCCGTGACTCCTACAACATAAGCCTTTATAGATGACTGAACGGCAGGCAGTGAACTCACCTATGAATGCATATATGGTAAAATCACAACTTGATATAGATTACTTTAAATTATGTGTCTGCATCTAGACAGCCCAATCAATTTTCCAATTCTCCTTTCTGGACAAGCTGGTTATTCTTTAACTGGAAGATAAACAATAGAATAACTTTTGATGTTAACCCTCGGTTAGCTGTAAGCCACACTGTTCAGTATCGCCTGGGGAAACTGCATGGACAGATTTCTTGTCATTTTTGTAAATTAATGTCACTTCCCACTCGGAGAAGTAGGCACGGTAATTTTGTAGGTGTTGATGTTATAGCTGGCTCATTACCAAACCTGAAATATCATCATAAAGGAAGGAAAGAGAAAAACAATGACTTAAGGAGTAAAAGTAGATGGTACACTGGGTCCAAAAATCACAAGTTACTAATTAAGTATTCAGGAGAGTTTCAGTACAATCAGCAGGGGTTTCAGGCAAAGGTAGGCTCTCGAAGACCAAGACCCTGGACTAACCCCTGACAAACCAATGGTCTCCCACTCAGCTGCCTCACAGACCAGAGCTGCCCAAGTCTGGGAGATGAAACAGGATGACCAGCGTATTCCAGACACAAGCACGCTGTTACGTTAGCTTGGGTTTCATCTCACACCTCCACTCCTGACCTTCCATCCTCCTCCCATGCTGGTGTGCTCTGGTGTGAGCTACTGGTCCACTTGACTGAAGAACCTGTGCTCAGAGTGAAGAGAGGGATGGGGAACCAGACTGAGCCCAAAGGCCACCCCTGCAGGCACTGCAGATGCCACCTCTGTGGCGGGCCAGCTGGATGATCATACATACAACTGCCCATGATGGTTGTTTCTTCTATCTTTCTCTCTAAAATTTTTTTCCCCTTCACAGCCATGCAGACAGCTCTCTGAGCACACCAAAGCCCCTGCACCATGGTCCCATCCTCAAGGGCCAGCCCTGCCCAGGGCTCCTGCAGACTGAAGCACGGGTGACGGGAGGAGTGCTCCCACCACAGACCCGGTCTCCTGTCTGCAGGGGGGAAGGCTCCACTGCGTGGTTTCTCTCCGTTGCCTTCTCCCACGGAGTGGTACCACCACGGGGCTTTCGGTGGAGGAATTCTTTGTGCCCGCCCTCCCTGCTTGGGCAAGTTTCTTCCATCTGGGCACAAGAAAAACGGGTAAAACATCTCTTTACAACACAGAGCCTACTTGGGGGCTGGGCACTGGCACATGGATTTTGCTTGCAGTGAAATACAGGAAGGGTTATAACTTTTCAGCCAGTGCATGTCTCAGTCTTTCGCAACCCTTCCTGAGGCAGGGCTGAAGCAAGCGGTGTTCTCTCTCCCTGGGACAGGAAGCACAGAGAGACTAAGCAACCTGCCTGCGGTCACCTGGGGAGCCGCAAAAGGGCTGGGGACCAGGACAAGGATTTTGAAGTCCTTGCATCTAAACACTGAGTCATACTTTACATTGTCATCACAGTGATAGCATTCAAGCTCCTTGCGTCAGCATTCCCACCCTCTTCATTCAGAGGAACTATATAACCGCAATCAAAAATCACACCTAGATTGTGGAGTTTCACACTGAAAGAAAAGGTTTGGTCATTTACAAGTGCATGGGAATGCTGTGTGTACACATACAATCTGGTATTTTTTTTCTTTTTTCAAAAAATATTGAGTCGACAAAGAATCAGGTGGACTGCAAAAATACAAACCTGATCAAACACTGTAAGTCAGTGCATAGTGCTGTGAAATATGTTTTAAATGAAGTCAATTTGATTAAATAAATCTACTTTTACTTACTTTAAAATAGTACCAGTACTAGCATATGAGCTTTCTTAACCCAGCAAGGCTGTATCATGCCATCAGTTTTTCAACAGATTCAGTCACTGATTTCTAAAGGCACTGCTTCCTAAAATCGTGGCACAACGTAGCAGATGATTAGACATAATACCCTTCTCAAAAAACTAAACTGTCCTAACAGTCAAATTGTAGGTAATTACAGGAAGCACAAAGCCTACATCAAGAAGCTAACATTAGCATCAGGGACATTGATGGTAGGCAGCCTTTCAAGGTATGCAGCCAATGATTCCCCCCCCCTCACTGAGAGTAATTCTTAAGGACAAGTAGTTTCCCCTAGAAGCAAAGCATTTCACCAAAAAAAAAAAAAAAAGGAAATTAAAAGAAAGGGAAAAAAAAAAGGAGGAAAAAAAAGGAGGAAAAAAAGGCAGAAAACAAAGACTGTTCTTTCTCCCCTTCTGATAGGTTTAGATACTGCATCAAGCATAGCATGTAAAGTCCTTTGCTTTAGAGATGACAGTTGCTCTTGAAAACAATCTGGGTCTTTAAGAAAACGATGTTTTGATACTAAGGAAATCAAATAGCCACTTACGACACTGAGATAAAATGTTCCTCTGTTTCATGTCAAGAAATTATCTTGATTGCTCTGTTTTCCTAAAAATCGAAGTGGTGTGCATACACATCACATTTTCATCATAAAACATTTTCAAAGTAGAACCTTCTTCCCAGCACATCCCACTCGAACAAGGCTCCCAGTGAAACGGGACTAAGACTGATGGTGTTTGTCCTTGAAAAATGTAGCAAACCCATGTACCCCAACAGAAGAGAAATGCGCTGCAGCCTGAGAGAGGACAGAGTTTCCCTCCAGCCCCCTAGAAATCTTCCTGCCACCTCTTCCACTACGGAGGGCTGTCAGATTGTCCCCATCGTTGTCAGCAGACAAAAGGTGGTGACACCAGGAGCAGATCCAAGGAAGGACACGGCTGCTCCGGAGGGACACCACGAAACCCACTGGGGTGTAAATTTGGGGCCGAGGTCTTCTTGTCAGCGATTACCACAAAGAACCAAAGGAAGTGGCACGGCTGCTGAACAATGGAGAGGTCAAGCAGTTCGCAGCCATTTCATGACCCAGACAAGTCAAGGTCAAGAGATTCAGGTAGCAACTTGGCTTGGGCATGAGTTACAGCACAAATGAATTGTTTTAACAAATCAGCTTTGGTCAATTAAACCTAACAAGACATGTTGCATCACGTAGCAGGGTTCTTGACACTAAGGCCGGGAGCTGAGGCCAGCCTCGTAAAACACGTCTTTTAACATGGCATAACAAATTTAAGGTAATCCGTCCAGAAACTGCAGATGTCAGAATAATAAAATACAAGTTGTCTTGACTAGGAGATGTTTTCACACTTTTAAATCAGGGACACTGGAGTGCAGCATCCTTTCAAGACTTCTGTCATAATTTTCAATGGCATTAATCATGCAATGGAAAACTGATGCTGCAATAAATACACTTGCTATCTCTCAGACACAAGGCACTTCTGTAATAATCTTCTAAGCAAATCCTAAGCATTTCCTTGTTAGTCGCTTCATCAAAAAAGGCTGAAAAAAGTTTGGCATTTTAGGCAAATGTAATTCACTAGCAAAAATATAGACTCTGTAAATATCTTAATTATATTTAATTTCTAAACACTTGGAGTTTATAACTGTCGGATTCTAATATGTGCACACTTCTTTGTTTCTATTTTAATGAAAAATGTATAAATCCTACGATGTCTTCTCAGAAGATACCTTGTGAAGTGTATGGCAAGATAACTGACTGAAAATTAAAAGACACCACTCGATTTAAGAACAGTCCATGCTTATTTTTCACTTGTTTAAATTCATCCTTTATGAAAAGATGTATACTAAACTCAGGTTAACATAACTTGAAGATTGGGAAGACAAATATATAAACAGTATGTTCAAGACCTAAATATTTAAAATTCTCAATTGTCAAATAACTGCAAATAATATAGAATATACTTACTTGTGCACAGCATTTGCGTCAAACCAATATAAGAAAACTTATCTTTCTTCCTAATTTCTCGACGGACATGCTGAGTTTCTCAAACAGAGCTCACTAACTGTCCATTTCTGCATTTGGTTTTCCTGTTCACTCTCTAAGGAAGAAAAGAGGAACCGTTTTGTTCAATTTCCATGTGTATTTTTTCGGGGAGGGGGGGACAAATAATTAAGAGCCCACTTAAAGCCACAGAGATGCCTTTAGTGAAGGTGCCTTTATGAAAAGACACTGGAAAACATAAAAGTTTCCCTTGTGCTCTGGAGACAGGCAGTTACTGTTAAGAAGTGCAAGTTTTCTCCGAGGGAAAAGAACACTCAATAGTTGAATGGGCTTCAGCTAAGCTTTCACACCACGCTTTCCCCAGTGCCGTATCATGGCAACTTCTCCTTATTTCAATTCTACTTCTTAGAGTAAAAAAAAAGTAGTTTAAAAGGTCCCAAACACCGTAAGTAGTTAGGAGGAAACTGACGTTAAAATGACTCCAATGTCCCTATAATTTTAAGTCACTTTTTTGACTTGAGGAGGAGCTTGGGGGCAAAAGAGATGTAACACACAGGAGTCACGGGGCATAAAGGCAAAAGCTCTGGTCCTTAGGCTGGTTAAACACATCCAAAACACTGTTATTGACAAATGCGCTTTAGACTGACAGCCCTTCCTCAGACAGAATCCCCCACAAAAGCCAAGTCTCAAGTGCCCATCTCCCACCAACTGTGAAAAAAGTCACACACCAATAATGAGGTTCCTAAGAAATGGGTAAAGAAATATATTTATTTAAAATAAAAAAGTGCAATATAATTGAGAAAAGGAAAGAACCTGTCTGAAAGGAGAGTTTGGTGGGGGGAGAGCGTAAGAAAGTAATCTTTTTGTAAATAAAAAGGCGGGGGAAAAGATTAACAGCTGTGCCAGAAGAATGTTCCCAACTTCACAAACAACTCGCTGCTCCCAGACAGTACAATATACACACCCAAATCAACCCTCTTCACTCTTGGACAAAGCTAATAATCTAAGATTTACTTCCCCTTTACTAGCTTCTGAGCCTTTCAAACTTCTTCCAATCCATGCTTCACTGCCCTGAGCCAGGTTTTTAACAACTGCTTCTAGAAGTTCCACCAGAGTTAAAAAAAATAAAAAAGGAGAGATAGAGTAAAATCATGAAACCTCCCTATAACGAATGATATCTTGTTTGACATCTGTCAAACAAACTGGCTAATCACACTGACCTTCTTCCTTTTTCACATTCCCTTAGCATCTGGAAAGTGTCTCGAGATAAGGGATTTCTTCTGCACCCCAGAATGGAAGGAGCAACCCTATTCAGTTAAGTTAGCCATTTAACTTCATCTTGAGATCACCCTAGCCTGGTGATTACAGCAAAGCAACATATCACCTTGCTGTTGAGACTGGATCGCAGCGCTTCAGGAAGCCTCTTGAATTACTGAGCTTGGCACTGTGGTACGCCGCCTCCAAGGACCAGAGCTTCGGAGGGCCACCGGTCCTGGAGATGTCTACATTACTATACTAGCAGCGAGGAGGAGGAGAAGGAGGAAAAGCAGGGAAGAAGGGAAAGCTAGAAAACAAAGCAGACTTGACAGCAATCTATTACAATAAACTTTAAAATCCAACCTGCAGTGGTATTTAGTGCTTAATTATTTTAATGAAGTTTTCACAGTTACAATGAATTCAATATGCATGAAAATTAAGAAACTTAAAGCTGTTATTTGAAGTATTTCCTTTACGAATTAGTGGCCTTACTGAAAGTTTAAAAGCTTTTTTTTTTTTTTTGTTCCCGTTATTGTTCTTCTCTCTGAAACTATTGTGAAGCAAGAATCTTCTGTTTTCTTCTCTATTCTTTACTGTACAGCTTCTTTCTGTCAATCTAAATGTCATTCATAATTTAACATTGACCTCTAAATTTTCAACTAGTTGCACAGAATTTATTTAACCATAAGCCTATTTTGTCTTAAACACAATTAATGTCATTTAACCCTGTGAAAATTACTCCCCTAGGTGTATAAGGTAAGAAAAAACAGAACAAGCTAAAAGCTCCTTTCTAAAATGTATATGTAAATTTCATGCCTGACTGCAACAGGAAAATTAAATACGGAAAATTCCCTTTCCTTTCTCATGAACCTGTCATATGACCTGCAATCCTGTTCTGAGGGAAATTAAAATTAAAAAGAAAAAAAAAATACATTTTGAATTATTCAGATCTACTGTCCAAATGTCAGTTCACACATATGCATTCTCAAAAATGAAAATCGATGGGTGACCTTTTTAAATGTTTTACTATCCTATATCTTCATAAACAAAGTATCTATAATCCTAAACTGAAAAACATTATTACGCCTGTATATACACTGAATTAACCTCCATCTCCTAATGACAAATGTCTTTCCTGCCTGTAATTTTCAGTGCAATAGAGATACTTGACAAAGTAGTCATCCAAAATTTTACATTAGAAAGCTAGAAAATAAATTAATACCGTGTCTTTTTCAGTTGGCACAAAAAGTTTTTTTTTTAAATTGCATTTTCCACATGCCTGAATAGACTGGAATTGCTCAAAGTAATTCAAAGTTTTAAAAAGGTTTATTATTCCCTAACAGATTCTTAAATTACAAAAAGCTCTTCTCATAGGAGAGCAGATAAAATATAAACTTATGCTTCCGCTTCTGCGCTGGCTTTCTGATTCAAAATTGAGTTTTAGCGCAAGGGATCAGCATGCTGTTTCACTGTGTCCATAACAAGCTCCTAGAGCACCTAGACGCCTATAGGTACAGGCAGTAATAAGCTCTATTTCCTGTCGTTCCCAGTGTAATTAACAATTTGCTGTGTAATTTCCAACAAACCACCTTGTACCTTGACATATCCTCCTGCAAAACAGGTAAAAGGTTCTACTGTATGTTCCCAGGTAAAATATTCAGAAGGAGGAAAATCATTAAAGTTAATGGAAATAGGGACAATTAGCAAGTCAACTGATTGATTGATACTTCTAAGCCCATTATTTTTTTTATTAATTGTATGTGGAAGCATCAGAGCACACAACAAATGCAAACTCTCATCCAAAACGCTTCTGGGTAGTGTGACACTTAGACATATGACCATTATATGACTTACGCAGAAAGGAGACTGCTTAAAACATAATTTTGATTGTGATTTTAAGTGGAATTTCTTGTAGTCACAGCAAACTAACCAAAACAATTTTATTTATCATTTTAAAACATGACAAGTATTATTATAATATTACTATATCATGAATGTGCTACGCTTACTAGATGAAAACTAAAGCACAACATGAAAATGACCACACAAACCCTTTTCAAAATTTGAGCTCCCTATAAAAATCAATTCATGAAACTCCAAAAGCTTAATAAAAAGACCAAGCCATTGATACACTGAGAGTTCACCCACCCACTCCCGCAATTCGGACATAACACGTTTAAAAAAAAGAATTACAATTCCTCCTGGAAGGAGGACGTGCTTTCCAAAAAACAGTGCATACATCTTGCCAGAACTGTCTTACGTGAAGAAGCGACAGGCCCGTTTCGTTAGGGACCACCGGTTTGCCGGCGTTAAACTGGGGTAAAACCAGTTCCGAATCAGTGCGGATGCGGCACTGTGCGCCCCAGCTACTCTGTGAAAACGGGTTTATGAACACTACGAAGCCCGCTGCTCCCCAAAAACCGGGCAGGCCGCCGGCGGGCGGCGTGTTGCTGCGGCGGGTGCGCGGGCAGCCCAGCGCGCAGCCCCCCCCGCCCCGGAGACCCGCCGGCGGCGCGGCAGGAGGGTCCCGCACCACGATCTCCCCCACCTTGGGCTGCAGAAGCCAGCCTGCACCCTCGCTCGCCCCCTCTCCTCCTTGCTCTTCCTTTCTCTTGTTATTCCTGCCCACCTCCCCCCCCCCCCTTCCAGAGACAGGACGTAGTCTGGCGATTCAGGGACTCACATAGGCCAGGTTTCCTTCTGTGCAGCCCTTTGGGTAGAGCTGCTAATCCCTCTTATTAATTAACGAGATAATAGCAGATAACCAGAAAGCAATATTAACGCTAACTATCTAGGAAACTTCCAACAGAAATGATTTAGTCTTTTTGCTGATTTCCTGGTAACAAACTCATGCAGCTGGAACTGTAGCAGTATCTTAATAGTTTAAGAAGTTAAAAACCCAGGAGTGTCTGAACAGTGTCAAACTAAGGACATCTGCATCTATTTTCTGCCCTCCTTCTCGGATAGTTTAAAAGATTTTCCCTTCCCTCAACTTCAGAGTTTATTAACAGCTGGAGATGCGGGCTCCCCCAATTATATCACTCTTACACAAGGACAAAGGAGAGTGTAAACAGTAACATGACTGATCTGAGAAATGTACTCTGAGAGTCACATGCATTAAAAACACTTACAAATGTTTACCATTTACATGTACCATTGCTTCAATCCTTTGAACTCCCAAAGCATTTCTCAAGGTCTACTATTCAGCATGTGCTGAAATACCTAACATCAAGTTTGCATTTCATTTCTGCTGCAAAAAAACAGCAGAGATGACGTGGGGATTAGGAATTCTGCAGATGAGGCACATTGCTGTGGATATTTTATGTTTTAGAAAAAACAGCAATGCAATTTTTAATTTTTTTTTTTTTTAATTAGCCATTGTAAGAGTAAGTAAAACATCTATCAGAAGAAGGGATTTATACTATCTGGGTTCTGTTGCAGCAAACAAGTACTGCGGCTTTCATTCACTGATTGTCAAAAACTTTCCAATGTGCCCACTGCAATGCGGATGCCAACCAACGAATCAAAGGCATTCAGCAACTAGACAAAGAGGGTCTGATGCCAACCTCGGTGCCACTGGCAACCATTATTGGCATCAAGCACATTGTCTGCCTTTTTTTTTCCCCCTCTCCTGGCACTCGACAAACAAAATGGCGGTTCTTGTAGCAACGGGAACACAGCATAAGCGCTGCACTGAATCAAATACCATCAAATGATTTTATGGACTGAGATGCATTTCATACCAAACGATAGACACTCTCTGATCCCTGACAGGAGGGGGGGGGCAGGGGGAAGAATAAAAAAAAAAAGCAGTTTTGTCAATAGAAACAACGTTCATGCCATTTTGAAGGCTTAGGCTTTTTAAAAACTCGGGGAGGGGGGGAAGGTGTGGACCCAATATACACAACAAGCAGAGCCCTGTAGACATGTGTTACGATTAAGAATTATTTTGATGTTAAACATTTATCATAGCGTGTAGTTCCCATTTTCTTCCTCCATTTCAGTCAAAGGAGTAGCATTGCAACTTATGTCAAGCCCCTTTTTCTTTTTTTTTTTTTTAAGATCCTAAAGGAGAAGAAGATAGTAGAAAGAGAATAGGGGGGAAAAGATAACAAATTCTGAGAGAGATGAGTGAAAAGTAGAACCAGATGAAGTTGGTCAATGAGAGAACTTCATACGTTGATCCTTATTTCTTCTTTCAAGGTACGTATGGAAGTAGAAGCCCTTTTTATTAAGAACTGAAAGGATTATTGACACTTCTAGATCTGGAAATTGTCAATATATTGTAACATTACTCTGCACTGCAATGCGGATGCCAACCAACAAATCACAGGCATCCTAGGCTAAACAAAGAAGGTCTGATGCCAATCCTGGTGCCACTGGCAACCATCACTGGCACTCGAACTATCCTTCCTCCTCTTTTTTTCCCTAATCTTCTTTTTTAAAGCAACAAAAAAAACCAAACTACTTGGCCCCTTTATTCATTTTATGTGCTAATTCTTTCTTCATATTTCGTTCAGGGCTTTAATTCTTTCTATGTCTCCGATTAGTTTTTACATGATACTATTAGGTTATATATTCCAAAAGAGAAATAAAAAGCAAAACAGCCTGTGTATAATGCAGCATTTTGGTTGGCTTCATGCTTATCTTTTGCAAATCCTGGTGCTCTTAATCAAGTGCACTACAAAGTGTCACAATGAACCTGCTTTCAATGAGGATACAGAATCAAACTTTGACAAAACGGGAAAAAAATACAAAGATAACTTAATATGACTTCTTCAAGGGAGAGCCAGCAGATGTTAATGGAAGATTTACTGTGAAGCAGCGGGACAGATACAAAATCCATGCAGTTTACAATAAACAAAAGGGTCTACTAAGGGTGACTTGGTACACAGAAATTAGCCAGCTTCGTCTTCCAATATATTCTCAAAGTAGTATCATGTAACTTGGAAAGTTATAATATTACAGCATGCTTATCTTACTCACTTATAATTAATTAGACAAGTGTTTGAAAAGACAAAAACAAAACAAAAAACAAAAAACAAAACCATAGTCTCAATCCATTTAAATCATTAAAATCAGCTATGCCCTGCAATTCCTTTTCCCACTTCAAGTTGTGGCTTCCAACAACTTAAAAGTCGACATAGTGTAAGAGTACTCTGACCTCAGCTTCTTTGGCTCAAGAGCTACTTAAACTGTTTTGCCTCCCTTTGTAGTTTTGACTTTAGAGACAGGTAAATCCATTAGAATTAATCAGTAAGCTCTGTTTTGCAATATATGCATTCAAAATATCATTTTTGATATTGAATTTTTGTTCACAAAAGGAGTTTAAAGGTACAAATTATTTGTAATTAAACTATTTTGTTTAATGCTATCAAAGAAATCTTTCTTCCTATGTTATTGGGAATCAGATTTAGCAGACTCTGTAGCTACTTAAAGTCGCTGCAAAATATCTAAGTGTAGTCTACTGCTGTGGAGAGAAAAATACAAAAAATGCAGTCAGGGAAAAAATAAACCAAAACAATGAACCATATTTTTTCATGATGAATAATCAAAAAATTGGAACCCTATTTTTATGTTCACATAAACATAGCGGTCCATTTGTGTGAGTAAATGTTGAAAGACAAATTCACTGAAAACAAAAAGGTTGTGTTGTGTGTCTGTTCTTTCAAAGAATGAGTACACACTGAATGAAGACATGCGCAATTTTACTTTTTTGTTACTAACAAAACCCATTCTGTTTGTTTTTCAGCTAAATCCCGCAGTTATGTACCGGGCATCAGATAACAGCCTGCCATCTGCCCTTCTGCAGGCCACTTCTGCCCACCACCAGGCCAAGTTGTGAAATGGCCCACCATCTGCAGCCGGTCAAACTTTCCCTAGTTGAGATCTGCGGCTAAAAAAGAACTGCTTTATTACTGCTGATCGGTCAGCAATATAAAAGACATCTAACGGATGGTATCATCGCTAGAAAAAATGAAAAATGACCCCTCACAGAGAAAAAGCATTTCAGAAGGCTTAGTATCGGAGAAAAAAACCTTTAGCTACTTACAGCCATTTACAATTTTGGGGATCCTGCCTATAAATATTGTTACCTGAATTATGCAATATGACTAGCAGGGGTTTTTTTTCCCCTGATACATGATTATCTGGTGCCCTGTTTTCATCTTCATTTCATAAAACTAAGTTTAAGAAGCTTTTCCACAGTGTTCCTGCAATTTTCCACATCTCAATTATCTCCCAAATAAAATTAAGTATGCAAGTGTGACTATGAAAATATGCTTTTCATGGAAAATTCTCTCAAAATATTACAACCTGGATCTTTGTTTTAAAGCTCAGATAGGTAAGATGAGCTAGAGATGTAAAATATGAATAAAACGTCAAGTACTGTATGCTGTAATTTTGACTACATATGGTATTTAGAAAGCAGTGTTTCTGTGCTAAAGTTTTTCATGTTTTATTTTATAGACGTGAGAAAGTCTACAATTCCTCTTCAAAGTGATAGTAGGTTCATCAGCTTATGGATTAATTCTTGATTATTTGTAACTACAAAGACAATAATAAACATTTGCAGTATTTATTGTGATTGTGCAATTGCACATACGTGCATCTAACAGTACTGAGGAAACTAAAAAAAAAAAAAAAAAGAAAAACAAAAACAAAAACTTGAAAAATAAGAAGAATGTTTTCTTAAGTAATAACTGGAAAACCTACACAATATATTGAACTTTTTGACCAAAAAAAAAAAAAAAAAAGGCAATTTCAGTGGAAATAAAGTACTACCTTGGTATGTCCCACTCTCTCTTGAAAGAGAACAAGGCACGTATGTCAAATGTACATGTCATTTACACAGGTCTGTAGGAATGTATGTGAGCGTGTGTCAGTATAAACGTATACGTGCCGATTTACATACGGACATGTACCCACATTACGTCTATAGATCAGACAGAATAATGTTTCACTGGAAGCCAGTCCATAGGGGAAACGGGGCTACTTGGAATCAGAGTTTGACATACTAACATAGAAACACGACAATCTGCTTCCTACCTTGCTCCTGCACGTAGTATGCCAAAAACAAATCAAGCTCCTTGACTGATACTGTTATGTGATGTGGCTGGACGCAAAGTGCTGGATTTGTGCAATGTGGGGATTTCATGAGCCGCTCTCCATCCGTACTTTCCAAGGGGATGCCTTTGAACAGGATCACCATGACTAGATCCAGACGCCAGACTTTGTCAGCCTGTCGCAGGCAGTCGATTCTCCTAATCTTACCCTTCTGGTCAGGATTGGACAATACACAGCATGGGTGCTTCTTCCCAGTCACCGTGAGCACAAAATCCTCCCGGAACTCCTGGCGAATATCTTTGCGCAGCTTGGCCAGGAGCCTGGATGCCCACTTCTGTTTAATTTCAGGCTTTTCGCTAAGTAACTCATCCTTGACTGCTCTTTCCTCGTCCTTTGACATTCGTTTCTCATGTTTTTTAAAGTACTTGCGTTTTCGAGCCTGAAGGTTGAACCAAGTATAGGCAATTGCACGGACATGTGGAAGAAGTGCCTCAATGAACGGGTGAAATTCATCCTGTGGAAAGAAGTGGAGGGAAAAAAAAGAAGAGAAGAAGAAAACTCAAAGTCAGCAAGTTCTCATAATCAAAGCAGCATCAAGAAAGGTTTCTGAAAATCTTAAAGTGAAATCCAGGACGAAGAGAATAAACACTTAAAATTTACGCAAATTTCTGCATAACACCTTTTATGCAATTACTACTGCTATCAGGCAGCAGACAAAAAGTACACAGAGAATAGCATTTTCCCCATATTTCACTCTTTGAAAGAACCATGTGAAGATTTTATTTTGTATGCTTCCCCTCACTTCATCCCGCAACGCTGCAGAGACAACATCATTTAAAAGAGATGCTACCAAGATGTTTTGTTTCTAACATTTAAATATCTGAGCGAACAGCTAACATCAAGAAAAGTACCATTGCAGAAAGAGGACACTACACGGTTTTAAAAAATCTGAGCAGAAACGTTCAGAAGGCTGAGGCGAATGCCACAGTTCATTTCTCTTCTCTGTGGCACAGAAACACAAAGCATATACATGCTCAGTGTAATGCCACACAGTTCCCGCTTTTGGAGCATGCTCTCAGCAAGAGACTGCTGGTGGCACAAAGAGCATGCGCCATTAAACTTGATCCATTTTCTTATCAAACGTCCAACATTCCAGCACTGAAACAGCACCATTCCAGTGGTGGTAACTAGAGAAACCAGTATACAGTAAAGGCAAGCGGGCAAAAGACACAGCGTGTCGTATACAAATCCTGAACAGAAGCTTCTGTACCTCCAGCTCTTCGGGTTTTCCTCCCACCACCCCCAAACACTGTAAAATAAAAAGTTTATGAAGTTGAGAACAAAAATTACATTTACGTTCTTCCGGCAGCTCCACTGTGGGTTTTGAAGCCCCACAGAGTCAGTTAATTTGTTAACTGATCACATGAGTGTGGCAATTATTCTAAACCCCTTAAAAATCAATCTGAGGTGTACAATGAAAAATGGCAACTTGGCACAAACTTTGCATTCTTTGTGTTTCTGCATGCTGTGGCAGAGTGACATTACGAGTGCACCGCTGGTCAAATGCTGCTTTTGTGAAATGCATGCAATTTATTTACAGTTCCAAAATATCCTTTTCTGTCATCTGGCTTCACCTGCAAGTTCTTATCTTCTGCCTAGCAGCAATACGGATTGCATTAAGGAGGTAATGCTTAGTTGTCATCTACAAGTACATCCTATAGCAATTAAATTAATTCATTTTGTCTGCTTAAAGTACCATCCTACACATCCACGTTAATATCTAAATAGGCCTTTCCCAAAAAACTAATGCCTCTTTTCCATGAGCAAATCTGCTGTTTAGAACAGTGTGATCTGCTTATCAAACATTACTGTATTTTGGTTTGGAAGGGAGATATTAGGGGAGGTATCTTTCTTCCTATGTGCAGGTATATTTAGTTTTAAATACCATGCAGTTTGCTCATCATACAGAGTGGCATGGTACAATCAAACTAAAACTGAACCCTTTTTATACAATTATATTCAAGAATACAATTAACAAACTAATATTTTAGCTACGCTGTTAGACAAGGAATGAATTACGTTTAATCAATAGGCTGATTAGCTCCATTAGGTAAAAATGATGGAAGTATAACTAATGGTGTCAGTTATAGAGAGTTCAGACTGCCATTGTAGAAGCTTCATGACAAGAATTTAATATTTAAAATCTTCAAAATTTCAAACAAATTTCAAAATTTCCTGAATGGTAAAAACCCCCACTAGTTCTAGTTACCGCTCTTCTTTAACTGTCCTCAAATCAAACAGAAAACAACAGAAAAGTTGCAAGCCGTTTACCTATGACCATGTTACCTTCACAGAAAAAAAACAAAAGAAAAAAAAAAAAAAACCAGATGAGAGAGACAATACAGGAAGATAATTCAGGACATAAACAATTGCCTTACAGTATGATGCTTGACAAAGAGCCACAAAGGCAATAATTAAACTGATTAGTAGTTTCCAGCAGAGATTTGAACAATTCTGATACTACACTGGCACATAAAACTAGGCCATGGAAAGAGTTAAACCACAATCTGTTCTTTGTGTGGGAAGGCAATACTGCTCTGAGTAACCACAGCCCATGATAAGACTTCCCTATCTTCATACGCTTTCTGATGCCATGCTTTTTCCCCCCTCAATTATAACTACTAAAGAAAGTTTATTTTTCCTTCTACAGAAGTCATCTTAATTGAAGTATTCAAATAAAATTAAAAAAAAAAATCAAAAACATAAGCATAAAGACTCCACGGTGTCAAATCCTTACAATTTCATTTTAGACTGAATAAAGCAGATTTACTACAGATTTTGAAAATTCTAACAGCTGGGGCTAAAGGTGGGGCAGGGGGCTGAAGAGCTTCGGGAGAAATTAAATTTTACCCAAATACAATGATTTGCCCTACATCTAAACAGACTTCAGCATTTGTAACTTAAAATGGCAATAAAATTAATGCAAAAATATTCTGTACTACTAGAATACTACACATCTATTTTTCATTTTTAAGACCAACATCACAAACTATTTTGGAATGGCTATGCCTTCAGGTAATGTACATAGTGTTATTAATAATAACCTATAGCATTTTACATCTATGAAAACTTTATAGAGAAAAATTCCACTTCTTAAATTCCAATCTATAGTGGTTGAATGTTCCCTTTTCAAAGAGTGAGGGAAATAAAGTCCCCAAAAAACCCCAAAAACCAAAAAAAACCCCCACTTTTAAAAACTGTATTCAGGTTTTTCCTTCATAATATCATTAGGTCCTAAAGATATAAAATATGTGAAAGAGTGTGAAGGAGAAATACAGCAAAGAACATTCTGTTCTAAAGCAATATTATCAGATATCTTTGAGAGATTCATTGCGCATCTGGAGTCCTTTCAAATGAAACATTACTTGACAAGAAGAAGTGCCCATAAAAATGGAGATATGCAATTAATCACACACGTTCTCCACTAAACCTCCTAAAAAGCCATCTACGGAATTTGGGTTCTTTCCCCCTTAATATTCATACAGGCAATATTGAAATAATTTTTTTTATGTGGCACTTACCCATGTGCCACAGTTGCTCTTGCAATAAAGTGATTTATGGAGGTAAGATTTTCAAATGTCATATCAAATGACTCAGGTGAACCGTTGTGCACTGGCAATTTAAGTTAAAATGGAAGTCACTATATAATATCTATGTAGCTTGTAAATAAACGAAAAAAATACAAGTCATCTAATGATGATAGATAGGCCAGGTTTTCTTTTTGAAAAAGGTAAAGGGGAAATGCAGCACCTTTCTCTTATGTTCTACTCTTATAAACTTTGTATCAATTCATACAAGTTTCAACTGAAGACCATACAATAAATATTCCAGGCAGAAGTCTAGAAATTTTATAGAGAAAACTTCATGTACTCAATTTCCCTGCATGGATTTTCTCTGTGTCTAATGAAACAACATATTCTATGTGGAAAAGAAAATGACAACATATTCTGAGTTTCCTGGACCACCATAACATAAAATAAAACACAGCAAAAATACCACAAGAGACCAAGCACTTAAAGGCACGCGGTAACTGCATCCTATCATGCCTCAGCAAAAGAGATAAATGCAGTTTACACTCATTCCAAAACAGGGAGAAAAAGACACATGGGAAGGAGAGGAAAGGACCCCCTCCCAAAAAATTAAATCGCGCTTAGTAAGTCTTCATTCTTCCTTGGAGTGATTTTACACCCACCAAACTTTTATTGAAAGAGTGATGGGTAACATTTGAATTGCGAAGGTTTGTCTTAAAGCTGTACTTTGGATTTTAGACTTGTTTCTAAAAGGTGCTTCAGCACTGTCTCCACTGAAACTGAACTACTGCTTTCACAAGGAGCTCGGTCCAAACAGGTGTTCTGTGTTTAGAACTTCTACCAAAATATTTTCTTCTGAGCATACACTACCATACCCAACGCGCACTGCATGAGCCCTAGAGACAGAGAACACAATAGAGAGAACAATTTTGGTAGTACTACTTTAACTTAGTCGCAACTCAAAATAAGATTAATCAATCTTTTGCTTTAACTAAATAAATAACACAAAGTGTAAATTCTCATTGCCAGTGTAATCTTAATTTTTAATTTATGGAGAGGAAAGATGATTTTTTAAATGCCTTTATCATTCCAAATAGGTAGAGAAGGATTACAAATTAAAATCAACTTGCTCCAACTGTGTTCCATGTATGTACCACTAAATGGGAACTGTCTCTGCATGGCACATGATAGAGCGTGATTGTAAAATATTACGGAGAAGTTATCAACGCGCAAAAGCCAGGAATTGCTTTCTCGTATTTGTGGCTGTAGAAGGACAATGTTGTGGTTTTGTGTACACCTGAGTACCTTTTAATACAGATTTGTAAAGAATTAGGAAATCTTTTACATCTGTGAGCCCAAAAGCAAACATATGGAAAAAAATGTCATTATAGCAGGAAACAACAAAATTAACTACCCGCTGTAGTAGAGGTGGTAGTGAAAATTTGTGTGTTTCCAATGTAAAAACTGGTTTCTTAAGTTGTACTCTCAGGTTTATAATCTGGTGCAGAGGTCTTATTGCCTGTCAATAATTTCACAAGATGGACAACCCACACAGAATTAATTTTTACTAATTGCAGATTCCACCATAAGTAATTATTTCTATATGTGTACCTACAAGCACGTGCATATCTATTACACAAAACACTTCCTACGTGCATTGATTTCTCTTTTGAAGAAGTATCTCAACAGTACTCTCTTCCAGCCCTGCTCCACTGCAGCTCACGTTTACTTGCTGAAAATATCCATATCTAAGTCAATCACACTTAGATGCCAAACAAAATATAAACAATAAAAAATGTGTCAGCCAAAAAGCTACAGGACTGTATCCAATCACTGAATAAGCCTTATCATTGTTTCCATCTTCATTCACAATTTATGAATACTTCAGTCCTTTTGAATTACAATGCTTCTCATTGTGGAATAACTTAAATCATATTTATTTATTCACAGTGCAACTATAAGTGCATCGTTGGTCGCTTCATAACAGTGTTGCAGGAGACGTTGCTTTCGCACACTTCATGCTTCTTTAGCTATTTGTTGCACCAATGTGGAAGCAAGCAGTTATCGCTTAATCAGTTTACATCACATCCTCCTAAGACAGACTTTCACAAAAGCTTCTGAAAACTATTCCCTGGCTTTACAGACCGGGTTTGCTCTGCGGAACAGGCTCCGGTGCCCCGGTGCTCGCTCCCCATTACCGTACGCCCGGCAAGGACGCTCCTGGGGCACCCGGGGGAACTTCTCAAGTCTGCTCCCTAAACCCCCTCATGTCTGAAAAATTGCATTTTGCCTTGGCGGGGACCCCCGCTCGGGCTGCCCCCCCGCTCTCCGCCGTCGCCGCCCCCCCCCCCCCCCCCCCCGCGCCCCGTTCCGCATCTCCGCGGCGCTGGCCGCGGCTTCGCCCCGCTCCCTCCCGCCGTCCCGGTGACAGCCGCCGTCGAGGCTTGAAAAGCGGCTGCAAGTGCGAATGTAAAATACGGCGAGATCTCTCCCCTCGGCCGGGAGGATGCACGCTCGTCCGCGATTGCAATTTAGCTGGGGGGGGGGGGGGGGGGGATGCCATGCCCCTGCATAACCGAACAAGAAAATACTGCACAGCTAGGTCATCCCCGCTCACATCGCCCTCGCTGTTGGCAGGCTACATATTATTAATTAAGCATGAGACGGGATTACTTCGCACCGGCGAGCGCTCATTTTTTGTCAAAAACGGCACTTTTCCTTTCAAACCCTTTCATTAGACACTGCGTAAACTGGCGAGCTGAAAAGAGAGCAGATCGTTTGATTCCAATCAAATCAATACTTCGCAAACCTGCTTTTTAGCGTAATTATGCTCATTTCCATTTTGTTAACCTTTGACTTCTTATGCACCAACAATTAACAGTATTTGTCTACGGGTGACACTTTGAATGAATCTCCCCAAAACAATGGCCTGGTACAGTTTATTCTCTACTATTCCCTCCTGCAAGAGGAGTTCGGATCCGACAAGCACTTACAACTGTGCTTTAACCCGTTACGACTACTAGCAATGACTCATTAACAACTCACATACATATAAAAATTATTTTTAACAAAAAAAAAAAAGTGAAAATAAATAAATAAATAGACACATAAATGAAATAAAACGCGTCTATACCTGAGTGAGACAGATTGGAGAATACATCATGACTTCGCTTTGAGAACACGCTGCCCGGAGAGCCCCTAAGAAAAGCCTCAAAAAGGAATAATTTCATCTATTCACTTTACAGTCATCTGAGACTCAAGAAGATGAAATCAATCAGGACGGGGCTCTGCACTGGATCACCACAACTTCACAACAAACCCCAGTCCTCCTTAAATAGCCAAAGATTCAAGTTCACTCCGTGTGCTAGATTTCCCGGGGTGAAATCCAATCTACACTTTTAACCCTCTTGTAGTCGGCGGCGCAGGAGTCTTGCTTTTGCTGCTGCTGCTGCTGGTGGTTGTTTTGCAGATGAGGGGGGAAGGACTCGGGGGGGGGGGGGGGCGGAGGGGTGGGCGGGAGGATTTTTTTTGTTTAGCTTTTTTTTTTATGTTGGTTTTTTTTGTTGGTTTTTTTTTTTTTTTTTTTTTAAGAAGTTGGTGGTGGTGGGTTATTACGGCACTGTCACCACGCTCTCGAAAGTTCAAGGTTACAGCCCGGAGCGGAGCAGGAAAATCCCGGAGAGTGATGGCAGGCGAAACTTCGCAGGGCAGCGACCATGCGTGCGGGAGCGAGCCGGCGCGGCCTGCGGGCTCCTCCGGCGGCCTCTGTCCGCTCCCTCCGCCCGCCCGCCCTCGCTCTGCGGGTAATGGTGAGAGGCTGCTTTCCAAACGCCCACTGTAATAAAAATGATCTCTTGAAAATTCAAACGATAAATCTCTTCCTCGCTCTCCCTCCCGATTTGCTCCCGCCGTGCGTCCGTCGCTCCCCCCGCAAAACTTAGAAGTTGAAAAATTCACCGGTTACACCCTCCGGACCCCGTTCCAGCTCTCTCTCCAAATAAGACTTAAGTTTTGATTTTTTTTTTTAATTATTTAATTACACAATCATCGCTTACACTCCTCCTCCTCCTGCAAACACATTCCTTCTCCACCAGACCCCCCTCCTCTGCCCTCCCTCTTTATTAATCACCATCGAACGCCGCAGAAGGAACTAGCACGTTTTGCAAACATCCCTCATTTTCCCTCTCTTCTGGTGGGAGAAAGTTGCGGGAGGGGGGGAGGCGGGAAGACGGCGGGGGAGGGGGCTGCCATCTGCAGGAGGTTCTTTTCCTTCTCCTCCTTTCGGGGTACGATTTTGTCAGTAAGCCGCGGGCTCAGACGCCCCCGCCCCGCCATGGGGGCACGGGGGAGGGCAGGGCCCGCTCCGTCCCCGTCCCCCCCCCCCACTCCACCCCCAAAGCGGGGGGCCCTGCTCGGCAGCGCCGGTAACTGCTGTCCCCGGGCTCGCAGGCTGCTGCCGGGCGGCGGCGGGGATGTGTCGCTGCTCCCGGGCAGCAACAGGGCGCGGGGTCTGGTTTCATTCTCCCGGGGCAGCTTCTACCAGGGGAGCCGGGGAAAGGGGGGAGAAAGTAGTGAATGAAACTTATTTCTGTTCCTGCGAGGAGGGCTGCGATGCAGCGCACGGCTGGGGGGGGGGGGGGCTCGGTGCCTGTGACACTCCCCGCCCCAGCACTGCCGCAGCCGTCTGCGGGAAGGAGCGGCTGAGCGGCTCCGGCGCTGCCTCCCGGTGCCGCCTCCCCGTGCCGGTGCGCAGCCCCCGGCGGCGTCCGGGAGGGACCGCTGACTTCCTCCTTGCCCGAAGTGAGAGTTTATTCACGTCAGGCATTTCACAACGACACATCAAGGAAAGTAGGCAGGTTCAAGTCAACCATGAAATGGTCACTTTTTAACCCCGTCCTGTCCTCATTAGGGAAATGCTCAAACACAGCCCATTTTCAAAGAGGGCTCTTAATGAGGGGAGCTTGCCAAGTCTACCAGCTGCAATTCCCATAAATTTACAAACCAAAAGAAGCAGGGGGATGGGCGGGGGAAGGCGAGAGCCCGTACAAGACAGGTAATGTCAAAGAACACAGCAAGAGCCCAACGCGTTAACCCTTGCAGAATCCACGCCGCATCCCCGCAGCTCGGTTTCTGGCTGTACTTGCCGGCTTCTCTCAGATGTGCACAGTTCAAGCAACAGCCACAGTTTTTCCCTTCTACAGACCACATTGATAAATGCCAAGTTCAAAGCATATGCTTAGGCAAGAAGGGACGAGGCAAACTCGGGGTTAACCACAATGAGCAAAATTTATTTTCATATCTGGTGTAGAATACCCCCAAAATCCTATCATCTTCTCCTTTACCCAGACACTGCAAAAAGCTGATAACGCCAGCGTTAAATGCTGGAGTTTCCCTTTGAATAAATACTCAATTTAACTGGAGTTAATTTACCATAAAAGACATTCCCCTTGGCACAAATACACTGATGTCCTTGAACACACCTCTTGGAGTGCTTGAACTCTTACACAACAAGCCATTATTGCGGACCTGATTTAAAATCGTAATAACCCCCCCCCCCCCCCCCCCCCGTCCCGTCCCTTTTGTCCCTCCGTGAAGATCAGAGCAAGCCCCAACGCCACATCAGTAAGGCTGCCCCTGTGAGCTGCACAGATGTGAGAAGTCTCCTTTCTCCCAGGCAGAACTTGCAGGAGGCCCCATTCCCTCCCAGATCCTGGCCAAGGGACCACTTTGCACTGGAGACCTGCGCACTAAAAGCAAAAGCCACCTAGCAAGGTCCTGGGAGAGAGGCAGGCAGGAAAAAACAAATGGAGTATGGTAAGGACAGACACCAAGTTGGGCACTTTCTGCAGCCCCCACTACTGCAAGGGGGTTTGGAGTCAGGGTGAGATTGGGTTTGTATCCCCACAGGAGGTGGCTGAGGGTGGGTTTGCATCCCTACCCAGAGCGGACAAGGGCTCCTGAGCCCAGCCAGCTCTGCAGCATGTGCCAGTACCACCCAGAATAGTACTGCTGGGGATCACAGCAAGGACAGACCCTCCCCAGAGCCAGTCTGCTGGGCAGCATTGAGCAGGCATGTGAAGACATCCTAGGGGAAATAGAGCTGCCTGGCCAGCATGGCTGAAGCAGCATCTTCTCTTCTGTGTGACCTAGGAGGCAAGGCAGGCATGGTTGCAGGTAGCCATGGGTCTCCCTCTAGTTTGACTCACAGGCCCCCCGGTGCATCAGTGAAAACAGACTGCAGTGGGCACCTAAAAAGGCTTGTTTCAGCTCTGTTCCTCCTGGTCAATCACAGTGGGAACCCGTACAGGAGGGAGGCTTTGTCCTGGGAGAACCCTACACACGCACACACCCATCCCCTCTCCCTCCACCCTCCCCAGCTCCTTTCACAGGAAAGCAAGCTAAAGATTCTTTCCAGAATGGAGAAAGAACTCCATTAAAATAATAAAAAAGAGCAACTCTCTACCACTTCCTCTCACAGGTACGTAAATAGGTATGTGAGAACTGGGTTAGTCTGGAGAAACATGGTATTAATGCAGCAACAACAGCAGCCACAGTGGCTGGGCCCTGGCATGCAGGGAGACCTTGTGGGAAAGTGGTTCAATTGCTTTCAAGTCCTGGTTGGTGTTAACTCCCCACTCCCAAAAAATCCTTCTCTCCCACCCCACACACCAAAACCCCTGCTACTGCTGCAAGGGGGGACAGTTGCTTTTTGTCCTAGCTGCTAGAGCTATGCCAACCTCCACACCGTATCTGCAAGTTCAGGTATCATTTCGATGCAGGCAATTAAGAAAATAAAAGTCACCACCTGACCTTCCTGGTGAGAGACATCAAGAGCTGTTCTTTCCTCCACGGGGCCAGGATAGCCGGAGGGATCCTGCCCTCAGGTGGGATGTGATATGAGCGCTAACACATGCCTGAACACACACACACAGCTGGGCACACGCACACGGGTGTTAGAAAACTTCACGCAACAAAAATGCGCGTTCATGAAGAAAAGGCACCTTTCACACCAGTAAGTGGCAATTGCTCTGTGTGTGAAACATCCTCCCTGAGAAGCTGCACCCTCCGGAGGGGGGCTGCCCCCCGTGCCCCCCCCATGCCTCCCCCCACCTCTGGCCAGGGTGGCTGGGATGGAGGGACATCCACTGCCCAAGCAGCAGGGTCTGAGACAGCTCATCTCAGGAAAGAACCAGAAAGGCTCTATGACACTACGGGCAGGTGGGCTCACTCCTCACCACCCACCCTAGCTCCCCAGAGCAGTTTTCTGCCAGAGATCCTGGTATGCAAGACCTTCACCGAAAGACTAATTTTTCCCTCCCTCACAGACAACGCTCACAAACTGGGCCAGACGCTGTGAAGCGGCACAGCCCTTGGACTTCAGAGATAACACTAAAAAGTGGAAAGGCCAGTTAGGCCACCTATATCCTTCCTAAAGCAGAACTTCAGCTGATGCCCTTTGGCCGGACAACTGCTCAACTGTTTCAAGTTTTGAAGCGCAAGATTATTATTATGTATCAAAAATCAAAGAGAAAAGTATTGCTAATGATGCAGTGTGCAGCCTAAGACTCTCTCAGGATACAAGCGGGCAGTTTGGTTGACTATATCTAAATATACACATACATAACTTATACGAAATCAAATTTTCATTAAAATTCACAGAGTACTCTCTGTGAAAATTGAAAACAATTGATTCTGGCATAGGGCATTTAATCTAAAAGATTTGGTATCTGAGAACCAGCTGTGAAAGTCAGAAACAATTGATTCTGGCATAGGGCATCTAATCTAAAAGATTCGGTATCTGAGAACCAGCCCCAAAACTTTTACTTAAGCGGTCTCTGTGATCCAAGATACAAGCTTTACACTGCTTCTATATGTAGTTTACTAGAAATACTGTTAACTTCTTTTTCACTCTTTGTTAGAAAATGCCATTCACACATGTCCGTTAGATGTACAATTACTTAGGTACATACATAAATACAGAGCAGCACAACTATAGTATAGTTACTGTCAACTACATGTAACAAGTAACCTAAACCATATTATATTATCATAGTGTTATTTAATGGCAATTCTATCTGTATGACTACTCTCCATGCCTTGCAAGACTTCTTGTACCGTCATATTAAACTACAAACTAAAGTTTCACGTCTTCGACATACACAGAGTCTTGGTCAATTTTCTTATGTACGGGAGTATTGTGTGTGCATATAGACATGTATGTATACATAAACGCATGCATATGCACAGAAAGTTGGGTAGAAAACATTTAGGGAACAAACATAACTGGTTAAATAAGCAAACTGGTAATACATTGGTTTGTGGGGTCTCGATACATTTCATATGTGGCTGAATTCTAAGGTATTTATGACTTAAAATGCAAACAAAAATCAGTAAAACTTCTAAGTCAGTGTAGTATCACACATATATATGTATCGTAACATTTACCAGCACTTTGTTTCTGGATGATCAGAAGAAACACACTGTATATAAACTGTGTATACGTATGATCAGGTAGACAGTGCGCATATATACAACCAGAAGTAAAGAAACACACTGGTGATTCTATACAGAGACACACATACATACAAATGGCGTACATGCTTGACCCCTGTCCACATATGGTTTGATGGGGACTATAATACTTGAGCTTTCCACAGCTCCCAAACCAGCAAATGAAAACATCAAACCTCAAGTGTAATGCTGTAAACCACAACGTTTTGAGTTACACAACTGTGCAGTTTTTGTCCTCACTTGCGGGTCACATTCTCAGCCTTACAAAGGCATGAAACCCTGTTACCCAAATACGGTAAATTCTTTAAAAATTCACATTTGCTGATCTTAAATGACTCGGACATAAACAGCAACAACAACAATAAAATTTTGGCACCATCTTTTCTGACAGTTTGTATCACTTGCCAGATTTTGAGAATATTGGGGGGCAGTGTCTAGAATCTGGATTTAAATGTCCCAAATTCACATTGTAAAAAGTGCTTTAATTTTTTCTCGTGATTCAAAGTTAAAATCCTAAGGGTTGCAGCTCAAAACCGCTTCAGAGAACGTTACGAGTTAATCTTGTGTGTTTTGGCGCCTTTTCCCTGCCAGCTACTGTACTTAAAAAAAAAAAAAAAAAAAAAAAAGTTGGAGATCTTGCCTGTCCCGTCTCAAGTTCAATGGCAGCGCTTTCCAGCAGCGGGAGGAGAAGATGGCCATGTTCGCAGCCTTAATAATAATTCAGATCACGCCACATCGGCATCTTGTGTCAGAGTCGAAACTGGCTTCCCCGCCCCCTTCAACCTGAGAGCTGCCAAGTCCTCACACACTCTGCATTCAACCACAACTTAATGGATGGGATATTGTGCATTAAAATGTGGCCCAGACACACAGGCGAAGAGAGGACAAGAGGGAAAGCAGACAGACACACACACACACATACATACAGACATGCAAGAGAAAGGAATGAATTAAAATACACACACAGGTCTCACAACAAAACGGCAGTGAAAAAAGGCAAAAAAAAAAAAAAGGGGGGGGGGGGGACAAAAAGAAACCCTGTAAAGTAACTTTAAAAAAAAAAACCAAGCCAGAAATGCCACCCGAACACTGCATCCTGCAATATAGCGTGAAAGAGACCAGCACAAGGCTCCAGACAATTTATTGAGCAGACCATACACAACAGCAATGCCATTTCCTCAACATTATGCATTACCACTGCAGTCCATTAACTACGAAAACCACCAAGACAGCCAGAGAGAGAATATTATATTAAAAGTGAGCGAAGAAGCAATCTCAACAGCAACAAGAGAAAAAAAGAACTATCTGTGAGGTACAAATAAAGTAGCATTTGCATTAATCCTTTCCAGCATTTAACTGATAGTTGTCTGCCAGAGAAGAAGGGGGAGGGGGAGGAAAGTTGAAGCAGGAAATGTGCCAAGTTCAGCACTTTTGGACGCAAACCCGCATCAACTGATTCCTGGCATAAAAGTGTGACCCATATACAAAAGCTGCCAAAAAAGCAAAATATAAACAATCCACCACTTTTATCTCATCCTGTAAAGCAGAAGTGATATCAGCATGTAAGAAGAGGGTATAACATCCACTTTGAAACCACAGAGACACAATCTCAGCCTGGAGGAATTACAAAACAAGAGTCAAGCAATTTTTTAAAAAATATATAAATAAATATACATATAAAAATAATTTTAAGCACCACATACCATTGCCGTGTATTGCATTAAATAAATGAGATCTTGAAATCTGTCACACACACACCACCAGGCCGTTGGCTTCACATTTCCCAGACAACAAATCTTTCCTCAAGGACTCGGTGTGTTGGGTCTTTCTGTTGGGGTTCTTTATTATTTTTTATTCCCAGAAGTGGCCTTCTGCCTTTTGTTTTGGGGTGGGATTTTTTTTGTTTGTTGGGGTTTGTCTTTTTTTTTTGGGGGGGGGGGGGGGGAAGCAGTATTATTATTTGCTCGGGCTGGCTGTCGGCTTTGTTTTGGTTTTATTTTGGTTTTGTTGCCGGCTTTTTTGCTTGACACCGAACGGGACGACAATTCTTGGCTGGAGCGAGGGAAAAGGCGGTAAAGTCACGGCCCGGGGGCAGCCCCCCGCCCCCTCTCCTCCTCCTCCTCCCTTCGCAGTCTTCCTTCCTCTTTTGAGCTGCCGGGCTGGAAAGCACGTTGCGGTGACGGCTGTCTTGAACGCGGTCCAAGAAAAAAAAATAATTCTCAATTGTTTTAAACATTTATATACACAAAAAAGACATATATACACATGTAAACGTGCACGTTACGGCTAGGCTGCCTCTGCGCGTCACTGCACACGTTTCTCCGCCCCACCCCGGGCGCTGCGAAGAGTAGGCGGGTGGTGCGGGCGGGCTACCGGCGGCGGCCGGAGGCGCCTAGCCGCCTCGGCGATGGGCTGCTCGGCCGCCGGTCCCCTGCGGCCGCCGGTCCCCCGGGTCCCCCGCCGCCGCCTCCGCAGCCCCCGGCGCGGGAAGCGCAGCTCTCCGCTTCCGCCTGGCGGCTGCCGCACGCAGCGGGGCCGCCGCGCTCATTTGCATATTAGGAGCGCGCCAGCCAATGGGGAGCGCGGGGCGGGGCGGGGCAGGCAGCTGGTGGCGGGGCCGCCCGGCAGCGGCGGCCGCGGGTCCGGCGGGGGAGCGGGGGGGGGGGGGGGTGGCTCGGCCCGGGGCCCGGCGCCGGGAGCCGGCGTAGCCCCGGCGGTCGGCAGTGCTGCCAACCCCCCCCCGCCGCGGGGCGGCAGCGGGCGGCGGGTTAGCGGCAGGCTGCATCTCGGGCAGAGTTGCCAGAGAGAAAGAAGTCTGCGGCGGGCGGGGGTGAGCAGACGCGTGGCGGTGGTGCTGTGTTTGAGTCCCTCACCGCCTGCCCGGTCCCCTCGGAGGGGCCAAGGGTGCGACAACAGTCCGGCCGAGGGGGGCGGGCACCGTGCCCTGAACGGGAGGATCAGCGTAGGCTGGGAGAGCGGAAGAGTTAAATCGCTTGCCATCGCATTTTAGAATTTGAAAAAAAATAACCAAAATGTTTTAGTTTAGCCCTCACGGTCCACGTTTGACAAGTACGTTTCTTCACGCATTTTCATAAAAGGCTTTTGCAGACGGGTTGTGTAATTTCACGGCTTCCGATGCCGCCTATGGACTGTCGCATCGTGCTGCTCCCTCCCTGCGGGACCGACGCTGTTCCCTGGCCCAAACCTGGAGGCAGTAAGGCACCTCGCGGAGGAAGGATTTCACGTCTAAAACTTCCTGCAGAATTAAGGCACTTACGAGGAAATAAATAAAACTGCACGAGGCGAAAGTGCGTGAAGAGTTTTAATCAGTCAGATGATAACAAATACATCCCTTCCTGTTAAAATTCTTTGCTGAGTACAAACTCTGAAGAATCCTGATAATTGCTTGGAGACCATTGCCGGGAACATGGGGGCCTCTCAGGAAGTCAATTTTCTTTTCTTTGATTCAAGAAAAACATTCTAAGCTGCTAAAATACATTCTACTCTTAAAATCAATCACGAATTGCCATTAAATAGGAAAAAAAAAAAAAAGAAACTTAAGCTTTCAAACTTAAGAACAATCACTGTGGTTTTTTTGGTCTTTATTTTTCTGATTCTTTCATGAAGAAGTCAAACCTAGAAATAATTAAATTACAGATTTTTCTGTTCAGTCAATGGGGGAAACAATTGTTCGTGCTATGTGTAGCACAGATTTTGTAAACTTTATGATAGCCAGTCAGTCGAGTGGGGAGCAGACCTTTCTCCATACCACAGGGAATCTGCGGGTGTTGATTTTTATTTTTTTCCCCTTTGTTATAGAAATCAAGCTTTGAGTCAGAGAATCACAATTAACGATTTGCTCTGGTCATCAATACATGACAGAGTTTATTACATGAACTTTGGCAATATTTCGTGATAGATGTCCAGGTTTTTTGTTGCTCCGTAAGTTTAATATTGGTGCTGCTGTTGTGATTGCTGACAAAGATTCAAGTTCTAGCAGACAGGCCCATTACCCTCTGCAGCTTTCTCTTTTTAGTTGGTTGGTTTTGTTTGAGCCTATATAGTTACTCAGCCTAACACTGCAAGTGATTTAGCAAGCAATCAGGAACTTCTTATACTATATCAAATGAGAGAAATAATGTAAACAGAGAAAGCAATGGATATTGTAGTCTTTTAGAAAGAAAAGTTGTGTTACCCAAAGCTGCCATAGTTGCTCAGTTTAGTTTAAGCCTAGATTGTTTGTCCAAGGCAACTTTCTTGAACATACTTCTAAGTTCAAAAATTATGTTATATATAATTTCCATTGCCTTTGATTTCTCAATTGTGTAGCACTAGCATGTCTTGATTATGGCTTTCTTTTCCATAAATGTAATCAAAGGCTCGTATATTTTGTAACAGGCTGACCTTAAGTTCTGTTGATTCTGGATTTTTTTTTTTTTTTTGGTCTTCTGAAGTTATATATGTGTATATTTGATACTTTTTAATGTTCATAATGGATGAAACACAAGAAGACTTTAAATACTTTTCCTCCATTGATAATTGTTACATATTCAATTCCTATCTGAATATAAGTATATAATAATCTGAAGGGTAGCTAGACTCATTTGCAGAATTTCCACCAAAACAAATAACAATCAAAGAATTATTTAACATCTTTATGACAGAATTTGTAAGAAAGATGAAATTTTTCAAGACTTATTTTCAAAGCTGCTGATGTAATTTGCTTTATTAAAATATCTGTATTTTCAAGGTTTCCTCACTAATCAACAGGACAGGAAAATAAAATGAGTGAAAGAGGATCTGGCATATCAATGGTTCAACAGTAAAGTCTATGAGCAGTGCCATCACAGAATAAACCAAGTACACAAGGATCACATTAAGGGACAATACAGTAGGCAGAGTACACTTCAGCTGTGTGCATGAGGGGTACAGCTGTCCTCATGCATAGCAGAACAACTGAGAAAACCAGGTAGCTTTGGCTAAATACATTATTTTGCACATGTAAAAAACTGCTCTTGCCTCACCAGCTTTCAAGTAGGAGTTTCACATTTTTTCAGGGAAAGGCTACTGTAGCTAAAAAGGTGCTGCTTGCTATTTCTGCAACAACCCGTTCAGGTTCATCTGAGCAACGCGCCACGGAAAATCCATGATTTGCACATGTGCACAACACTTGCTCGTTATTTCTGAAAGTTCATACTTTTGCCATGCTGCTCTTTATAGGCTCCCGGCCCCGCCAAGCCTCCTGCATAGTTTCCTAGCAACTAGGCAGAATTATAACGCTGAGATTGGCACTGGTGAAATGGTTTCTTCTGCTGCTGCTTCCCCCAGGCAAGTACTCTGTGGTCTAGGGTAAAACGCGCCAGCCAAAGAGATGGGGAGTGCTGGTCAGCTGGCTTACAGAGACTGGTGTTAGTAATTCCCTGTACTGCCAAGCAAAGCCTGGGGTTTCCACTCGTCACGGCGGGGACAAGCGCGATTCGTTCCTAGCCTTGCACTGGTATCTTAGATAAGGGAGAATTCAAGGAGATTTTGTAAAACTATTCCTAAAATACTGAGGCCTCAGCAAGCAATAGCAAAGTTGTTACCCATTACAGCAGACCAGATTTTTCACTCTGGATAATAAAGCAAGAGAGGAGAGGAAATATGGCATATACAATTTTAGTCAGCAGCAAGTCTCACTTTCCTTGTCCAGGAAAGCATCTGTGGAATCCTAATGCACAGCATCTATTTCTGCCTAGTTAATAGTCTCATACTATGTACTTTTATTTGTTTAATCCTGTTCTTCCTTTAACATATGTTGGAAGATCTATCACAACATCACCACACAACTGCATCATCACCAGAACAAATTAAAAGAAGATTAGGAGATTACAGAGTGAAGCACTAAAAAAGGTGGAAAATTTCCCATGCATTCCATACAACAGACTGCCTTCATTTCTTCAACTGTCCTTAATAATAAGCATAATTTCTTCCCCCAGACCCTTGCCTCTCTCCATACACAGCATTGCTGAGGAACTGTAACATCATTGTTTTTAATAGGAAAAAAAACCCAATTGAGGCTTAATGGTAGCATTTAAATGGCATACAGAGCCTTTTGAGTTCACACCTCGTTAAGGTGAACAGGAAGGGAAGGGGTGCACATCTTTGTTGTTACTTTTGCCTTGCAGCATTTTTAGCCAAGCTATGTGAACAGACCAGCAGCATTAACTGACTTTGTAGCAGCTGTATTTTTGTAGCAGTTTTTTGGTTGCGGGATGGGGGGTTTTTTGTTTTTTCTTTTTTTTTTTTTTTTTTTTAAGTTTAGAAATTGCAGAACATTGTGAAATGGAGCCAGGGCAGGCCCTTAGAGGACAAGTATTTTGGTTTCCTATTTTTTTGCAAAGCAGTCTACCAGATCCAAGTCTCCTTCCTGCTCCTGTTAGGGGGTCTCTTTCCACTGAACTTTGCATACTTCACTGTTTCTGAGATGGGTCCTATAGCACCCCAATTGACTTGCTCTGGATGCAGGCATGCTTACCTGAGCTGACCAAACCCATATGTGAATGTGCACCTGAAGAGCTGCACATGGCCCATACTCCTGAAACAGGCTCTAACTATGTCACAGTCACACAGGTGATCGGATTTGGTCCTAGGAAAGGTTTGGCACTAGGATTTCTGAGGATGTCTTCCAAGGCTTTTAGCACTCATCACCTTGAGAACATGTGTCATAATGGTCAGAGAAAGAACTTCTCTGTCCCTCCCAAGCTCCTGTGAAAAAGTGCTTTTAGCCTGCTAACCCAGCTTCTCACTTGTCATTTCTGTCCTTTCTTGTTAGATCAGCTTGAACCTAGATCAACCACTCACGAATGTGACTTGAGTGTTCTTGTAGCAGGATGCGGGAGAGATTAGGGAAGGCGGCAAACGTTATTTTCATGTGAACGTCTCGCTTTTACACTGGGATCTCCAGGAAAAAAAATGGAGGAGACCTGATTTGTGCCGATGGATGCTGATGTGACAGCCTGGCAGACACCTATTGCATGCCGCAGTCTCTGTAGGCTCTCAGTAGGCACACCAGCATGGCACCTTGTGCAAAAGAAAGCTGTCTTCTCAGCGTGTAGTCTTGGGATATTCAGCATTTCTGCATGAAAAATAAACACACACCCCATCTCCAGGATCCGCCCGTGAGGGCAGATGTTTTTGTCCAAAGTGAATGATTTTACCACCTGGTGGCTTTTTTGTCCAGACTTCTACACATCTGTGTCATTATGGTGTCAGCAAGACAGCTGAAGATCTTACGGTAGCAAAGATTTTTGACATGATTGATGCTCTTGTTCCTGTTGCTAATGTGCTTAAATTAATAGCTAAGGTTTGGGGGAATGGGCTTCACAAACTGCTCTGCAGTAATTGTTAACACTGTGGATACTGCACTTTACCGATCACAGAGAAAACCTAGCTATTTCAGCCTTAAAGACAATACAGGCTTCTGTCACCAACAGAGTAGAAAGGTGACCAGCATGATGCTCTCCCAGAAATGACATGTACTAGTCTGAACAGCAGGGATCTTACTCCCTCCCAAGAGTAGGGATGTTGGCAAGACATGTGTGTCAATTTTAGAAAAGCCTCTTGCCCTTTTCATGCTGGTATCGCTGCAACCAGCAGAAGACTGTCAGCTGGAGGAGAGAGGCAAAGTGTGTACTCAGCAGGCTAAAGAAAAGACAATCCTCCTTACCAAATCACTTATGGATAAAAGTGTGGCCAGTGTCATTTCTACTTCTGCCTTCTGCAGTATCCTGCACAATGTCTTCAAGGAAAAGGACCTCCAAGGTCCTCCACCAATTTTCAAGGCAGAGTAGACCTGAGACAGGTGGCTAGAAAGTGTGCTCATCATCAGTGGGGCAGGTCCCAGTAAGCAGGGACAGAACTTAAGGAAGGCACTGTCTGCACTCATCCCTGCATTATTTGTAATGTGCAAGAGAAAATGTCACGCTATGGAAATAAAATGGAGCGTGGCACACTCTTCCAGCATCCATGGGTATGTTTTCCATTGCTTTTTTGACAATCGGGAAACTTAATATATTAAAGCCTTCTTGACTTCTCTCCTGAACATTCACATGTCTGGGAATAGCTGTGAAGATTCCCTAATCAATTTATTAAAAAATTTGAAAAATATTAAAATAAAAATATTAATGTATTATTTAAGCATCTTTAGAACCATTACAGGCACTCAAAGTGCTTATAGTAATTTTTAAAGATGCAGATTTGCTATGCCAGTAAGTGCTGATGGTACAGTCATGCTGGTGGTTGAGAAGGATTTCTGAGGGGTACTATTTCCCTTTGACCACACACTATATGCGCTGTGTGGGAACAGAGTGAATGGGGACCAGTACCTACTTCCAGTCCTGGAATCTGGAGACTGCACTGGCTGTGCGAGAAGACCGCATGGAGGAGAGGGCACCAGTAAAATTTTGGAGGTGGTTATGCTTCAGGAATGGGAACCCTTGCCTTGGAAGCCACGGTAGTGACCAGCCCCTTAGCTCCTTTTTCTCTTCTGCCTTCCTGCATGCTCTTCCCATCCTGGTCAGAGAACTGTATCTCAGCTTTTCTAAGACAGGTCACTTTACCTTCCTCCTTTTCCATAGCTTACCTTTTTTTTTTTTTTTTTTTTCCCGGTCATTGCTCTTCCTCACTTCACTAGCTTAAATGTTCATCCAACTTCTGTCCAGAGTTGATTTGTACTTCATGCGTCTATGAGCCCTTTTATTGTACTCTGTTGATTCTGCTTTGCTTATTGACCCAGTCTGAGACGAGAAAAGTTCCTCCAGGAAAAATGAAGAGCATGTAATTGTCCTCTATTTAAAGAAACAAAAGAATTGTTCCTTTATATTCTACGACATGGCAAGACCACAGGCCTCTTACTTTATCCCTGCATTTTGGCCCATACGTTGTCTGCTGGCAGCCAGGTACCCAGCTCACGGGTGCATTATGGGAGGGATTTCACAGTAGTTTCTCAAATGACTGGAAAGAGAAGTCAAGGAAAATGGACTGAGGGGGTCATTCCAGGATGTTAGTAAGGAGAGATTGCTGGTAAGAAGACAAGTAACTTTCTGAGGTGTAAAAAACTCCACCTGTCACTGCACGTGCCACTGAGTGAAGAGCATACCACGGCAGAGAGAGGGCTGGTGAGCTACAGGAAGTTTGTTCTGGCCAAGAAGCCTACTGAGTGTTGGTATTTTAAACTGTAAATGCTAAAGGCAAATACTAGCATCCTGAGTAGGGGACGGGGAAAATTTAAGCAGCCATTGACAGAAGACTAAGGTAAAGTCTTGCAGAGACTGTCAAATCTATTCTCTCCCAGGATGTGAGGTTGCGAATGGACAGCCTCAAGGAAGCCAAATTCCACAGCCTTGGGTGGACATACTTACTACATGCAAACATTGGTGATCTACAGTCTGAACCTGGAGACAGTGTTTTAGGAGTATCACTCTACATTGCTGTACTGGTGTGAATGTTACAGGGAGTGCTGTCTGGAGAAACAAGACGCCATAGTGGCTAAACCATTTTTGGTTTAAAAATGAATAGAATAAAATCTTTAAGTCAAAAGTAGGTATTTGAGGCAGTCATAAGGACCCTTCAAGGTCACCATAGTCATGGCTGTACCGGTGCACAGCAAGGTGTGTTGTTGCCATATTTTGCTGCAATTGCAGTTCTTCCCTGGATTTATAATGGCACACTCTGAAATCACAGCAGGCTTTCTCATCTCCATCTCAGAACATGCCTTACTGTCAGTGTTGATTTTCCATGCACCTACCAAAATTAAACTGTAAACCGTGATCACTCCAGGGAGTAACAAAATGCTTTGATGAGCCTGGTGTTGTCAAGAGATGGTTAACCTGAGCAGCAGCACGTCCAAGGTGATACAAGCATGTAAAAGTAGAATGAGCTGCATGACAGGAGAGTTACGTGTGTACAAGCCACAAGTGACCACAGGTAATTTCTGTTGCGTAGAAGTAAGCCACGAAAAAGAAGAAGAGTGGAACAGTACAGGCCCAGGGAACTGCAATACAGCACTGAGGACCTACTAAAACCTGGCATGACGGTTTTGGACTTTAGCAGCAGCCACTCCATATAGTGAGCCTCTCAGAGCCCATTTTAAAATGAAACAAATATCCTGCCTGTACCAGCAGCTGGACAAGCAATCCTGGCTCTCAAGGACATGTAAGTTCAGAGTGAAAAATTTTATTTGGAAGTGTTTAAGCTAAAATGTAAGTCCCGCTTCATACTTTAAACATACAGTGAATTTTCTGAAAGGCTGGGTTTTGAGCTCAGAGGAAGACTTCCTGGCATGTTAATAGTTTTTACTAGACACAGGAAATTTGAGTTCCAAAGGCGACATTTTCAGAAAGCTTTGAACATATGGAAAACAAGGTTATAATGGAACTTCTCTGCAGCTTAATCAAACCCTGTAGTTCTTTCAATACTCTGAATATAGAGACACATGCACTCGTTAATAAGGTAAGACTATTAATCTTTCTGTTAACCAGCTGAACTGATTAATGAGTTAATACATTTTGCAGTACAACATGCATTAGCGCAAGCAACTGACGGAGTGGGACAGCACTCAGTTCTTGAGTAGAGGAAGTAGAGAAAGTCAGAGGAAGATGTGACTGCCAGCAGCAGGAGGTCAGTCTAGGCCAAGAGCAGCCCTGTCCGACTAGGATGAGCAAAGGCAAGCCTTGTCACAAGAGTGGTACCAATTACTGAGGCAAAACCAAAGCAAAGCAAGTTTTACCTCTTTCTTTATCCTCCCAGCCCCCCTCCCATCTCTGTCATTAGCCCTCCCTGTCTTCCTTCTGCTTCTTACTGAGCCAAAGAAAGGAAAATACTTTGGAAGTAGGAGGAGCTGAAGCAGCAGGAAGGTGTGTAAAGGGCATGGGGAAAGCTCTATCAGACTTCACAGTGTGTGAAGGAAAGTAATAACATGAGTGTCTCCAAAGAAGGTGGCAAAATTAACTTACAGCCTGTAAGTAGAAATACTACCCATTTTTTCAGAAAATAATGTATTTTACATAAATGCATATATTCATGCTCTCTCTATAGAGGTGGAAACATAAATTGGTAGATTAGAGGAAAAAGCATAATCGAGCGGTGCTTTCCCTCTCAAAGTTATGTGGTGTTTTCTTCTGCCTAGCTGAAAGGGGTTTCTTTTTTCCCTAATGGATTTACTTTCCCTCCCTAAACCACATGCTCCCATGTTTTCTGTAAAGTTTTGACAGATAAAGTTTTCTAGAAAAGCATGGGCTTCTTTGTTTCTGGTATGCATTACACCTACAACTCTTGTGGACTCAATTCAGGAATAGGATTTGTTTAAATGTCTTTTTTTTTCATTACTTAGCTGTTTTTAAGGGCGAGCTGTGGTAGTGGAATGGACAACATCAGAATTCAGGATCCACCTGCACCAGCAAAGCTGCAGTGCGTCCTAACACCTTTCCCTGAAGACGGGGTGAAGACAAAAGCCAAGTCACATCAGCAGGAACCAGCATCATCGCTAAGCCAGCACTGCCTGCACAGAGAGCTCTGTCCTACCTGAATTGCAGCCAGACTAGGGTGGTCTCAAGCCCATCCCCAGCAGCCGCCCCACAGCTGGGGCAGGTTGCTGCCCCCATGGCATGGGACCAGAGACCTTCTTTTAGCCCGGGGGGGCCAGGACCAGCAACTGTGGTGGGGAAAGCCTCGCTGCAGCTGATGTGGGACCACGCTACCATGCTGCCTCCTCTCACCCCACACCTGCCACCCCACAGCAGGCAGCCAGAGGTGCCACAGCCAGAGGGGAAGAGACCACAGAACGGCGTGGCAGGGCAGACGCGTGGCACCTATGGGCTCCTCTCCTTCCCCTGCCGGGAGCGCTCACTCAGCCTGGTTTTTTCCTTTCTTTTTTTTTACTGTTTGTTTTAATTTTATTGTATTTCCTACGCTGTGGGAGGGAGCTGCAGCCAAAAATAATGTTGCCAAGCCAAGGGGATTGGCACATGCTGCCTGGAGTCTGCAGCAATAGTGGAGGCTTTAAATAAACTGAGCTCTGGCTGCAAGCTGCTCCTGGAGGGCTGGCAGCCTTGTCCCAGCAAGGGGGGATGCTGGCTGGGAGTGCAGGATGAGCTGCACCTCGCTGACCCCGTTGCCCACACCCATGGGGTGTCTCGCCCTCATCTGTGTGCAGCTCCCCCAGCTCCCTGCTCGCCCCCGGGACAGGCTGCGACGGCTGGCAATGCGATCCATCCCCTGGAAATGACTGCAGTTACTAGAAATCTGTCATCAATAAAGCTGTGGTGGCCTGGTGGCAGCACATGTGCGTGTAGAGGGAAGCCTCCGCTCCAAGTGTTACATGTATGAAAGCCAAGTGTGGCAAGAGCTAGCCCAGCGAGGCGTTATTGGGGATGGCTCCACAGCCCTGCTGCCATGAAAGCTGCACAGTGCTGCTATTTCATCAGTGTTTGACCACCAGTGAATTTTCCAAGATAAAGCAGAGACATGATTTCTCCCTGCTCGTCCTTTCCCCAACCCAAAAATAATCCTCATGGACCACTCTCACCACCCCTAAGTAAACAAGAAGCCTGGCAAGCCAAGTCAACCCTTCCTCCTTGGGTGACAGTGGCATGGGGTTGGGTGATGAGCAGGAACCTCCAGCCCCCCGGTTTGTAGCAATGCACGACAAAGCTGTTTCCTGCAACTCTGTGAGATGTAGGAGGGTCCGAAAAACAGCTCCTCTGAAGCCTGCAGCCTGCAGAGCTTTGCAGTGGGGAAATATCTCCCTCTGCCTAGTGCGTGGCGTGCAAAGCAAGCACTAACTCCTGCAAAGCTTCAGTGCTGAGCTGCCGTCTATTTGTTCCTTCTGATTAACTCCTGCCTCCTTCTGCCTGTCAGCCCTTATTCCCTCAGCCCCCTTTATTTGTTTCTTGCAGCAGTCGCCGATTATTTCGCTCTCCCGGGAGGTGAGGGCCTCTCCCTCCTCTCCAGCCGCAGAGGGGCAGAGGCCGCCGGTGGGGCAGGGGCAGCCCGTCCCGGGGGTACAGCGGGAGACACTTGCAGGCGGCCGGTCCCGGCAGCATCTTTCCGCACTGTGTTTTGCGGCCTCTTCTTCCACTTGGCACCCTCGCTGCAGAGCAGTTCGGCTTGTCCTTCCTTGCGCTTTCAAAGGCTGCCTGCACACTGGAAGGCACTTTCTCCACTCGCTAGCTTCGTTTCCTGACTCTAGTTCTGCTTCGTCCCCACAACCTCAATCTCCTACATAGACGACCTCCAAGAATGCGTCGGTTTCTCCCTGCTTCACCCAGTGTACTCATATTTCCTTAACACTGTTTTTGTTGTTATTCTGAGCACGGTACAACTGGGTATTGCTGGGTCCTAAGAAAGAGCAATACTTCCAGTTTATACCAGTTTCTTACGTAGGATGAGGAAAGAAGCAGTTAACGTGAATATATACTTAGCATACAGGAGACATATGTTGGCCGTTTCCTCTCTGACATCTGTGTGTTACTTCTAAGGCGAACCGCAGCCCCACGTACGAGTGTCCCGAAGGATACTCTTTCGAGGACAATGACACAAAACAGGTAGGGTCGCCGCTGCCCCGCGATTAAAAAGCCTAATGCTTGTTTTTATCGCCCTCGCCGATGGACACACAAACCACGGAAAAAAAGACGGAAATGTTCAGCATCTTAGATTTCACCAGTTGCAAAGGAGCCCAAACCAAACCAAACAAAACAAAACCCCCCACTCTCCACTAGCAGCTTCAGCCGCGTTAGGAAAGTTTCCACTCGCGGTAACAGCTGCAAAGTTGGCTGATCTATCGACCGGTATTTTTCGCTAAAATTCACGTAGGTAAGCCCGAAAAGATGAGTGCGCCGACGCCGACGCCGCCCTGCCCCCCGAAAACAGCCCACCCAAACAAACGGCACACGGGTCGCCACGAAACCCGAGCCGAGCCGGAGCATCGGCAGCAGCGCAGCGGTCCTTAGTTTTTGTCTCCGAACGCTGCCTTCTTCCTTTCTCTCCTTCCAAACTTTTTTGGGCGCTCGTTCTGAGCCGTATTTATAGACCTGGAGCCCACGGCTGTATTTTTCCTTGTACCTCCTTTGGCTTGGGCTTAAGTCACTGGCAGGGAAAATAAAAAGGAGGCAGGCAGGCGGGCAGACAAACAGGACAGAAGGGGAACAGAGCTGGAAGTCCCGCAGACGGGACCCGGAGGGAGGCTGGGGCAGGCGGCCGGAGGTGGGGGACTCCCCCCCCGCTGCTGGCGGACGAGAGAGAGGTAACGGGGAAAGGTCCGGCCCCGGCTCGCTGGGTGGGGAGAGGAAAGACTTTTGCCTCCGGGGAAGGGGGAGGTCGGGACGGCCGCCCCATCCCGATCGTGGGGCTCAGAGGAGCCGAGGCGGGGAGAGCTTGTGTTTGTGTCTGGGGCAAGGGGAGGGGGGGGACGGGACACACGACAACTCGGTGTTTGCAAGAACCTGCGCGGTAGCACCAGGTGAAAATAAAGTGCGTACGAGGGGGAGACGTGCTGCCGCCCGCCCCCGCCGGGGAGGCTGGAAAGCCGGAGCGGCTGGAAAACCGGAGCGGCGACCCGCCTGGATGCGGTTGGCTGCAGCCCGGGGCCGAGCCCGCGCCAGGGGTCGGCGCCGGTCCCGGGGACCAGCCGGGGAGGGCCCGGGGGCGGCGGTGCTGAGCGGGGATGATCGAGGGCTGCAACGGGAGCTGCGGCGCCCGGGGCCGCCGGGGGAGCCCGGCAGCGAGCCCCGAGGCAGTGCGGCTCTCCGCGGCGCTGGGAGGCTGTGCGGAGCTGCTGCGGGAACGGCACCGCTCAGTCGGGCTGCCGTGGGTTATTTTTTCTACGACGTCTCTATTGTGCTTTAAGCAATCAAACCCCCCAAAAACCGCCACGCCGCTCACGGGAATATGGAAATAACAGCTATCTAGAAACGCGTTTATTAGAAAAGGGGAAAGCTTTCCCTGCCTGCAGAAAAAGTGATTGAGGGATTAAAAACGTGGGTGTTTGGGGGTTTGCTGTTGTTTTGCCTTTTGTTTTTATTTTCCCCTACGGTCTGCAAGTCAAGAAGCTCTCCTTTCCTGCAGCGTGGATGGTGAGAGTCTCTAACATGGCACCAAATATCTCAATAACCTGGACGGTGTAATTGTCAGGTTGTTAAGCATTTCCTTATTGACGTGCATCACATTTAGTCTCTAATTTCCGAAATGGATGTCAAAGCAGTTTCTCACAGCTTTTAGAGAGCCTGTCCTGCAGGTAAGTAAAAAATGTGAAGCTGTGGAAGGAGCTTGCTTTTGGGCTGAAAATGAGACTTTCAGGTTTGGCTTCCAGTGGCAGAACGGCTGGAGCAGCAGGATTACACTTGGCTGTGCAGTTTGGCACTATTATGACCTTGTCCAAACGCATTCTGATGTGCCATGAGGAAGGTATAAAATTAGATTAAAGCTTCGAACAACCCATCAAATCCCGTTCAGAGCCCCAGCTCTGGACTCGGGCTTGTTTAAATCACTGACACTTTAGAACAAAACCCTGTCACCCTTCAACTCTCCAGGCAGATTTTTCTGTTTGATTACATTCATTATTTAATTTCTATTTCCTACTGGACCTTCCAAGTGGGCAAATCAACCCCCTTCCAACACGGGTGGGGGCTGTTATTTTTAGCTCGTTCGCTGGAACAAAATGTTCCAACACTCCCTGCTCTGAATCTCATTGCGGTTTGACTACTCTTTGATATTTAAGACCGTCGGTTTTCCTTGTCAGACTACCTGTTATAGGAAATGGCTCCCTTAGCCTGGCAAATCACTCTCAACAAAGTAGCCAGGAGCGTTTGCCTAAGTGAAGAAGCGTTTTTAAAATGTTGCAGGGAAATACCCGAAATATTAAACTGGTAAATTTACTGTAGGTGCTACCCTTATGATGACCCTAATGGTGTGCCCAGCTATCAAAATAAGTGAGAACTTATCAAAATATTGCCATGCCTTCTTGTCCCCTTGATAAATACATTTTGTCGGCACTTGCTGAACAGTTTTTGGGAGTTCCACACGCACTTCATAAACAGCACTGAAAATGCGGGTCCAATTCAAATATCATTTCAATAGCCCTGCTTTCCTTTTCCCAGCTGCAGTTCTGCAGCTACTGTATCGGTAACAGAGTACTTTAAGGTGCGTTTAAATATTGCCCCCCGCTCTCCCCCGCCCCGCGTTGTCCTAGAGCTTCCAGCTGACACTACTACTGTGTCCATTTTAAAAACGTGTTGTCGCTGTGTGTTTAGCTACAAGCTGCCCGACATAAATGCAAATAGCCCTATGAAGGGACGACAACAACAAAGTAGGTGAGAAGGGAAAGGGAGAAATTCACTTCTGTCAAGTGATGCCTCCTAAAGAGTGAATTGCAGCAATTCGGGCTTTAAAAACAAGCTTCCTTGAGATTATAATGCCATACGCATTTATATATACACATAGGCACAGTCTGAGGTGTAGAAATTGTAATAGGAGTTTTAAACTTCATGGCTGCAGATTTGGAAAGTTTTCATACCACTTGCGCATAGACACCCGCACACATTAGCAAAAACACCGCATTGAATTAAGTGCCTGATCACTGCGATCTTCTTCACAGGATTTTCTGTTACTGCCAAGAGTATCCTCGTGTAGGATGATGTCCTCCGTGGCCAGGGGCCAGTGATTGAACGAAGTCAAATGAATAAAATAAGTGCAAACTGGTCTTCTTTGCAGAGAGAGGTTGAAATGTGTGTAAGGGGGGCGCCTAGAAAAAATAAAAATCCGAGTTTTGCAGCTCCAAATCATTACATTCTCAGCAACAGAGCATGATCATTACGCACGAAAGAAAGGAGCGAAATTCTGCTCGTATAGGGATTATTATTATGACAAGGAGCAATAACCGCTTTGTTATAAAAATAGTGTTTGTTATGAAGAAACCGAGTGAGCAGCCATCCGGATAAACATTCCCTGCCTCTAACAAGCCTACTGTCTTGTGATGTTTTGTGTGCTGCTAACCCCCCCGTCCTTTTCAACCGTTATTGTCTTTTTTATTTTGCTTTTAATTATGCACATTGTTTCCCGCTTACCCTAATTTCAGCACTAACGCTCCGAAATTGCAAAGAGAAATAAAAGAAAGGCTATTTTTTCCTGTATGTGTGCATCGATAAATTCAATACTTGTTCTTACTGTGCAGTAACCTTTTCGTATGATTATATTGAGCCCACTCAAACATTAGAGTCTCTGATTCCTCTATATTTGTAGTGCGTCTTAGTTGCTTTTTCCCGGCTCTAGAAAGAATAGTGATAAACCCTCTTTGACAGGTAGGGAAAAACCTACAAAACCGGAGTGCAATACTGACATTGTTCCCTCAAGTTAGGCGCTTTCTCTTCGCATCGGTATATCTCTCTGTTACAACACCCGGACGGACCGGTGTATTTAAAACAAGCGGACTCCTTGGTTGTAGGCGAGCAGATAACGAGAGGCACAGGGACGGGGAGGCTCCGCAGACACCGAGAGCGCAGGGGAGCGGGTGTCCCGCCGCCTCGCTGCCTCTCCGCTCCCTGTCGCCAGCCCCGCTGCAGTGGACGCGCTGGCACGAACCGCAGGCTGCAGCCCGAAGCGGCGCTTCTCCGACAGGACAGCACAAACGCAGGCAGGGAACAACGCGGCATTCCTCGCAAATGCGTTCCCAGCCTCAACACAATACTAAAGCCTCTGTAAAGAGGCTCGATATAAAGTAAGAAGCCCACTAACACAACGCAAGACATAGTTTGGAAGGTGATGGGGAGCGGGGGCGGGGGCGTTCGTCTTTTGTTCGCCACGGGTGCGCTCGGGAAGCTTCATTTCAACGCTGCATCGTATTTGTTGACGGATTACCAGGCTGAAAGCGGCCGGGTTTTGCCAAGGCGACGGACACCCCCCCCTCCCCCCCCCCCGCACCTCCTCGCCCCCGCACACCCCCGCGCACATCTTTCGGCGCACACACAGCCTCCGCCTCGAGGGCACGGGGGGATTTTCCCGAGACCTTACCGACCGCCTCCCGCAAAGGTCGGCGGCACTTCTGCGGTTACCGCGGCCGACCTGCCCCACTGCCCCTGCACCTGCCCGGGCCGTGCCCTGCGCCTCCCGCCCCTCCCCGGGCACCCCACGGAGCGCAGGTCGGCGTTCCCCGCCGGCGGCTCCTGCAGGGCAGCGGCGCAGCCTTCCCTGTCCTTTACCGACCATGTCGTGGTTTTTACTCATTTATTCTTAAACGCAGATGGATTTAAAAACCCCGCTGACGGAGCCGGTTGGAAGAGCGGCACCGGTTTTCCAGCGAGGCCGGCAGCAGGCGGCCGGCGGTCGCTCCCCGGGGGGTCTGCAGGGCACCCCTCCTCGCCTCCACCCCAAAACCCAGCTGCCGCCTTCCCTCGCTCCGCGCACCGATGAGACCGCCGGCCCGGTCCCGGCCGGGATTATTTTTAGGACGCCCGAGGCTTTCACCCCTCTGCAAAAGCCGTTTAATTTGGTCAGAGCCGCCCCCCCAGTGACACCGGGCGGGGGTGGGGGGGGAGCGCTCCCGCCCCTGTGGCAGAGCACGGCTTCCCCGGGGCCACTCCGGCCGCCCCACGCTGCCCCAGGCCCCACCGCGGCCGGCGCTGGCACGGCGAAGCCCCGGGCCGGCACATGCGCGGCCGCGCAGAGCACCGCGGCCCCCGCGCGCCCCCTAGCGTCGCCCGCGGGCCTTCGCGGCCCCGGCAGAGCCGGCTGGCGGTGTGGGGCCAGGCTCCTGGCTGTGGGGCTCGGCCCGCCGGCTGGGCTGCCCGCGGGCTGTGGGGCTCGGCCTCCTGCCTGTTGGACCCGCCCTGCCCGTCTGCCCTCCTCTCTTGCAGGTCTGGGTCCAGCCTCCTGGGTGTGGGGCCCAGGTTCCTCCCGTCCCCCCCTCCCAGGCCACAGCACCTCCCCAAGGGAGCGTGGTGGTGGCTCTGGGGCCGGGTGCTGACCGTGGGGACGTGTCTCGGTTCTGCCCCTTCAGCCCCGCGTCGCCCTCCTGTGCCCACCCTAGCTCTCCTCTGGGGCGAGGAGGCCCTCTCCATCGCTGAGGAGGCCCAGGGCACCCATCTGCACCCCCAGCCTGCTCCACGTGTGAGTCAATGGTGAGAACCGGCTGGTCCCACTCCCACTGCCGGCATCTCCCTGTGCTGTCCCTCAAACGCTGGCCTGACCCCAACCCAGGAGACACATCCTCTGCCCAACCGCTTCCACAGGGCGCATCATCCACCTTTTCATCAGAGTGCACAAGGGCATGGCAAACATGGCATTGCTTACGTGCGCACAAACCCCATGGAAGTGAAGGGATCATTAGCCTCACGTTACGGAAGGGAAGCAAAGGTAAAAGATGCCAACTAAGATTATGTGCCCTGCTTGAAATAAAGTCTTGTTCTACTTCAGGTCTCCTAAGTACTGCACAATAATACTTGCAGACACAAGCCTGTATTAAGGTTCCAGAATTCACCTCAGTTCTTAATTTTCTGAGGTGTGGTGAGTGCCTAAAACAGTTTACCAATATCACTGCATGCTGCTTCTTCATTAAGCAAACTGAAAAATAACATTATACGGAATCATCCTGGCAGGTTTGCCAGCAAGCTTGATGCCTGCGGAGGTGCTTATGCGCAGCTTTTCCACAGAGCTGTCAGTTTCTTGCAGTCTAAGCTTTGCGCCATGTGCTCCCAAACACCATCTCATCATGAAGAGATATCATTGTTTGCTGAGGATTTTTCACTCCCCCTCCCAAACCGACTTCTTAACCAGCTCAAATCTAACATCAATTGGCTGTTTATAAGTCATCACTGTTACTATCTACCTCAGCCATGAAATTAAATCTTCAAAGGCAGCCAGGTTGCCAGTGTCATCCCATTTTACGAAATAGAGAAGCTAACACCAGGATGCCATCACCTCCGCGAGGGACAGAGTGTGCAACTTCTGATCTCTGCTATGCTGTAGGCAGATGAGGTTGGCAGGGCTGTGCAACCCACCAAAATGAAGAGCATCAGCTCCTGCCATAGTCATGAAATGAAATACAGTGCTCCACTTAGTACAGAATAGCATAAATTTAGACTGAAGTCTAAACAAAGTCTTTGTTTGACATAAAAATGAGCAAAATAAAGAGACATCTTCAAGAGTAAGAGAAAATGAGACCTAACAAGGCAGGATGAAGCACTTAGATTTGTCCTGTCTTGAAAGCAAGGTTGAAGAGAGCCATGGTGTTATGGTTCAAGTACAGCTTTAATCATGATGGGGAGAAGGAGATGACATTTTCTTTCCTTGCCATTTGAATACGTCCTTCCATAAGATTTCCAGACAGAGTAGCTGTCTGGGAATTTGTCCTGCGCCTGTGGGAAGTGAAGCACATACGGCATGTTTAGAAGTGACAGGTGGGGCAATGGTGGCTCTTAGGATACTGCTGTTAGAGAAGCCAGATTAGATTTTGGTGTAATTTATCAGAGCTGGATGCCACCCCATGTTACCATAGCCCTCCTAGTGCTACATATGGACACAGTATGCCTTACATTTTTTTATGTTACTTTCCTTCCCTTTGTGACCTACGCATGAGCAATGGTGCCTCTAGTCCACTGATGACTGTTGAATACATAAGGGGCAATATCAAGTGTGAATGAAGATCTCTGCCAGAGACCCCAGCAAGCCCGGTCGCTGCAAAGGCCGTCACCTCATCACAAGGACAAATTCCCCAGACCAAGGCGTAGCAGCAAGGGGAGCTGTGAGAGGAGGAAGGTTTTGAAAGGGTTACTGAAGTCTTAGTCCTATGCACGAGGCTCCACCCAGTCTGGTAACGGGGGGATGTTCAGCACATATTTCTGGACTTAACTCACAGTATCTTAACATTACCCCTGGGATGAAATATACCCTCTTTTATGAGTTCAGGACTGGTAAAATAAGAACTTTGGTGAAGTATGCAGAGGTCATCCTAATTCATGAAAATGAAACGGGTTCCCTCCAAGGATGATTTACTGTGTTTTGTTACCATATTTTTCGACTGCCATTATTTTCTATACTTAATCTTTTATGGGGCTTTTATGATTTTGTTAAACTGGGAGTTCATTTATAGGGAATGTTCTCCTGCTCCCTTCCCCAGTCAAGGCCCTAATATGCAAAGTCAAGTTTAATTTTTATTTTTCGCTGTGGGGTTCACCTCTTAGAAAGCTTTTAGATTCTGGAGGAAGAGAACCTCTCCTGCAATGGTAACCCAGGGACCAAAGGAAAGGAAAACAGCTATATAGCTTTCTTTTATGTGCTGGGGATGCCTTGTGAAGCCTATTTAGGGAAAATCACATGACAACCCTGAAGAACATACTGACACTATATCCTCACCTGGTTTGGGGAGTTCTCCATTTCTTTAGATCCTCTTCACATCCACACCCAAGGACACTGACTTATGAGTAAAACGATGTGACAGCATAGCCTTCAAGACTGTTTGTCTTTGAACACTTCACTACCTCACTCTGTACCTGCAGCAGAACAGAGCGTGAGGCTACCTACAGTCTTTCTCAAGTGGCCTGATCTCCTGCTGCTAATCAAATAAGTGAATCCCTCATGCCTGAAAGGGAGACATGCATAATTCATGGGGGACTCAGGGTGATGAGCTCCACGATGCCTTCATAAAAATTTTACTGGTTGTATAATTGGCCTGTAAGTAAAGTTTAAGACCAAGGACCCACAGCAAATTCTATTGATGGTGAACTGAATCTGTGCTTGCTGGAGGCTTTCTAGCTGACTCCCAGAACAAAGAAGGTACCTTTGTTATTAAAAAAAATCCCTGTATCATTCCTGAAAAGGCAGCCAGAATTAGGAGGTAACTGGTCCTTTATTTCTGAGGCAAGCTCTGCTGAACAGCTGATACTGAGCAGGAGGGGATCGTTCAAACATCTGTCTTTGTAGTGGAGTTGGAAGCTTCTGAGATGATTCCCCAAAACTGCAGTTATAAAGAAAAATGAATAGGGTGATTTTAGGGCAAGGACAATTTAAAAAAAAAAAAAAAAAAGTCTTAATTCTTTGACCATGCAAGATTTTTTACTAAAAACAGAGCCTATATCATCAGGCATTTCTTTGTCATTTCATCCCGTCTATTAGGTATGTAAGTATCAAGAGCGCTACTCTTTTTTTCAGTAAAAAGGTATAAAAATTGATGTGTCGCCCTTCTTTTCATTTAGAGAAGGAAGTAAGCAATGAATATAGACTAAGGATATAGTCATGGCAGTTTGCTGTCATTTTGCACAATTCCAGAAGCGTACATAAAATGGAAAGTAGGGGCCAATAAAAGCAATTTTCTGAGTCCTGGGAGCTGCCAAGAGGAATCACAATATATAGTTAGCTGGGAATCTGCAAGATTTCTCACCTAATTCTACTGGACTTAAATTTTAATTTGCCATCAGGACAAAACCTCTAATTGCGAGAAGCAGCAGTTTATTACATCTTTTATGTGACTCTGACTCACACATTGACCAAACTGTAAGGAAAGAATTTTCCCTTGCATAGAGATGATGATCCCGCTTGGATGTTCTGTACCTAAGAATTCTTCATGATTTTCTAATAAGAAACAGAGAATGAGAGGAAATTATCTTCATCTGTTTCTCTCACCCATAAAGCCCAAAATAGACAAAGTTTTGGAGCAATTGCATACCCTTGCACCTTCTTCAGTTAACTCCTCTTACACAGTCAACTAACAAGCCATTAAAGAAAAGAAATATGTGTGGAGAGGAACTTTTATATCTCAGGTACCAGTGAAAGGCTGGCAGAAAATACAGGTGGAAAACATAGAAAAACAGTAGAATTAGGAGTTAGAAGAATAAAGGGAAAAAAGAGGAAAAGGGTGCCTACTCAGACTTCTCTCTCCAGACGCTCGTGATCAAAGCCCACCACTGCCATTAGGCAATCAATCTGCAGTTGCGTACATAAAACTTTGGCAGTGTATAGTCTCCACTGCTTTCAACAGAGGCTTTAGACATCTGAAACTGGGCACGCTCCCAAAATTTAGCTCCAGTTGCACTATACATTCCAGAAAAGACAGCACCAAATCAGAGGCCCTTTTTTACCCGTGTTATTTTCAAGCTGCAGTGTATGAAACGTTATGCTCCAACTCCCCCATTTAACCTCTTGGGTTGGCTATGTTTGCGTCCTCCAGCTTTGTCAAATGGCACACACTGCTAGTAGGCAATTACTGCCTAAATGCGTTGCTATTTTAGGAGAGATTACTGAAAATATGTGCCTGTCCTTCCTGACTAATTCCTTCCAGGATCGTTCAATCACCTACAGACTTCTTTATTTTGTACATAGAAATCTACGTTGGCTTAACATTTTGTAAGTGTAATGCAAGTTGTTTCGTAAGTCGAGTGACTCTGAATCTCCTGATTTGTCTTGCTTTTCAGCTTTTAAATCTCTGTGTCTTTTGTGCTGGGACATTATCCTGCTCTTGATACAAAACCAGTCCTAGCAGCCAGCCAAAGTTTTAGCAGCTTCCTTTTCTCACTTACTCCACAGTCAGAGGTTTTTCAAGCAGCTGCACTGGATTTCCTTGCAGGGAGGTGAATTCAAAGGAATTCTGGAGTCACAATTGAAGCACAGCCTCAGTTACTAAATCCTGATCTATTCACCTCTATCTCTAGAAGCTCCTGTCTTCCTCTGACTAAACACCTCTTTAGAGATTACTTAATCTCAGTGTATCTGAGAAGAATACAGAGGCTGCCTTACATTTACTAGATTTTACAATTCCAAAATGCTCCATTTCTTAATACTCTATCTATCTTTCATTCCATTATCAGAAAAAAGTTTGGTAGCTATAGATATACAGGACATTTGCTGAACTCTTCCACATCCATGTGAATGCCTTGCGGAATGTGCAGCCTCCGGTGAAGTTCTGCAGGAGAGATCCTTCTACAAGAAAGTCGGAGACCAAGCACCACTTAATAGGATACGCATAGAAGTGTGGTGAGATCCAGAGCATGCCCATGAAATCATCTGTGTATTTATGATAAGAAGCTCACTCCCTCTTGGATAACCTCATGATTGCTTTTGTTAAACCCTTGGCAGCTTAAAAAGCATCTTGCTTTCCAGCATCTGGGCCTTCTTCCTTTCTCCTTTTTTTTCTCTTCCCCATACAAGGGCCCCCTCTCTTCACTCAGCTCCCACTCTCCCTCTCAAATGACATTCTTTCTGTACTTGTCTGCACAACAGCACAAGGCCCAGGCTGTGCTTCTAAAAGCCAGGAATAATGCCTTAGTCTCTCTGAATGATTGATGCACTATCCATGGAGAATACCGTGCCTTGGTCAGACAGGTTCTCAAAGCCATGCACGTTAAGATACCTGCTGATCTGCTTTTTACTTTCACTGTAATGTAAGCTGAAGAATTTGGTGAATGTTCCTTGACTACATGGTCTTTCTTGTTGTTGCTGAGAAGCTGAAGCCCAAGATTTCAAGGCAGATCCAGACAAGGAGTCACACACAGAGAGATGTATGTTACACAAAGGTCTGTATTTAATATTTAAAAGAATTAAAACTGGAAGAAAATATTTTGCTTGAACAAGTCCATGAGGTAAGTCTTTATCTCAGGAAGTGCTACCTATTGTAATTAAACACACACAGCGCCTTACTTTGACTAGCATATCTAGAGCTCCAAGCAGCTGGCATTTCCTTTCCTAAACCCTTGGCCTCCTCTGCCAAGGCCAGACATTACTTCAGTGTGTATCCAAAGACTAGAATACAGCCCAGGATGTGGATACTTGCCCATCTTGGGAGAGTGGAGACATACTGCTTCACCTTATGCCTGAGCCTGCACTGGAGGCATGTGGACATCTGTTACAAGACAAGCTCTAAAGTGTTAAGACATTTCAGGTTTACTGTGACCTTAAAAACCAAGAGCAGTTCTATGTTTTAGTGTTACAGGGGACGTTCCTGTTCACATCAAGTCAACAACAGAATTCTCATTAACTTCAGGATTAAACAGGAATATTCACTGAGCATCTATCAGGGGAAACAGATATAGTACAAGTCAGAGAATTTTAAATGCCTACACTTAAAAGCTTGATCCAAACTTCCCAAGATGCCAGCAGTTCAGAATTGAATACAAGCTGTGCAGTTCAGGAAAAGCTTTATTGATAACCCTTTAAGAAATGAACCTGCCTCTTTTCTCCAGTTACGATTTTGTATAAGGAAGGCTTAACCCTTAGGACATTCACATGTTTCCAAATTGCCAGACAAACTGTCAGAGCACAGCTGGCTTTCATTCAAAAACTATCCTGGGCAAGCTAGAATCTGGAAGAAAATAAGGTAATTGCTATATTAATTTATATAGATAATTAAACAATTTAGTTAATTTACAGTTTCTAATTATATGCTGCTATATGTTATTTTTCTGTATCTCTAAGTCTCATGAGTAAAATCAGGACTGAAATGACTCTGTAAAGCTCAGAAAAGTTTGCCAAGTTTCAACTAAATGTTGCCATCTACTGTTAGAATAATAATAATAATAAAAAAAAAAACATAAATGGGTGAAACTAGCGCTGTAATTGTGGAAGAACTCAGTGGATATTTGCATCCTATTGTGCCTATGCATAAGGGATTTTTCTTTGAATGCACAGGCAATAATATGTCCGTAAATCCTTCTGTATGTCAGAGGGAGAATAGAGTTCATTGTTTGCAAGATCTCATTATGATTACTTTTCAGCTGCTAAAAATGTTGTAATAGTTTCCAGATCCAACATTTATGGTATTCAGTATGTTGAGAGAAAACAGGCTTCATTGAAAAGCTTGTTCTAAATGTTCCTCATCTATGTTTTTTTTAACTGAGCACATAGAAAAGTGATAGTAATGTGTGTAGCAGATTTCTAAACATTTTACTTCTCCAGTATTAAAAGTTAAAAACACCCCTTCCCCTTTATGGACAAATGCATAATGGGTAGCTTTACATCAAGACGAACATCTGGGTAAGGACATAAAGACCTGTCAGTTACAGACCACTTCTCTTCTGAGCTGACAACAGAAAAACTACTGTCAGTCTTTTACATTATGTACAGCAGAAATTTAAAAGAGGTTGAAAATCTCAAAGAGGACACTGTCCCTGAAGCTCCAAATATGACGGCAATGTGTGTGTTTCCATGTGTGACACTGGTACAGGAGACGGACTTCAAGCAATTACAGGATTTCTGGATTCCTGGTTCATGTGGCTTAGCTGGAATACTACATTTATGTCTCCATGTCCCATATTTGTTCTTTGAAATTGAGCATTGAATTTTCTGCATCAGATTTTGATGAAAAAACAGAGTAAAATATATTCACCTGCAAGGCCTGGTATGTTTCAAACAGAACTTCCCATAACTTTGAAGAAGCTTCTGCTTATGTGTTGTTTTATTACATTCTCAGACAAACGTCCTCAGCTGCCTGTCACAGACATGAGTTGTAGAAAGGTTAGAGGCTATCCATGCTATCTAGAAAAGAAGAAATCTGAATACAAAAAACATGCATAGTATCATGCAATGCCACCTACAGCTGACACTGTGATTTATAAACGATTTTTCAGTAGGGCTGTACAATGCTGCTGAGGGACCAGCATTGTAGAATGGCTCTTGCTCAGCTGCATAACACAGAAGATAAAATTGAGGGAATATTAATAAAGTTTATTGTTTCAGAGTTTCTTTGAATTCTGTCAAATTATGTTTATTTGAGGTACAGGAATATGCATTTTTATTATGTAAGTTCTGATTCAGCAGACAAGTGCAGTTAATGTGAGGTGCAATGTAGGATGGATTGAGAGACATTGAGCAGTAGCCTTGGACCTTGGAACCGTGTACTGAATAGTTTGTTTCACCTTTTTGTGTTACCAGCATGAAAGGAAGAACGGGTCAGCCCTTCCAGTCCCTAAAGGGGACCTACAAAAAAGTTGGAGAGGGACTATTTACAAGGATATGTAGTGATAGGACGGGGGTAATGGCCTAAAGCTGATGGAGGGTAGATTTAGATTAGATACTAGGAAGAAATTTTTCACTATGAGGGTAGTGAAGCACTGGCACAGGTTGCCCAGAGAAGCTGTGGCTGCCCCCTCCCTGGAAGTGTTCAAGGCCAGGCTGGATGGGGCTTTGGGTAACCTGGTCTAGTGGAGGGTGTCCCTGCCTATGGCAGGGGGGTTGGAACTAGATGGTCTTTGAGGTCCCTTCTTTTTTTTAGGAGTTATGCAATACAGGCCAAAGCTCTAAGAACTTTATGAGTTACAGAAAAGGATGGAGTTAGGAAAGCCCAGACTTAGCAGGAGTTGAAATTACCAAGTGACATGAAAGACCCAAATAAGTTCTTCCATGGAAAAGGCTAAGACACTCAGTGACTTTGCCTTGATTTTTTACTGGTTGTGTTTGTCTTCAGGTCTCCTAGGTCCCTAAGCCTACTACCAAGGCTTTGGGGAATGAAGCATTACCCAGAGTAGAGGAGGACCAGACAGAATGCATCTCAGGATGTTGTGGGAGCTGGCTAATGTCCCTGTGAGACATTCTGTACCATCTTCAAAGAGCAAGAAGGTAGATCTAGGGAATGTCAGGCTGGTCAGCCTTATATTGAGCCACAGTAAGATTATGAAGTGAATCCTCCTGGAAGCCACGTCCAGATGACTGGAGGAGAATAAAGTGATTGGAAGCATTGATTTGGCAAGGACAAATCATACCTGACCAACTAGATTGCCTTCAATATCCCATATAGACAAGAGGAGAGCAGTGGATACTTTTTAAGTCAGCTTAATGAGGCCTTCAGAGCAATCTCCTGTAGTATACTTATAGTCAGATTTGTGAGGTACAGACAGTATAAACAAACCATATAGTAGGTGGAAAACTTTCTGGAACACGAGGCTCCTAAGGTAGTGGTCAGCAGTGTGAAATCTGTTGCTGGATACTTGTGACATTGTGCAGGAATCAGTCTGGGACTAGAAGTGTTTAAAGCAATCTTTTGCTTGCAAATTTTTTGATTATGAATCTTTTGATTGTAAATAAAAAGCAAACTTTTCTAGCTTCCAGACTCTTAAGGAACTGAATCCAAGCATATGCTTAAATTTGTTACTTTCTTTGCTTCCCTAAAATGTTATTTCTTTGTTTGAGTCTGCTTTTTGGGTTAGAATTGTCAATCTATTGAAAGAAAGGCTGGTCATAGCATGCTAATGCTAGATCTAATAAAGGAGGCATCTCACTATATGTGTAGAAGTACCTGCTTCCAACAGATGATCACTTCACCATCCTTTACTGCAGGTATGCTAACCCCAAGCTGTTCTGGGACGTCTCCTGCATTAACTCTAGTGCCTTTTCAGTGGTGGCAGTAAGAATTGCTTTAGAGTTAAAAAAGCTAGTTCTGATTTACCTAATTCTGGTGATAAGTTGTCTGGTGGATACCACAAAAAAAATTCCAGTAGCAGACATAGTAATGTTTTTACTAGGGCTTTCACCATCTAATGCTGTCAGAGAAAACATTTCCAGTCTTATCAATGTAAAAGGGTGCAAAGAGGATGGAGCCAGGCTCTTTCCGGTGGTGTCCAGTGACAGGACAAGCTGAAACACAGGAGGGTCTGTCTGAACATTAAAAAACACCTTTTCACTGTGAGGGTGACCAAGCATGGGCACAGATTTTCCATAGAGGTTGTAGAGTCTCCGTTCCTGGAGATATTCAAAAACCATGTGGACATGGTCCTGGGCAACCTGCTCGAGGTGGCCCTGCCTGCGCAGGGCAGGCTGGACAAGATGACCTGCAGAGGTTCCTTCCAACCTCAGCCAGTCTGATCCTGTGATTCTGTAATTCTGAGCAACTTTTTCCCATAGGAACTTGTGGCATAGTCTATTAATCCCATCCTGTTTAAGAATAGCTCTTTTCTACAGTAATTAGCAGTGTACATTTAGATACGAAAAAGCAGATTGAAACACTAACTATGTTGAAGCACACAATCCTCCTATAACCATGTAACAGAGCAAAGAGTTCCCACAGTTATGTGGAAAGACAGTTTTGTTCCTTCTTCACTTTCATTTTTGTTCCTTCTTCAGCACATGCATATTGCAGATCAAAATTTAAGCCACATGAATAGAACCCAAAAAGGTTTAGGTATGTAACAATCAGGTATTAAGCTGCTAAAAGAGGCAGGGAAGAGGAGTGAGATGCAGTGGGATTTATGAAAACCAGTTCCCAGAGGGTCTTAAATTAGACGTGCAAAATAACACCGTTTAATATGGAACATGCTTTCTGTCTGTTTTGGAGACAAGCTGATCTGTCCAAGGGAGCTTTCTAGGCTTAATTGGTCACAGTTCCTGGTAAGGACAGAATGTTACAAACATCTGTGAAACTTTGCGACTTGGAACAGAAACATGTGAGAAACTCCTTGGTTCATACACAGCAGTTCACATACGCTGAGTCCAAGGAAAGCAACGATCAGAAGGCCAAACAGTATTTAGGAAGGGCACATTTTGCCATAGTTGATTTTTGTTTCGTACCAAACTTTGAAAAATGAGGACTTTGTTGCAGATTTTATGAATTGTACTGTTGTCGTTGTTTAATTCTGATTTTCATGACTTTTGGTGGTTTTCCTTAAGCAACTGTTGGAGACTGAGGATTATGTAATAATAATAATGATATAATGACAATTAATAAATAATTTACTAATTAAATTATGATTATATAATCTCAGTTTTCATTAAGAAACGAGCACCCCAAAAAATAGTTATCTGTTTGTTCTCCCCTTCTGCACAGCCCCTCCAAAACATGCTCTCTTAGTGTCTTAATGGCGTGATATAAAATCCCATTATTTTTAGACTGGTCTCATGCTTTTGAAAGAGAGGGCTGAGCAATTTTTCTGCTGTCACAGGAAAGACAGATGTGAGGTATAGCAGGCAGCGAATTAAGCTCTTCAGGGTTGAAAGAGGCATACCATAGTTTCCTTTACCATCCAAATATTTAGTTTCTTTTCACAGAAAGGGATGGCTTTCTAATGACTAGTGAAAAACACTAGTCTGAGGATAAGCCTCTTTATCCCTTTGGATCCAAGAGTCTTCATCAGTGGTTCAACACTCCTTGCAGGTAAAGCTTTGACTCCTTGTCCTTCAAGCAGTGCTTTTAACAAGCAAGATCAATGAGAAAATCCAGTTTCCTAAAAGGAATGGCAAAGCCCCAGGAGCTGGGCAGATCCATACTCTTTTCTGCAGATCCAGCAGAGGGAGCTGGTTTTACCCGGCGAAAATGCACACTTAAATATTGTTCAAGGTTTTTGGGGAAAAGATATTACCTAACTAGACGTAGTAAGTCAAAATTACGTGAAACAAGTTATTAATTCTTAACAGATAAATCATTTGGAATGGTTTTCATGGTGCATAACGAGGTGTAAGCACATTTGTGTAATCTAGTCATACAAAAAAGCACCCCATACTCTGTGTTTGACAATAATAATAATGTAGTCAAAGTGAAGTCTAAAATCAGGATCAATTCTGTCATTTGAATCATTGTAACAATTTATGTCATGACAGGCATGGCAATTACCTCTTTCTGCTTCAACTTATTTGTATAGGGCAACGATGTCTCAGAAAAACTATGAAACTGTATTGGTTAATACTTATAAAGGCTTTAAATACTTCCAACCAATTATCATTGTTGAAACTGCTGTTAGGCATTTGAGTTGGAGCCACATTTGGGACAGTGTTATGCATACTGGTGTTAAAATTACACATCTCCTGTGGATGACTTTCTTTCATGTGTTTCATTCATGATTTGCAAAGCATTTTTCTATCAGACATGATTATTTTACTTTGTTGTCTGGATTTTACAGATATGAAAAATAGGGAGTTATAGTTAGATGTCTTGCTGAGGACTAGGAGAAAACAGAGAACAGAAGTCAGGTTTCTGGGCTCTCAGTGCTTTGCTCTCCTCACAAAATACCACAGCAATGAATGCACTGTAGACTGACACCACTGACAGTGAATGGCAAAATGACAGAAGAAAAGGTCATGTTTGATAAACATTCAATGGTCCTGGTTATTGCAGAAGGAGAAATTAATTGCCTCAGGGTTACTTCAGCCTTTTCAGGTAATATTCATTTAAGACAGCTTTTGTAATAATTTGTTTGGTAATTACTTGATTGAATAAATATCAGGAACCTATAGCTGTAATTGCTACTAATGCATCCTAAAAGGAGTTTTAAAATTATCCTTAGGAATATATCTGATTTTGAAATGACAAAGATGTATCATTGATATACTTTAATACTTAGATATCATAAACACTGTGCTATCTCTTCTGAGAAACAGGGATTTGCCAACATTAACAAATTAAATTTTTTGCAGTGCCTTTGAGAGGTGTTTTGCAGGTGGAAAACCTAATTATATGTAGATTGAATGACATGTCTACTGTTGTCAGCTGATGCAAGCCTACGGCAAATTTTCCCAATCCCTTTCATATTACAGACAGGTGAGGTATCAACCATGATGTTCTAGCACAACTGAGCTAGGTTATATTGTACCCTGTCACCATCCTCCATCATCAGTTTTTACATCTCACTCATAATCACTCTTTCCTGCCATGAAGGATGTTTAGTGAACATGTATCATCCTGAGAGCCCCCTTAGAGGGTGAACACATGGCTGGTTATGCTGGTAGATGTGAACTGGTTACAACCTCTGGTGGATGTAGCAGTGATTAACAGATGAGAGGTGGCAGCAGTAAATTGCAAACAGAACAGCACGTGAAACTGCAATCACTTTACAGCCCCAAACCTTATAAAAGCTCTCCCCTGCCATCACATGTTTTATCTGATTCTGATATACATCAAAAAGGGAAAAAGTTGGAGGAATGTGGTGAGGAAAGATTTGGTAAACAGCATTCCTGCTTACAGAGAAAACCTTGTCACTTTTCTTTTGGTCCCAGTATGAATACTTTTTGCCAAAAAAGTACCTATTAAGGGCAGATGATCAGTGAAACAAATCAGATCATATCAGTGAATAATCTGAATCTTTCAAATACTCAAAATTGAAACATAACTAGTGAAATCACTATTAAATAATAATTCTCTGTTTACACAATCATTTAATAGCCGCTGAAAAGATTTTAATAGCGTGAGTCAATCTCCAGGATCAGATGGTATTAATCAATGTCCTTAATTCAGTTCTGAGGTTTAGATTATGATATTATCCAGCTCCTGGACTGATTTTTAACCTGGTAATTGCTTAACATTTGGTTATTTCACAGATATCAACCAACCAATTGTTTGAGCTTTTTTAAAAGTAGATATTCTCTAAAAATGTTTATTCAGCATAAGAAAATCTCTTTCTGACCAGTCAAATGCAGAGCAGGGGGTCATGGATTAGATTTCTCAAGGAAGCCAGAAGTTTGACATTATTGTGCCTGTTCCTTATGAACTCCTGCCAGGTAAATCTTAATTACCATGCAAATCTAAGCCAGATAATTTTTATACTCTGCAATTTTGCAGTGTAACAAAACATCATGAATATGGGAACTTAACCACTTTTATCTGCATGTAGCATATTAAATAAGATAATCGAGAATTTTTTTAACAATATATGTGTGGGGTTTGGGTGGGAGGGATGTTTGATTGTTTTGCATTAAATAGATACAATAAAAGACCTTATCATGGAGTGTAATGTCTTTCTAAATTTAGGACTGAAAGCAGTAGAAAGTTCTGCCAGCTCCAGAGTTTAAAGGAGCTCTACTAACAGTAGCTCTCATTTTGTCATCCCCTGAGCAGCACTTTCCTAATCCCACATGCATATTCAAGAGGTAATTAGCACAACAAAATCTGACTATAATAATCTGAACCCCCTTATTTTAACACTAATTAACTGACATGAGAATAAGTTTTAAAATCTGCTGGTTTATTACTAAGAATAGAAAATGCATTTATGTAGGGTTTATAGCATAGGTAGTTGAGCTGGTGCTTAGGGAACTCTCAGTGCAGCCAATATAAGGGTCACAACTGAATTGACAAAAGCTATCCCCAGAGATATAAGATGGTACATAAAACCACCAGAATTACAGTGTCTTCCCATTGCAATCCAGAAAGCCTCAGAGAAGCATGGCAAGCATTGGCATGTGTGTAGTCAACATCTGCCAATTGCCAGTGGGACAATATCAACAGGGAAATGGATTTGAACTCTCATGGGCCCACTGGTACACTGCTGTTACCTCATTGATAGTAATAATATTTTACTAGACTTAAGTTTGTGTTGTCAGCATCATACAGAATGAACTTGTGATACATTTATAATATACCACCCACTACGCTTGTGAGGGTGTTTTCAGCAATAAAACATTTTAAAATCTGAAGGAAACATTGAAGACAGAAAGGAAACAAGACTTTTTGATAGCCAAACAACAGAAAGAGTAGTACTGTATAGATGGTGCAGGTGGACTTGAACAAGGGATGTTCTGGGTTGCAGTGGTTCTGGTGGTACCATCAACTTTCTCTGAAAATACATTGGTAATAGGACTGTCAATATCCCTGAAAAGGGTCAGAGAAGAAACTTGAAAGTACCTTTACAGAAGCTGAAGCACCACTTCAAGTTTCAGCAAACTTACACAAAGATTTGATCAATTTGCACAACAGTCCACATAACTGAACTGCTTATGGACCATCTTATCTTTTATTAGTCTCTTGTTAATTGTGTCATAACATCATTTTATACTGGAAATCAGACTCTACAGCCAGCAGCAGAAAGGAGTCTTTAAACAGACAAAAACAAATCTCTGTGAGTTTCCTTATAAAAATATTTTTGTCCTCCTGTGTGTGGCATTGGTAGCATTTTTCCTGCAACAGCCCTGAGCACAGCCTGATAGCAGAAGATAAATGCTAACCTGTAACAACAATATTTGTGAACTCCAGCCACAAGTGCTATGAGCTGGCGATGCTAGGCAAACACAGATATGGTATGGCTTTATCATAAATATCCATCAGGGCAGCAAAGCAGACTCCCTGGCAAAGAGCAGTACCACTTCTGATCCACACACCTCTGGTGTTTGCTAGGCATGGGATAGCAGCAATATATTGCTAGGATTATGCTATGCTGCTAATGACTATTCATGTATTAAAGGAAGTGGTACATCTAGTCGTTATGATGAAGATTTCAGGAAACTAACAATAGCTTTTGAACTGAAGAAGCACAGGAACTTGGGATGCATGCAGTAGAAAGAGGAGGGATTAATGGTTGCTGTTTGACGCTAAGGGCGACTATGCTGCCTAGGCAAAGGTGAAGATAACAAGCTGTTTGGCTGCAGAAGTGCAACTGAAAGGTCATTTCTTTCCTTGTTACATAGTTCTGTTGAGAGAAATCTTCATATTGGAACAACAAGTCAGAGAGATCTGTTTATTTCCATTGACAAAACCTAAACCTTATTAAAAACTGTTCTGGGTGTCACGTATGCCTTGTTTTGTGAAAGCTGAGTTTCTGAGAGTTTAATGCATTCTCAAATAATTTTTCTTTTAATCAATAATTTGCTATTTTAAAAATTGGTTTTGAAATCTTTTTCCTAATTTGAAAGATGCTTAAATACCATCCATGATCAGATACAATTTGGTTATGTGATTGGAATGACCTGATGAGTATTCCATAATTACAGCTGCCTGAATATTTGTCAGTCCTCCACATACAACATCAAGCATTGCATAAAAGAGGTGTGGGAACATTTCCTTTGCATTTTTGCCTCACAGTTATCCTTTCCATAGAACAAGCAGTAAATCAAGTTAAATGTAGCTACCACAAAATTTTTTCCGCCATTGCCTTAGTTATTTGATTGAATTGGTTCTTCTGAAGAGATGCAGCACAGTATTGTCTGGACAGCCAAGCAGTCTACATTTGCTTGGCTCCTCTGCACTGTAACACCCAAAAGTCTGACAATAGTGGAAGTGGGACTTTGCTGTTCATTTAAATAGATAGCCTTGACTGTAGCTTCCATGCATTGACATCGGATCTGGGTATAAAAGGTAGGATTTCAAGCCAGGAGCCTCCAAACAATGGTCTGTTCTGGTCTGACATGCCAATTATGGAGGGATATATCACCTGTAAACTGACTTGGAGCTAGAAGAACTTTCAAAAATAAAAAGCAAAACAAATACTGGTCATGAATGAAGACAAGTTTTGACATATGTGTGCCAGACAGACTGAAACACAGCTGGATGGGATCAGTGTTAGCTTTCAGTCACTGTCACTGTTCCCTTCTGGTTTCTTCTCAACGTTATGTGAGGCAAGTTTATGCACCAGAAGAATTCCAACTGAACAGGGTCATATGATGCTTTACAGATTTCCTCAGGCTCGCATATGTTTCATTTGCCAGCTAGATTTACTTAAAGGCAGGTTTATTATCCAGTGTATTGTTTAGATACTGTGAAAATACATGTCTAAGTAAAAAACATTCCCTGGCTTTTACATTAAGCCAGAACTAACATAAGTTGAGAAATTAATTTAAAAAGTGATTTTAAATAGTGAGATGTCCATCATCAACATCAGGTTTTGATAAAGGATGTTTTTTTAAAAACTCTATTGAAAATACACTAATACATTTCAAAACCAAATATTTTTACTGTCTAATATTACATTGCATACATATCCTAAGCATTCTGCAGATTGCATTGAAGTCTCATATAATCTGTCCACACATAATAATTCAGACAACAAAAAAATGAGTATAATAAGAGACTCAATGACTACGTTTAACCCAGTTGCAAAGATAATACTGTGTTGTAAGTGTTTAGTTTAACCACAAGGACTTTTCAGGATCATTTAATGGTGCCATGTCATCAGGATGATTGCAATGGAACTGATAAACCGAAGAGTTTGCTTTGAAACACACACATTTCAGAGAGGTTCTCTTGGGTTTGTTTGTTTGTTTTTTTCCAAAAAAGTGCACAGGCCTTAGCAGCTGAGTTAGCTCTTCTGGATCCTTACCATAGCCCAGAAAAAAAGCCTCTTACTCTGGGGCTATTTTGCTAGATGTTATGTCATCATTCAAGAGGGAAATAACCCATCACATGTATCCATGGGTTCTGTTATGTTGACATAATTACACAGGAACAGAAATTCAATCCAGTGTAAGTCATGATATACAAAGAAAGAAAGGCAGTAACATAAGAGGAAGACAGATGACAGGACATCAGGATTTTACTGGAAGCAATACGGTAGTCTCAACTGCAGCACTAACATTCCCTGCAATACCGAAAATTGTGCTAGAAGTGGCCTCTCAGATGTCTTGGGGCAGAGGTCTGCTCTACCACTGTGAGTTAGGATGCTTGTACACTTGAGAGGTATTGCTGTTCCCAAATAGCCAAAACCTTGAACACAAAAAAGATGACGTGCCTTTAGTTCAAATCCACTTGCCTCTGGGTTTTGTCTTATTCTGGAACTCTCCCTTGACGTTGCCATTGTCTACTCTAATGACCTTACCAACACTAGTGAGCACAGCTAAGTTTCTTCTGCTTCTGCTACCAAGTTAGGCCCAACCACTGCTTATTGGATCATTTTTAAATGGCGGAAATACTGGAAACACAGTGTGCCAGGATTATTTCAAGGAGACCAACTTGTATTCAGTACCACTAGGTCAAGATTCCCAGTTTCCAAATTAATCAAGCTCTTAGCTAAATTTTAGCAACCACAGTCAATTAAAGAAACATAACTAACACCATATCAAATCAAAGAATCTCCAGAGGCTCATGTTTTGTGTTCAGACATGCTGACACAGTCTAATGCAAAAAGTTTTTCCCTTGGTGCCAACAGCAACTAGTCAGGTTTAACAGTTACAAATGCACAAGCGGAATCAAAGGCAGAGGCATACTTACTAATGTCACAAACATGCCTTTGAATTTAAAATGTTTCAAAAATCACTCTTTTTCTTGAATGACATACAGTATCATGCAATTAGTAGCTTTGCATTGGGTTCTCTGACAATAATATGGTTTGGTTTCAACAAAAGAGAAGAACAGAGGGTAGAAACAACAGACAAATAGATTACTGGGCTGCAGCAGGCCTTAAATATGAAGCAGGTAGGCATTTAATCAAGATGAGACTGTAAGCAAGTACTGCAGAGGTAAAAGTTTTCATTCAGCACAGAGAATCTTACAAATCAATGCAAAAAACCTGTACATACGTCTTTAGGTGCAGAAATGTGGCCTTGTGCACTATTAAAATAATTTGGACCTTTGGATCAAATGCAAGGCATTGCCAATACTGGGACAAGATAAACTTCTAGAAACAGAATTAATTTTCAGCACAATTGTGGATATTCCTATTATTATGCAGCACATACAACCAACCACATTGGGTGGAGTTATTAAAGAAAGGAAAGAAAAAAGAGCATAGTCTGAATAGACTGGCAAACTGACATCTTTTTATTTATTCATGGTTAGTAGAAGAAAAATTAACCAGTTCCTTTTTTCATGATTACAGGCAGTTTGGCTGAAACGGTGTAATCTGTATTCATTCACCTTGGCAAAACAGAGAAGCTAGAAAATTCCATACAATCTTACTAATCTATACATTTAACCATTCATATGCATGACTTGGCACCTCTAACTCCCAGCAAAAGTGTAACACATGCATGGACTGAGGAAGATTCATGTTACAAAGCCTTTGTCAGAACATAGGAGAAGACACTTAAAATTGTCCTAGATTTTTTTGTACCAGTTAAGATGCTCAAACTCTAGCTATTGCTTACTCCTCCGGCTCACACAGGCTTTGCGGATGTTGACAGGGAAGGTCATCAAGTTTTCAGTATACCGTTTCTTGGCACTCACGGACTCCCTCTGCTCAACTGCCTGTGCTATTAAGCACAGCTATACATTATATAAATGTTAAAAAAGATATTTGCAAGCACTGACATTTTATTTCGGTTGACAGGCCTGGGTTGGGGTTTTTTGCTTTCCTGAGAACCAGAATCACTGAGGCTGGTCAGCCCCTCTGAAAGTCTCCAGTCCCACCATGGTTTAAGCAGAGTCAGCCACAGCTGGTTGACCCAGATCACATCCAGCTGAGCTTGAAGATTTCCAAGGATGGAGACTCCACATCATCTCTGGGCAACCTGGTCCTGTGTTCGACCACTCTCACTGTAAATTAGTTTGTCTTAGATTTAAAAGGAATTTCCTTTATTTCAATTGGTGCCCATTGCCTTCTGTCCTGTCACTGCATACAACAGAAAGGACTCCATCTTCTTTACTTTCCCATCTGGTATTTATGCATATTTATAGAATCCTCCCCTAAGCCTACTCTGCTTGAGCCCAAAATGTCCCAGCTCTCTCACTCTTTCCAAGCCCAAAGCCCCTGATCACCTTAGTGGCCCTTCAGTGGACCCACTCCAGTATGTCCATGTCTCTCTTGTAATGGGGAAGCCGAGCACTGGACCCAGCAGCCAGATTTGTCTCACCAGTGCTGAGTACAGAGAAAGGATCACCTCCCTCGGCCTGCTGCAATGCTCTGCCTGATGAAGCCAAGAAGGCTCTTGGCCGCCTTTGCCACAAGGGCACGTTGCTGGCTCATGGTCAACTTGGTGTCCACCAGAACTCCTAGGGCCTTCTCTGACAAGGTGCTTTCCCATTGGTCACCCCCCAGCATGTGCTGGTGCATGGGATTGTTCCTCTCTGGGTGCAGGGTTTGGTTCTTCCACTTGTTGAGCTTCATGGAGTTCCCATCAGCCCATTTCTCCAGCCTGATGAAGTCCCTCTGAATGGCAGCACAACCATCTGGTGTACCCACCAATTCCTTCCACTTTTTTAACGAATTAACAAAATTGCGAAGATACTTGCTATTATCAATCTTTTCTTGTTATCGCTGTCAAACACAGAATTAAAAAAGTGAGACTAAATGGTGGATATGAGATGTTTAATAAAGACAATTAGAATAACTCTACTATGAACACTATGTTTTGAAACATTAACTCTCAAACCTCAACAGAAATCCTTCTTGGATGACTCAGTGCTGTCGACATTTCATATTTTACTAGAAATCTTATTTTCCTACCATGTCTGTTCAAAACCTGTCCCAATGTGCCAGCTTGCCATGACAGTCCAGTGGCCAGTACTATGTACTGTGGCTATGGCAACCTTGGTTCAAGTCTGACTTACAGCAGGAGGGAAACATGTGCTTTTATGCTTCCTTTTCAACAGCTTTTGAAATAATTATGTAACTTTGAATGTCCATTCATCAGATTTTCCTCCATCACTAGGCATGGCATTGAAAAAGGAGAGAAGATTCACAGTCCGAAATTATTGTATATTTGAAGATAGACATTGCCCAAACAGAAGCCAATGAAAGATTTCCACACCAGACTGCAATTGTCAAAATGAGCAGGAATATTTTCCTGCCACCATAACATTTGTGCCTATCTTCTGCACGCGCTGCTCGATCAGCAGCATCATTTTCGGTTGGGGGATGCCCAGGTGTGCTGCAATAACAGTGGTCACCCTGTGGAGGAGGCCAGCACGTGGAACATTATAGCCAGTCCGCGCTAGGTGGCAATGCTTGCACGGCTCTGCTAGAGGGGACAGAAAACAAGGCTCTGGACATATCCTTTGTAGCTTGCCGTGATCGTATAGTGGTTAGTACTCTGCGTTGTGGCCGCAGCAACCTCGGTTCAAATCCGAGTCACGGCACAGGAGAGAGGGAACTGTTTCAGTCCTCACTTTTGGAGGCTTGGTGCTGGAGATGCATCACTGGGGACATGAGACCCACCCAAGCCCTCACTCACTCTGCAGTAACTGCTGAACTCAGCGTCTGAAGCACAGAAAAAACAGATCAGAGGAAGCAGTAACTGCACAAAAGAGTTCGGATAGCTCATTACTACATGATAGGGTCATTGACGCTCTTTGCACCATAGGATTTTTGTCTCCTTTTTGTATGATTTCAAGCAGTTCACACAGATGTTGTACTAAGGCTGTCTGGGACAACATTTTCATTGACTCCACTCTGTTAGTTTTTTAATATATCTCCTTTCTCTCTCCTGGTGAAGATTGATTTTTTCCTATGATCTGCCCCCAGGGATGAATCACCACAAAAGAAAATTCCAGAAGAATTTTTCAGGAAAGAGCTGCAAAGGATGCATGAAATTACATGCAATTAATTTCTTTATTGTGAGGCTTTTTAGTATCTTTGTTCCAAGAATGATGCACTTATGAGGCAGTAATCAATTGCAGTAAAGGAGAGACATCATGTCTAGGTCTGAAATTCGATTAAAGTCAAAGCAAGGTACTGCTGGAAATGCAGTGCCATTTTTGTGAGGAGAGGATAATGTGACTGGGAGACGTGTTAGGGACCAGTGCTTTTCCAGTAGGGAATGGTGAGGTAAGGAAGTTAGCTGAAACGCACAAGGAAAGAAATTGTCAAGAAACACTCCCAAGTGCCTACAGATAGGCACTTTATATACTCATCAAACCACGCAGCAACACTGCTTTACTTCTAATTTGTTATTAATAGAAGATACCAAAAAATGTATTCCTGAGCTTCAGATAATACGACCAATTCTGATTTCATCATTAGATAGCTATACATCTTGCTGACTGAAGTAAAATCTACTCACTTTGTCCAAATGATTTTTTCATACCTAAGCACACAGCCCAACTACAAGTCAAAAGAAAAAGCAGAGGATGAAAAAGGAGAAGGTAACAAGTATTCATTTCTGGGAAATGGCTGTATGTTTCTAACAGTTGAGGCCGGAATCTCAGAAGTTTTCCTTACTGAAGACAGTGTATGTCCTTCTGAGGTCAAACACTATTCAGGCGTCCAGACACAGGCTTCCCAGCTCCTGGCAAACTTTCTCCAGGTGTCTGTCCAGGGCTCAGTAAGGAAGCAAGGCTATCTTGAAACTATTAAGATGAAAAAGAATTGCTTTTAAAGTGGGACTTGCATAACTATGAAGACCAGCAGGGAATATTTAATTCCATTAAACTCCTTTCTCAGCAAACAAAAATAGGAAGGACAATATGGTGAAACAAAGCAGCTCAATAGCTGGCGGATCAACCTTACATCTCTGTCCGGAATTGACACTTTTGTCTCTCTGGAAGACTTCATGTTTCTCGTATGAGGCCTTCTACACTTCTTTCGCAATTGTTTTTCAGCCAAGTTAATTTCTTACACAGAAAATCTTCAAATCGTGCTTCTAAAGAGAATTTTCCATGATATGCTAGTTTTCTTACTGTTGCTTTAGCTAAATGATTCAGACTTTTCCCTCTCAAGTGTTACAGTAGAACACTAATTTACCCCATGTGGTTTCAATACAAATGCCTTCATGGTTATATCATAAAGAAGTTTGCTTTTCTGTGCCAGTACAAAGGTCAGTACACCTTCTCGCCTTCAGCTGCATGATGAATAATAGCAACAGTGCAGGTCCCAGAATAAACATAACCTACTATGCCGGATTTTACTAAAGAGTTTAGATGGACCTGCCAGCCCCAAACAATTCTGGACAGTTAATTAAGAGATTTGCTGCTCATATCAGAGAATGACCAAAAAAAAAAAAAAAAAAATTAATTATTTCAGGAGTGTGGAATCACAAGATCAAAAGTGGAATGCAGGGATCCACAAGAAAGAAATTACCAAAAATAGTGCAGTGGCTATGTTGTTGGCTCCATGCACAACTCTCAGGTGCAAGAGGCTCATAGGTGCTGGTTTAGTAGCACAGACATTGATCATGTTAACATTGCAGAGCGTGTTATAAGATAAAATTTTTGCTATATTAGCATGGAATATCAATAACTATGTTTTCAAACATTTTTAAGATATTGTGTTTTGGGATTCCTTTGGATGGAGGTTTCTTTGTGGCAAAGATATTCCTTCAAAAGGAATATCACAAAGTGTCAACTTCTGAGTTGTATTTGATGTAGAGAAAACATATACAATCTTTCTTTATAAAAGAGTGCAGGAAAAAGTTGTAACACATTGAGCACGTGAATAACTTTCACAAAGCTTTCTGAAAGAGATATTTATCAGATGTATTTGAATCTAACTCAAAGAGCTGATTTTGCTTTTGTGAAATTCCAGATCAAGAGGACCCATCTATAGAGTTTTTAGAATAAAAATTTGGGATTTTATAAATCAAGAGATATAAATCCAGGAAGGAAGGAAGGAAGGAAGGAAGGAAGGAAGGAAGGAAGGAAGGAAGGAAGGAAGGAAGGAAGGAAGGAAGGAAGGAAGGAAGGAAGGAAGGAAGGAAGGAAAGCAACATAAAATATTGTTTAGATAGTTTTGGACATTTGGTAGTTTTGGGATTTGTGCTGAACTCTTGATGAAGAAGTAAAACCAGGCCCTACTCAGTAGTTTGAAATGTAGAGCAAAAAGTTGTGGGATTCAAACCTGAGCCAAAGGTTAACCCAAAGCGATACAAGTCTAAAACTTAAAAAATTGACCACAGTCTTCACATGTGTTCCTGTGCAGCTCTCTCCACTGCTGTGAGTGACTGCCGGAGCTTTATGAACAAGAAAGACCAAAGACTGATTATGGAAAAAGCTACAGAACTGCAGCATCGCACATTGTTTATGCAGTTATGTTTACACAACAGGCTCAGGAATCTCCCTGTCTGCCAAATTTTCCCCAATTACTACCCATCCTGCAATAATACCCTGTAAACTCAGAGCTGAATTTCCAGAGGTAAAATCATCCCACCTGTGAAATGAATTCCTGGCATTCTTTGCTAAAGCACAACCAGCTATTTAAGCTTTCATGAGTTCTCTTTACCACAGAAGATCTCCTTTCAAAGAGTCTTCTTGACCACAGCCCTTTGAAAGGATTTCAGAGGGGACCTATAAAAGTTTTAATATGAGCTGCACTCCTGTAAAGAGAATGAAAAACAGAATTAATTTGATTTGATGACTGCAGATTCAAAACAGCCACTGCTTTCTATCCTGCTCAACACCTGATATGAACATCAGACAGGATACAACCAACTCTGCTGCACTCCTGAAAAATGAAGGAAGTAGAACAGACATCTACACCAGGTTCAATTAATACTTCAAAAGTTTTTCAAGTCTCTCTGTCCAGTGTTGCCTTCTTAAAAACTAGGTGTCTTTCTCCATAGCTTAAAAACTCTAATTAAAAGCTAATGTTAAAATACAGTAACAAGAAATAAATCTCTTCCCAACCATGATGCTGAATGGGTACATCCTATTAATTTCAGTGCCAAAATGTGAATTAGGCATGTTGGAGATATGGAGATAGACACCTGTATGTCTGAAAGTTTTTGTGCTCTACACAGAACAGGCCATGCACGAGAACAATGGCAGGCACAGAAGGACACAGAAGAGCTGCCGAGAAAGGCATGCACTTTCTTTTCCTGTCTCATTTTTAGAACAGTATTCTTCATTTCCCACCAGATCAGCTTGCTGCGTAAAGGCAGAGAAGGCTGCTGAAGTGAACTCTTCCCTTTCGCCTTCAAACTGTTCTTAGATTAAAAAAAAAATTCACAGCTTTGGAAATAGATTTAGGTAAACCTGGATCCTTGTTAATATTTTGAACATATTCTTATTAGACCAAGGCTTCCAACTGGAAAAGTGTTATCTGGACATGTCTGCTAGAAATGAAGACCCACATATTTCAGAAACATACAAGCAATTCTTTGTACAATTCAAGGTTCAAAATCAAGATTAAATCCTAGTCTGCAATCCTGTTATCCTTGGACACTGTTTTGTACTAAAGCTTTTGTTTTCTTTTTCCCTAATGAGAAAGGAAAATTGACAAATACTTTCTCAGGAAATGGAATGCTGAGAGCCACCTGCACTTGCATGTTTATATTTCAAAATGCAGATGGGTTTTAATTTTGCTTCTCTTGTGAGAACAAGTAACTGCAGGGGGAATTGGTAAGAAAGATTTGATTATCTGCTTACACCATTCTTGCTTTCATTGCTAGCATTGAGCTAGCAATACAGATACTGGTATCCTAAATAAACTAAAGCAAACAGAATCACCACTGTTTCCAGGTAAGTCATAATGAAATGAAATGAAATGAAATGGAAATTTTGATTCTGTGTAGTGTCCTGTCAAAACTTTTCAAAATCATCAATATTGGTATGAGTAGCAATAAGGTAATACAGTGTTTCTACACTTTAGCTACAGATGAACACTGGGTATAGATTTCCCAGTTCCAGGGAGGTTGAGGTCAAGCAGGGGTGAGCCTTGAGTGTTTCGGCAGCCTGAGGATGATGCACGAGTAGAGCAGAATTTCTGGCTTTGCAAGTTTTGGATTTCTTTTCTAGGACTTCATTCGCTAGGATGCTTTAAAGAATATAAGCATCTGTGATGAGTTAATTTTGTATTTCTGGAGTTTATAAAATCTAACACAGCAGATGACATTTCTGAGAAACTACAGCAGGGACAAAGTATGAAAGATCATCCCGGTCTCTTTAACATTAGTGCATGTTTCTAAATTGCTTTCTTTTGGGAAATCAGTCACATCTGTCTCATCAAAAAAGTCAGGAGCTAATTGCTCTGATATGCTCCTAAAAGGCTGAGTGATATTTAGACAGGAAGTCTGAGGCAAATCAGAGGAATACCCAAATATATTTTAAAAAAACACAACAGAAAGAGCTTTTGTGAACTTGAAGGAAGTGGTAAGATGCCAGGCATCACTAGCCTACTACACCAAACTGGGATACCTAAGCCTCCAGCCTCCAGAGGTGAGGTGCCCTCCCATGTCTGCAGGTTTTCAGGGCTTTGGTTTTTGCTGATAGCAGCGCAAAAAAAAATTTATTGCACTTTCTCACTGGGTAGGAGAGTAAGGAAAATTCCTGCTGCTTTGCAGAGAGAAAAACACCTGTCATTCACACTCTGCAAAAGCTAGGCCTGTTGCATGAAGCTTGAATCCTTCTGAGCCTGGTGGAGATGTATTCCGTCATGCAGAGGACTGATGTCCTGTTGGATGAAGAGTGAGAGAAAAACAGCACTTGCTCTTGAATTATCTCCTTATCAAATTAAAGAACCAACTACCAGCAACTTTATTCAGTGGCATCCAAAGAATCTGATAAACTCCATAATTATGATATTTTATTAATATAGTCATTACCAGCTATGTAATTTTGTTGTTAATTTTTCCTTTATTATACAAACTGCCATTAGTTACCATAACTAATTTATAAAATCCATATGGTCATTTTAGAAGTCTTCATTCTGAGAATCTGCACTCATATTATTCAGTGAGGTAGGACAGTGAAGTTACACAGCGTTACTACCACAAAAGCAAAGGGAATCACTGGAATCACTGACAAGTGATCGTTCCTCTTGTCTGTCACCAGCAAACACCTTTTGCTAACAGCATTTCATGCCTAGGTAAGCAGGATTTCCACATCTACCACTGTCATTATTTCCAAGCAATTCAGACCGATTGCTTTATTAGCATGAAAAACTAGGAAAGATCAAAACCAAACAGACTTCATGGCTCAGTCCAGATCTTAAGTAGCTGTAAAGATTAAAAATTACATGCTCACTATGCCACTGTGTTTATAAAAATATCCATAAACGTTTAAATAATAATAAAAAAATCACACTTGGCAACAGGATTACTGAACTAATACTTGTGGCACATACTCTTTTAGCAAAAAAAAATTGTAAAAGCTACAGACCTGTCTCATTTTAGTCTTAGACATCACTAATAGATTATTTTTGATATGCAATCCGTTGATTACATCTTTTCAAAAGATGCACCTTTCCCTGCCGTGACTCGGATTTGAACCGAGGTTGCTGCGGCCACAACGCAGAGTACTAACCGCTATACGATCACGGCAAGCTATCAGAAAACTGAATTAAAGTGACAACTTTTTAGTCCAGTACTCTCCAAAATTTTATAGAAATGGTGCCACCTACAGTTCACACTGAGTTTTAGCAGCGGCTGGTTCTAAACAGATGTAATACATGTTACTGTCTTCTCAAAATCGCTTCCAGACTTAACGTTCCTTTCTCTTAATAATCCATGCTTATCGCGATTGCCTAAAAACAGGCTGAGCAGAGTTATAATAACCCTTCTCCTGTTTCCCAAATCTTTTCAGAGAAAACATTTTTTTTTCTCTTTTATCAATGGTGGGGAAGGCAAAGGCACGGTAAAAGTCTGGCAGTGTTCTGTACAGACAGATTTAGGCAAAAGAACAAAATCTACTTAACTGAAAACTGCATTTGCTGAGTTGAACCGGGTGTGATTCATTCTAATGTAAGTGCTTCTATTGATGGACATCCTCTTCCTTACCTCTGCAATAAGCACAGAACATAAAACCCACCTGTTCCAGAATTTGCATTCTCTGCTGTGGAAGGAGATGGTCAAATGCCATAGATGAAGCCTGAGGGGAGTGAGCACTTAGCATCTATCAATTAAGACCATCAATTAGTGTTATACTGAAGCAACTGCTGAGAAGCACCTGCCCTTTGTCAGATGTTCAGACACAAAAAGACTATAAACAACATTCAAATAGGTACAACAGCAAACAGTTGTTAGTTCTCTCAAGTAAGAGCTCCAACAGAAATCAAGCTGCGCAACAAAGATTATCATGAGGAAAAAGAATAATGCGGCAAGGTCTGGGGCAATCAAGCCCTGCTCAGAAAATACAGCCTGTTTTCCTCATGCTCACCCTCCCCACAGTTATACTTATTATTTAATTAAAAACCTTAACTGCTTTGCAAACCTCGCCTGGCTGATAGCCTTGGAGATCACAGCAACATCACCAGTGCAGTGGTACAGTGCCACACTGACTCTCTGAAGAAGGAGGAAGACGTTCAAAGAGACTTACTAGGCTGTCATACACAAGGCCATTAAAATGTCTTCTGCTGAGATGTGGATTTACTCTGGATGAAGGTCTGCATGGTGAGGACTAATCCATGAGTAGACTGTGTGAAAGAAACATCAAGCTGGGACTTTAAAAGGCAAACTTACTAAACAGACTCTGCTCTGCCTCAGTACTGAATCACACTGCCTCTGCCTTAGGTAAAAGCACAGGTGCCTCCCGCAAGCACAAGGAGAGGTCCTCCCTGCTGCTGAAGCTGCAGGAGGAAAGGAGATGGTATCTCTCCGTCTCTCTTTCTGATGGTTTTTGGGGGCACATGGAATAAAAGGGTGCTCTTATGGTGGTTCAGACTGCTGTACCTCACCCTACAGCCTGGCCCGATGGCTTGGTGTGATCAGAACAGCATTTTGCCCAAGGGTCACTGTATCCTTCCACGGGGCAGAAGGCTGCTGCTTCCCTGATCTCCAATCCTGCCAGGCACAGCCTAGCCCTGTGTTAAGGGACTGCATTGCTGTCGCAAGCTTGAAAGAAGGAAAACCAGGATCTGGAGAGGTATACATCTGACATAAAACTTAACCCTCAGCTTAGGTTTGCTGCTGCCTCATAAATCTATTACCCTTAGCAGAAATTGAGCATAACTACACAAATAAGCAATGACAGAAAAAAAAGGAGGTACTAGGACTCTCCCAATCTTCCCCCTCCATCCTAGTATTCCAGTTCTCATGCCACAGCTGTCTGGAAAGCATGTATCAGCAGGATAAGCTGATGAATGTTCCATCAAGGAAAAAGGAAAAAACAATCCCCTCTAGCACACCTTGTGCATTGCAGTGTGCCTGTTACCTGTAAAGCCATCGCATATATGTAGTCAGACACAAGAAGTCACAGTATGGAAGTCCTTTTTCTCTCTCCCTCACCAGCCTCCAAGCCCTTTGAACTCTAAAGAAATCTCTGAAGAGTTGGACAGTGATTGCCACTTCTGGGCGAATACTTTGATGTGGTAAGTCCTATGATACTCCCCAGTACTCCAAAGACCTTGATTATACAGGACAAAGAAACTGGGCACTAGTATTTAACAGCCACTATCAGGACAGTGTATCAAGTGTTCTTCATTACTGCAAATTTCTGGTGTGTTGTTTTGTTTTAAAAATATATTCATTGAAAAACATGGAAAACTCTGATTCAGAAAGAAAGAAGGGCGGTAGATAAGGGCTGAAGTCAGCTCAAAAGGCCTTAATAGTGAACAGGACAGCACCATCACCTAGTCACCTACGTGTGAGCATGAGTGCATTTGGAAGATGTCATTGCTCAGCATCATGCACGCATGCCACGTGGAACAGACCTGGAACAAAAATTATTCGATAGTAACTTCTCTGAAGTTTCTTGCTATTGTAGACCTGTGGAAGTAGAGTTCTTAGAATATTTACTTAATTTCCATACTTAGGACATTAAATAACCTTATTTTTAAAATTTTTGGATCTTGTTATTACTGGTTTCCTGTCCTGAAGTAACAACAGCAACTTCCATTTTGTTTGAGTTCCTCAGAACATCCAGATTTCCCCTAAAGACAGAAGTTTGGTAAATATTATAGATACAGGTTCCTGTCCATGGCATCCCCCTTCCAAATAAGGGTATTAAGTTAAAATTACTGCAGGACTCCTTGACGTGCTTTATAGCACGATACTCAGGAGATGAAGGATTTTTTTAAATGTGGTTTGTCTTACAAATCATCAATAAAATATTTGCAGCTCTGATGAGACAGGGTCCTTGCAAGCTCTGTAACCTGTATGATTCTACTATACAGTATCACCTCCCATAGAAGTCATAGGGGTGCCTTATTTTTTTGCAGCAGTTAAATAGGTTTGCTAGATTCCTATCAAAATTTTTCATGTGATTATTTTAAATCTAGGTCTCAGAGAAACAAAAAAGCATTTCTAGTTCCATCTTGTTGTACAGAGCTTAGAACATCATCTAGTGCATTTTCTGCTAAGTTGGAGTCACTTGATATACTGTTTTTATTTTAGACCTATATACACATGAGAATAAGATACAGGTTATAATAAATAAATGTCGTCAATATCATACATAAACGTTTGGAGCCTAAGATCAGTCCACAAATATTTGAGATGATATAACAAGCAGTAACCACTGGGTAACAAATGATTGTTTCATTAATTGTACTGCACTGGTACTACTTTCCATCCTGTCTCTGTGCATCTTGCCATTGTTTGCATTTACTTATTTATTTTGTAATTTTTATCAGGAAAATGTTATTACTGTTTCTTTTTTTTTTTTTTTTCCCAGAAGAAGGTTAGTGCACATGAGCATGCTTTGTGCAGTATTTGCACAGTCATGTGGTTCTTTGCCCCTGAGCCCAGCCTTGCTACCTTTACTTGGGCTCAGAAAACAGCTATGAAATTTCCACCTGCATACCTGAGAAGACATTCTAAATATTTGCAGTTTCTTTTTTTTTTTTTTAATTAAATTGTTTTTTGCTTGGAGATTTTTTGTCTAATAGTAATAATCTTTCAAAACAATGACTTTTTCTGTTAAGATGTCAGTTTTGGACAGACCATTTCTCTTTCTGAGGGTTCAATCTCTGGTCAAAAGAAAAAAAGCAATCAGAAGACACTCCTTCAAATAGCCAACAGGTTCATGGCCAGATCAGGAAGAAGTAGGACTTAAAGTAGATATAAACAGAATCAATCTATCAATATCTCTCTCTCTCTCTCTCTCTCTCATTTCCCAATGGGATTCTTTACTTATTAGATTATTAATTACTGTAAGATGAATCTCTTTGGTTGTCTCTAGTCTGAACTCTTCCATTTGCTGTTAGCATAAGGAAGCATTTAGTGTGACTAGCCTCCAGGCTACTCACCTGTGTTTTAGCAGAGTGCCATGCAGCATCAGGCCATGAGGATAATGCTTTTTGCCTCTGCAGTGAATTAGCTGTGCAAGGGTAACACTTGACAGAGAAGCCTGAGACAGGCATGCCCTCTTCGCACCCATAGACAAGTAGCCCGAGACATCCACGTAGGAAACAGAAAACCCTGATCAAGTCTCTACTCTACCTACTTCTATTCGTATCTGTTTCTCAGTGTGTTTCTCACCAGAAAGGATGTATTTCTTCTAATCTCAAAGATCAGAGACACAATACCTCTATCTAATTTTGAGCGACAATCTTAATCTCCATGACTGTTAGAATAACTTCATGTAGTTCAAATGTATCTTCTGACTACATGATAGAGAAGACTTGGGTGCTAGGTCAAAACCCAAAATTGGCTTAATACTCTCTTTAAACTACTTACTTAGTTTAAATTGTTACCAGTTTGCAGGATGATCTTGAATAAGCATTTTTAAATGGTAGTTGCCATTTGTACAGTAGGCACTTGTCATAGCAAAACATTTGGGGATGTACAAGTGAAAAAGGCTCTTTAACTGTTTTTTACTATTAGAAACAGAATTCTACGAGCATTTTCTGTGTTTGGTGTTTTGCTCATGGATGCTTTCAAGCAAGAAAGCCCATCCCCACACACATGCACATAGATGATTTTTCTCAGAAAAAAATAAAACAGAATTTATTACAGGCTGACAAAATTTGGCTTCAGGCTGTTTGCTATTAAAAATATAAAAGACTGAAGAGTTTTTAGTGTAGCAATAATAAGGACATTCAACGAAAGTTAGCATTCATAGGAGGCACAATCACCACCCAGATCAGAGAAGCTGCTTTAAAGAAACACTGCACAACTGGAGCTCTGACATTGTCTAGACAGCAGCACCCAACACCCTTGTAGGAGAAGGCGAATGCCATCGTATACCCGCTTGTTAGTTTGCATTGCAGAGTTAACTTACCCAATATTTACAGTTCCCATCCTCTCTGATTGTGTTTTAAATGAACAGGAAAGAAGGGGAGAGATGAAGTTACATTTAAGTACCGCAAACCATTCAGGCCAGTATCTGGAGGCCTTCTCTGCTCCTTTGGACTGGTGCCATCATTTGCACAGTCTAAAGTTCTGGTGTGATGCATATAGACAATCCTGATTAGGCAGCATTTTACAATTGCAAAGCATAGGGTTTCTTTATTGCTATGTACATGCAGGGCATTCAAACAGTCTCTGCTGAAATGATTACTGACTGCCTTTGGTTCGGTGTTGTTACCACTCCATGTGGACGTGCAGCTGTACAGACTGAGAGCCACCTGACTTCCCAAAGGCAGGGTGTGCTCCCCTTCTCTGACCTGCAAGGAACACCCCTCCTGCTTGTCTGTGTGAGCCTTGCAGAGCCCTTTGTATTGCATGAGTGAGCCCCTCAGCAAATCTCCCACCTCCTGCCTTGCAGGGGCAGCTTTTACCAGAGTCCACCTTTCACCTCCCAATAAAGAGTGAACACTAAAGCCATCAAAGGATGTACAAGGAGGGTGAGGGAATGTCATGCACAGCTCCAGGAAAGGGTGAACCTACTTCTCTTTCTGCTTAAAGGGCTGTCATTTTACTGAGCCTTTGGCACAGAGTACTCTGAGGCAGCTTAGACTTTCACTATAACAGGATTATAGAGAAATCAAGGTTTTCTCTGTTGGGTATGTGTTTGCCATTTGGCTACGGTACCTTTCTCAGGCAGATTCTGCACTGAACTTCATTTTGATCTGTGTATAGATGGAAAATACAATTAATGCTCATTAGAAGTAATGCCTGGGCTGGAAAGGCTCTTTAGCAATTCATTAGACAGCTCTGCCAGCAGCAAGTTTTTTCTCTACTTCTGTTAATATTATTTCTATTAGTATTGCAACCACTCTTATTTTCTGTGTGATCTCATACACAAAGATTCCTAGACCAGAAAAGTATCCTTGGGATTCCTATTTTTCTTTCAATTCAAATGCATCCATGCTATGATGCTTTTATTTTGCTCTGTGCACCCACATAGTCACGAATGACTATACAAATGTCTAGTATTATCCCTTAGCCAACATCACTTAACTTTTCTTCATGAACAAAGTGCTCCCTGTCCTAAGGATTTTGTTTTTCTTTTCTGTTGTTCTTTTCCCTTCTTGCAGCTTTCAAGTTTTTTTCTGGTAGCCAGAGGCCTAGAGTTAATGAAACACTTTGGGCGTTCTTCTGCCAGAACTCTCCGTCTGCTTACAGGAACAGCAAAATCTCAAAGCTAGCATGACCACATCTGCAACCATGTTTATTTAAATATAGACTTTTATAGCATGAAGGGAGCAAATGACACAGCTAAAATTCTTAAAGTTACAAATTCCCTTACCATCAGCATTACTTATATCAAATCACAGTTGTGTTACAACTCCTGTGTCAATGAAGAAAAAAACTTAGCTGGCATTCCCCCCCACTTCGCACAAGCTTCAGCCAGCAGAGCACTCAGGTCAGCATTCAAACAAATTAGATGCATTTCTAGTTCCAAACAGCAAACCTCCAAAGTCTATATAGTAAATGTAATTTCCTACCCTGTTATCCGATGTTTCTGGTGTGCAGCCCAAACCCACACTGGCGTTTCATTCTGCCAGTTTGTGGTACAAGTGAACGTGTCATCTGTTGTTCCTTTATTTTGTAATTTGTATCCTCTTGCAAAATTCTCCATCTCACTGAGTATTCATGCAGATTATATTCCTACAGCTGAAGATGCTTATGGGTGGGATTTTTTTTCTGAAATTATTCTTGCTCTTTAAAATTTTTGCATACTACTCAAGTAAAACATGGAAATCAAATTGGATCATCAAAATGAGCATTGTGGCTTACCTGAAGTGGAGCATGAACTCATCTCTCCCTAATTTAGTTCCTGAATCTGTTAGCTTTCCTCAAGGGTGCACAGCTAAAGTCCCGGGAGGGGAGAAAAAGTTCCCCGTGCCTCCAAAAATAGACTGAGAATAGGAAAGGTCTCAGGATGTTCTGTTACTGTCAAACACAGGTTCCTCTTAACTATAAACAGCACGTAAGCACGACTTCCCATTTGACGTTCTGCTGTTAGTGAATTAGCTGAGGTGTATCCAAGGGAAGGATTTTGGATACATAATGTTCCTCTTTTTTTTTTTTTTTTACCATAACACAACAATACAGTTTCACCTAAAGCTAGGAGACTAACATAGGCATCCAAACGGTTGCAAACCACATGACTGGGAGGATGGCTGTTGAGCAATTTCGTAGTTTGTTCAGCACCATGCTCTCTCTTCTGATGAAGAAAAAAGAAGAAATACCTTTTTAAAAGCAGGATTTGCCAGTCCTTGCCACTATGCTGCATTTTAACTTGTTCTTGGTGCTCTTTTCAGCTTTATGTACGGCAGCATTTTCCGTGCACTTACTGTTGCATGGTAGTGCAGAAAGCACACTTTCGCAAAGAGATAAAACACATCTCACACTCAGCTCAGTGACTTGTAAACATCGAAGGATAACTGAAACTCCTTACAAGTCAGTCAAACTAACAAAACTGAGCTAGGGTCTGATACCTTTTTAACATGTTAACTATTGTTAGACCAAACATGTCTCGACAGCAGTTTTCAGCTACACATTCATTAACAAAGCAGGTATTTGATCAGTGTATGTTTATTGTGAGGGCTTTCTAGAAGTACTGGAAAACACATTAAGGAGATAAAACTTTAGCCTTGATGTACTCCGGTGAGGGCAGAACTGACACAGCTCATACCCTCCTGTCAGACTGGAAGGTTGTACCTTCGGCTCTTACATCCCAGGAGCTATTCCAGGGGCAAGCTTCACGAGCTTTGAGGTGCGCTGATCATTATAACTCTTATCTCCTGTCAAAGGAGGGTGAGCATTGTCTTCTGCACGCCTATCTGGTGGAGCAATTTGCTCGTGTTTCCACAAGTGGAAGGGATGGAGCCACAGGGTTATGCAGCTTCAGCTGTAAGCAGTCATAAGTCTTAGCTTGCCAGACTTTCAGGGCATCATCAGTGCTGAGGATCAGCACATGGCACCCCAAGACTTGGTGGTATATCCATCTCATAAATTCTTTTGTCATTATAAGCAGAACTGCTTTATATTTCTTTCACCGTGAGGAAATCTGTTTGCACCTTTCGTGAAGGGGGTAGGGTATAGGACAGTACAGGAACTAAATTATCCTGCAATCTGTATAGGGGGATTTCCAGCCTAAATTTACATGCTCAGTTGGATTTTAGCTTGCAGTGCCACACAATCCAGCTACCTGGACTGAAAGTAGCACTGACTGTGTGCCTGCAAGAGGAAGCAGAGCTGAGAGCAGCACCAAGGCAGCTAAGAAGGGAGGACCGAAGAGTTGTCAAGGCAAATTCACGTAAGTAAATAAGTTGTTAGAAATGAAAACCTTAGTCAAGCAGAATTGCCACTCAAGAAACTGGAATGTAGTGGGATGCTGTTCTCAGTGAGAACCGGGAGAGGATGTCCCCACTTTTCAGATCTTCCCCTTTGGTTAGGTAATATCTATCCTTTAGATTGCAAATTCTTTATCATTCCTGCACATTGCCATAGGGACGTTCTTCTTAAACCTACAGAAAATATGCATTTTATGAAGTTATGAAACGAGCTAATTCCTAAGGTTTAATTTTGTTGATGACAATCAGCTCCTGTTGCTGTCAAAGAGTACGGAATAGTTGCCTTGATTCCTCTGCCTTTTCCAGGTCTCAGGGAATGTGAATTCACGCATTACTACTCACTCCCTAGTCTTCTCTCTCCTCATTACTCTCTCTTTCCCCATTAGCCTATTTCATGTACTTCTTTCATATTCAGAGGATTACTCAAAACGAGGAGGTCTGTAAGGAAGCATGTTCACATTATTGTATCAATTTACCTCACTTCATCATCGCAGCAGATTTTGATAGAGTTCATTTACTCATGCATATGTATCCAAAGGGGACAGATGGATGTAGGATTTATGCAGGGGTTTGTTGTGACACAGCTGAGGAGCACAATGTTAGGCTAGGTCCTGTACCAGACCCTAGCAAATACATGAACAAAAGGGTACTGAAAACGGGACAAAAAGAGCTTCTTTTTTTGTTGAAACCCTGATCAATAATGAAGAGAATTGCTAGGGTAGATGGGTGAAATCTTTCTTGGTCTGACTGTGATCAACCTGTCCGAATCTCAGGTCATATGTCCATGATATGCAGCTGCGTAATCCTTATGGCTGGATGAACACCATGGCCATAGGTTGTGAAGTGTTTGTGCACTGTGAATGCACTCAAACTGTTCAAGTTAGCCCCAAAACATAGATGCCTGACTTTGGTATGGTGGATCAGGTATTTGTCTCCTCCTTACAGCCAACGCATACAAGCTGAGTCCTCAGCTCTGCATTGCATGCAGTGGCTAACTTGAGAAAACTGTGTTTGGCTTCCAGGCTGGATCCTAAGCAGGATTTCATCACTGGGTGATGCAGCAGCACACAGCTCCAGGACTGTATCTCCAGAAACACAGGTCGACAGTGGTGCTGTGGTCTGCGTACCGTGGCATTGCCAAGGACAGGGAGACAGGGACAGAGACAGCTGGTTTTGGTTACCCTCACCTGCAGCAACTCAGCATCCTGACAGAAATGGAGTTAAAAGACTGGAGAACCGGATTTCAAGTCCTGTAGCAGCACAGACCTCTGACTTTTTTTGCTATACTTAAATATAAAAGTTGTCTTGTTTTCAGCTACAGCAGAGGTCCCTTACTGACTTCTGCTTAATAAATGAGAACTTCAGAGAAGGGAAGAGGAAAGCACACTGTTCATTCACCAGGAAGACTGTGCGACTCCAACAGGTTTCAATTCTAAAAGTGTTTTTTAAGTTGATGCATTTTTCACATGTAGGCATGCCCTAAATTCCCTTGTTTTTACTATAGTCTGCAGAGATATCTCCTATTTCCCCTTCTCCATTACAGCAGTGTGTATAATAGTGGCGAGTTCACCATTTTCTCCAGGGTCCTGGATGCCATTTTTGTAACAAGGAATGAGGACAAGTCAGCATCACAGAAACTGCCAAAGAACCATCAGTAAGTGAGCACCATCAAGATAAACCCAAAGCAAGTCACCACACTTTTAATCTGATTTTTCATACCTTTTTTTTTTTAATATTTCACCCTATATTATAGTCCCTAAAAGATTCCTATATGTATGCAGAAGTAATCCATCATGAAGGAGTTTAATTTAATTTTAGATGGCAGTAACACACACTCATCAGTTTTTTAAACATATACTGCATTACTGCAGGGAACGTGACCACTAGCAAAGTGTGAGTACTCACATAGTTATTCAGACCATTACAGAGGAGTTACTTCTTGAAAAATCTTACCCTGCAACCCCTTTTGGAAACATGGCCAAAGCCAGGCATTCAAACAAGTCACTAAATTATATCCCACAAATCACAGGACTGGTTCTGAAATTCAGTTATTATTTTTGTTATTTGTTATAAATTTTTTTATGAAATAGTATTTAAGTAAGATTTCAAAGTTACTCATATATTAATTTTCTTCTCCTATTTCTGTTATAGGGCTGGAGGCAAAAGACATAATTTGGGAAATAAATTTACAGTGGCCTGGGTCACATACAGAATCAAATTGTGCTATAAATCAGTCCCCCAAAATAGCAATTTTTCCTTTCAGTATTTGAGTTTTATTCAGTAAGGAATCATACAATAATTCTTTTCACTTAACACAAGGATTGGGGTTTTTTTGTTCACTACATAATTTGCACTGCTCTGCAGATGAAAAACAAAATAAAATCCACAGCTTGCAGGGTTATAAAAAATACTAGTTACCATGCCAAGGGGTGACTGAATAAAGTTCTTTGGAGTTGCTTATTATTCTTGCCATGCTTTATTGACTAAAGTGAAAACACCACACTTTTCAGTTCTAAAAGATAAAGTGTCTGTGTGCTCTTTAAAGCATCTTATGTTATTTCTGTTCACAGAGTGTCAAGTTCTTATATCTGATCTTCCCCATCTCTCAAAAAGCCATCAAAATTTATTTTCAAACAACATATTCCAGAGGTTTACTTATGGGACATTGAACTTTGAACATTTCAACTAGTTTTTAGTGCTGTTTGAAGATCAAACAAGGTTTAACCAATCAGTACTAGATATAGAGGATTTATCTGCAACCACACTATGCTGTTCCTTTAATACCTTTCAGCAACATAAGTGCTTACATCCTAATAGGTTTTTAGCTTAAGATCTAATCATCCACTCTTGAATTAAGATGCTTGAATGAAGCCAACTCATTTGGAACTAAGCACTTTAATGTCAACAGAGACATATGGTATTGAGACTGAATTACAAAGGATCTCTTCTGAGCCATCTATTACGGAAGCAAGACTAAGACCCCAGCATTATTATTAGTTTACTCATTTATTTGCTAGCAAATAATTGAGAGTAAGATCTTCTTAAGAAAGTGGAAATGGTCTAATAATTGCAATCTGGTGGTATAGTACATTCCCGTGTGCACTGATTAAATCTCTCCCATCCATACTTTATGGTTCTATGCTCATCTGTAAAATCTGCTTTTGAAACTGAAAGAAACAAACAAAATATGCAGTGCAACAACTCTAACACCGTGATTAAAATTCTAAGTTATCAGTAGTAATGTCAAGTCCTCTAAAATTTATTAAGGACTCTAGGATTTTCTTGCCCTGAATTATTCAAGTCATTCTCTGACAAAATATTTATTTTCTGAAGGTGTTTATGACAAAATTTATGGCAATAAATAACATTGTCCATCAAATATAAAGTTAAGAGCACAGGTTTCCTTTTGTCTGGAGCTGTTCCACTCTCCCTAGTCTGAACATGCTGCTAAGAAAATATGCTGGAGTCCTCTCCTGCAGTATCAGTAGGAAAAACCGAAGTAGACATGCTTGCACATTTTTTGTGTCTGGAACAAGAAGAGCAGAAACAAACAAACCAAAGGAAAAAAAAAAAAGAAGGAAAAAAAAAAAGGCAATACAAGGTGAACCTGAAAGTACATTTTCTGAGACAGTCATTTTAGGTAGATGATTGTGAAGAGAATGAATTCAACCCATCAGTTTTTAAATCTTTATGACCATGTAAGGTTGTTGTTGCAAAGAATTTGTGTTTAAATTTTATTGTGTGGCTGAGATAAAACACAAAGTTTTGTTATAATACTATCAACGGCTTCTGCTTACAGTTGTAAGGAAGATGTGGTTAGACAATAAGGTTGCATTATCTTCTTAAGCCATGCATTACTAAGGGCTTCAGTAGACAGTGATTGTCTCTCTGAAGTAATTGCTATCACATAAATGCATTCCTACTCTTGGCTCAGTAGAACTGTAACATGGGCTGTCATTACAGTCCAAGTGCTTTCCCACTTCAAAGGCACATGTGGTCCAAAAGGCAGAACTGCCTCCACGGAACCACCACAACAAACACCTGGCAAATACGATTACAGAGATAAAAAGAAGCAGTGCAGTTCCAACAGGAATGTCAGCCACTCTGATCCTGTGAAGGGCTGGACATGATTTTCCTTCCTCCCCAGCAGACTGTACAGAAGAACCATGTGAATTGAACACCTCAATCATACATTAGATTCCTTTTTTTAGAAGACTTTTCAACTTTTCAAGTTTAAGAGACCTCCTGTCTTTCTGATTATAGACAACTTCCTATAAATTCTTGACATGGGTAGAATTGCTTAAAATCCACTTTATTTTTGCTAACTATTATGTAAAAGTGTACTGTTTTGCTAATGGGGCTATAGAGCCCCATTTTTGGTCTTGGAATGCATGTTATTTACTATCTAGGAAGCAGAAGAAACAGTTTAAGAATCACATTAACTACCAAATGCTCTGCGTAGCAGAACTTTCTTATTAAAAAGCGTTGCAAAGCAGAAAGGTTCATGTCATTGTGTAAATGCAGCCATCATGAAAGTGACTTTAAGAATAGTCTGCGCTGTAGTACAGCACAGATTAGTAAAGCCCCCCTGGAAAACTCCCTTTGCATTTCTCCCCATGCACACTTGGCTTAATTGGTTTGGTTTGGTTTGGCTTACTTTTTATCATTTCCAAAGCACATATTTAAGGTGGATCATGAGCTGTCAGCTAAGTCTCACTGAGGTCACAGTGGGGGCCTGGCTGCAATTAGATGCTGTACAAGCCAGACCACAAAGCCAGATCCTGTTCTCAGTCTGTGTCAGCGCAAGCTGCACACAGACACGCATCCCAGAGAGAAATGTGGCCTTTGGTGTGAACCAAATCGGCAAAGCTGATTCTTTAGCCAGGAGAGGGGCAAGGGATGCAGCATGTAGTGAGAGGACGGGGAGCTTGTTTTCCTGAATCTCTCCTCCACAAAGAATTCAGGGAATTTTCAGCAGCTTCAGCCAGAAGAGCTCTTTTTTTTTTTTTTTTTTTTTTGATCTCTGTCTTGTATAGGTAGATTACAACACTGAGGTGACTGTGCCTAGCATGCCTAAAATTTTAAAATAAACCATGGACACAGCTGACATCATTGTGAGTGATTTCTTCCCAGGTGACAAACTGTATCAGTCACTTTTGGTAGTTTTTCTTCTGAGGACCAGAGACAAAATTTTTAGTGAATGAAAGCAATATGAACAACACAACTGTATCAATTCTGATCCAACTGTATTACGTTACTGAATTCATGCATGGAGGCTTCATAACATGAGACGTACAAATGAAGGAAAGGCATTTGTAAGGACACAGGAGAAATCTGTGTTTCAGATTCTCTGTTTGAAGAGCAACTTGGATTTCTTCACAGTCTATTTTTTGTGTACTAATTATTTGAGGGGTTATGAGAGAGATTAATGCTAAAATAAGGAGGAGGGAAAGAACAGACTTGAGGGGAAGAATAGCAGCTGTGGTGAAGAAATCTACCAGACGGTAATTGCACAAGTCCTTTAATATCCAGAACTTGATCTGAAACCCTCTCTGGTGTAGAAAGGCATGTGACAGAGAGGCAAGGTTTCAGCATCGTCAGGCAGTCTTTTGTTCACTTGCACATAGCCGTGAGCACACACGCAGGGCATCAGCTTTCAGCTATAAAGAAGGTAACGGCAAATGGTGGTACTAAGCCAACACCGACAAACTGAAAGCACAGCCAAACAAAAATACACCACCCCTTGGACCTGTTTCCCAAGACCCACCTGCTAGCTTTTATGTAGGAAATACAGTGTACTTACTATTAAGAGATAGCAGGCAACAGTAAAACTAGGAAAGGACAACTTCTGGGCACAGTTCAGTTTTTAAAACCTCTCTTGTTAGTAGATGATTCACTGAGAGAAATGCCACAAAGTCTTATAAAATTAACGTGTCGTTAGTGTGAATCTTGTGTGAAAATGCAGACAAGTTAGTTGTTACTTTTAAAGGAAGAGGAGCATGCACCCCCTTTTCAATTTATTCTGAAACACATCTTAATTGTAAGGATAAACCTGGGTACTTCCATTTAAGGTTTTGGAGCACAATATGCTACCACTAATAAGTAAAACCAGACCATTACTTCTGAGATCGGAATACAGCCTCCAAAGGAGGAATTAATAACTTTGCACAGGAAAAGTCTAACTATGACAGTATTTAAAAGAAATAGAAAATATATTCCATAGCCAACAGCCATGATTTTAGACCATCTGGTTTTCTGATCAGCCCTTACATTCAAAATATTTCGTTCCTTGCAAAGGCTTGTACTTTACGAGTTGCAAGCAACATTTCATATTTTGCTGCAATTCTGATGAGACACCACTTGAGGGACTCTAAGACTCTTTTGTCTTCTAATTGCAAATCAGATTTATACTCACATTAGACCTATTGCTTATGTTAAAAAGAAAACTTTTAGGAAAATATCTGTGTACTTGTAATCAGTAAGAACAGCTGGTAACATCTATGGAAGAACTTACTGCAACAAATCAAAACCATCTGTTTAAATTGTGAGAAGGTGTAACTAGGAGGCGGTAACTTACAGAGCAAAAAATTCACAAAATGGAAATTAATTTTTTTAATAAAAATATTCACAGTGATAAACCCCACAATTTTTCTGCCATGTTTAGGCAGAGGAAACTTTAATTCTGCTGATTTACTATCTGCACAATATGCCTCTAAAGCACACATTTCATTTGTTCTGAGCACAGAAGTGTCATGGAAAACAAGAGAAATAAGAGGAAATATCTTTATCACCAATGAGGGGGAACAATTTTACCCAGAATTTTTGTTGATTTAGGATCACACATGATTATACTTGGAGGTATAAACCCTACTCCCAGCTGGAGCTTCAGGCAGAGCTTTGGAAAAGTTAAGATTTTCCTACTTGGTATCCCTGTGAATCAGTTTGAGGAATTTGACACAGGCAATCTGTAAGCAGATGAACCCTTTTTTCAGAGTACAGTTATAGACAACAGGTGTGTAATAACAACTCCAAAATCATGTGGGAATACTACCTTTGGTTTCAGAAGCAGAATAGCCATGTTAGCCAGGCATAGTGCCGTACTGATGAAGTAACTCTGCTTCCCGGTTCAGTGAAAGCTGAGCAATTACTGCACTGCATTACATTATATGGCAAGGAAATGCTCTTTGCTTCCAAGCCTGTGTTCCAACAACTGATTTTGTCTTTAAAAAGGTATGTTCTTAATTTGAGTTTTCTAACTGGAAGTCAGATACTAGCAGGAAAAGGCACGCTTAATCAGCTGGCTGACAGATCTCCATAACTTTTAATCTGACCTGCTAGTTTGGATTGAAAACAAAAAAAGTTTCTTAGTTTTTCTAGGATTTAAAGTAGATTAGCTGACTTCAGGAAAAGAACATACTGTTTTTCCCATGAAGACAAATACAAAATTTTTCTTCCAAATACCGACTGAAGTAAAAAGTCTTTTAAGTTAAAATTGTTTAGTCGAAAGTAAGATACAGCCAAAGGACTTGAAAGTGGAGTCAAATTGAATGATAAACCAAACCAACTGAAAAATGAAAAGAATAATCACTAGCACAAACCTACATAATTATCTTGCTGAAATATGCTTATATATAAATATGCATGTCAGTTATCACATAAACAAACAGAAGGACTTGTAAGTCTCACAGTCCTTTTGCACAAGCATGACTACTCCAAAGCAAAGGCCTTCATGACACTTCATAAAAACTGATTTTTTAAATTTTTTTTTTAATTGTTTCTACTACTAAGCTGTTCCCTCATTGCATAGGTGTGGTAGCAGAGAGCTAGTGGAGGCACAGAGACCTGAACTTTCTGCTTTCTCATAGATATGTGAGAAAAAATAGATAAACATACAGCATGCTGTTTCTGTCGAATTTTGGTGGTCCGCAACTCTTTGCCTACACTCTCTATGTACAGTCTTTGCAACGCAGAAACTGTTACTCAAATACAGCACCACGCACCAGGAGACTATGCTCAGCTGGTGTGTGTGTGCTATGTAGGATAAACATTTTTGTATTAGTAACAATTAATATTATCTGTAGAAAATAAGTACCAAAAAGACAGAAGGGTTGCCTTATTTCCTAATCCCAAGAAATATAAACTTCCTAGTCATAAGGAAAAAACATTTTTAGCAGAGATATGTCATATCTGTTGTCTATAAACCCAAACACAGAGACGTATTTGGACATCCATTGAAGTGTAGATAGCACTTGCAAACAGGTTAGCATGTCACGCTGGGGTCAGTGTTCTTTTATATTTTCAGGTACTAAAATGGAGAATATTGTGCCACTTAGACCAGAAAATCATATTAGAAGGATTCTGCAATTGCTGAAAATGATCTGTCAGCCCAGATTTTTTTCAACAAAGCTGGTATTCATCCACTGGGAAAGGGAAGTGCCATCTCACACACACATGCATGCATGTGTGTGTGTTTTAATGAGCAGAGGCCATGAAAAACTGCTAAAAAAATGACACACAGAGAAATATTTGTTGTACATTCTCTTGGGGTATCTACCTGGGGTAAATATCTAATGAACGTTATAAATAAAGCACTACAGATGCTGTGCAGACATGCACTCCTTCAAGTGCTGGCAGGCCTATAGTTACAACAGAATGCTAAAGTACAGGACAAGCAAAATCAGATGTGTTTGTGACATTAGTTTTTAATTATTTAGTTGTTTTGTTCCATCTGCCTTTTCTTGTTCAGCCAGTAAAGATTTGGCAACAAGTCTGCACCATCCATGTGATCTGCTCAGCCCATAGTTCTTATGAGCACTATTTTAACCTTGTCATTTGACCATTTAGCCATTTAACCTCACTACGATTATTTTTTTGCTGATTATTTTGTGGCTTGATGAGGAATGCTGAATACCTCACAGTCAATCTTTCACAGGATTAGGCCATTCCTTTGTTCTGTGGTAAGAAAAAAATTTACAGTGCCACATGCACTCTATGAGGAATCTCATTTCACTTCACCATCTCATCTGCTGGACAGGAAACATCACATTTTCCGTTTTCATATTCTTTCCAGGATAGACACTCCCTTCATGTTAGGTCAAGTATTTCTCTGAGAAGCCTGTGGATTGTGTCCACAGAGTAATATCGTGCTCTCAAATAAATTAAAGCAGTTTCATTTATGCTGACATTTTGCTGGAAAAGTTGAGAGTCCTCCTAGTCTTTCAATATTTTATAGAAAACAGAAGTATCCTTCTATTCTCAATGTTTTTTTACAAAGTCTTTCATCTTATGAAATGCTTTTCGTAGCCTGCCTCATGAATAGATATTATCTTTATAGCCTCTCCAGCAATGACCAGCATTTAGGAAGATAACATGAACATCCACAGGACCAAATATTATCTCCTCCTTGCTTGAAAATTATCTGATCCAGAGAATTCTATTAATCTTCACATACAGTTTCATTTCAGATCTCATTTTCTTCTGCCAAACTTCATGCTGAGCAACTGCGAAATGCTGGCTTTGTTGTTCTTGCAAATCTTTACTTTGAGGTTTACCAAATCTTGGCAGCGCCTCTTTTAAATATTCCATTTTACCAATTGGAAAGTTCTGAAGAACATTACTGCTAGATGACACCTCCTTACCTTTCTTCCAGTTTACCCCACTAGTTTACCTGTCATTGTTCCCATTAAAGCTGATGCTAGAGTTGCCCAGTACTCTAAAAGTGCAGACCATGAAAGCATGCGGCTTTAAGGCCCCTTCGCAGAGACCGCTGGTTTGTTTTCCCTCCACCCTTCTCAGCTCCCACACAGATGACTAGAGAAGCATCCTGACAGTTCCCATTTGCTGAACTGCTAGACATGAGAAGTACAACATGGGGGAGCTACATCAACCAGATGACTCTTTTCCAGGGTAGGAAAGGCTGTGTCAGCTTTATTTTGCTCTTTCTATTGAAAGATCAGTGTAAAGCCTGTTTTCTCTTCTTACCACAGTTAACATCCTTCCTAAAACACAATCTGTCCTGTTACTTTTACTTGCAGAATGCTAATACATTACTTCTTGTTTCCCATTCGTCTGGTGGAAAACACCACTCAGTTCAACTATAATTATATGATCAAGCAGTTCTTGGTTACACCAGAATCTAAACTGCTTATCATTTCCTTGATGTTTTAGCTTTTTTTTTTCCCTTTTCTTTTTTCCCCCAAAAATAAACAAGTGAAATTTGTGCATACCCATATACAGACAATATGAAAAAAGCTTCTATTTGCCTACAGTCTCTGGCTCAGTCATGATATTCCTTTCTTTTTTCAATTCATCCTTTGTCATCAAGACCACACTTTGATCACCCTCAAGAACTTGTTTGGAGCATGAGACTTACCGTACAGGCAAATTGCTACCAGGGCAAACACACAAAGCAAGTGCTTGGAAGGAAATGTTCAAAGGAACAATCTCCAGACAAATTAAGCAAAAAGATGGAGTGAAATATCTAGGAAGTGGCAGACAGAATCAACAGAGAGAAAAATGCATATTCATCTTCAGACACCTCTGAATCTGCCTAAAGTGTTCAGATTTAGGAAACTACAGAACTAAAGTTTGTGCCTTAAGTCCTGCAAGACTTCTGCCTTACTGATTGCTCCACATGAACTCTTTGGTGCTAATAGATGGACAAGATTTGAGGAAACACTAACAAACATATACACATGAAACAAAGATAACAGAGAAAAAGGAACAACATGTCACACTTTTGCATGTTAAAGATTTTGTTTAAAGTGTATAGGAGTTAAACAGCATGAAGACAACAAGGTCATGGTTTCAATGGATGGTCCGTGTCTGGCTTTGGCAGCACAATACAGGAAGAACACCCACAAGCTGAGGGTGTGGGGAGGCCACCAAGACACCGGGGTCGGAACCCTTGCCCTGGGAGGAGAGGCGGTGGGATGGGGGCTGGTTCAGCCAGGAGAAGGGACGACTTTGGGGGCACCCAGCAGTATTCCTGGCACCAGCAAGGAGAGGATGGAGGAGACGCAGTTGGGTTCTTCACAGCTTTGTGTGGTGGGAGACCAAAAAGCAGCAGCATAAGCTGAAACATGGGAGGCTCAGACTGGAGATAAGAAGTCTTTGCCACATGAGGACAGCCCAGCAGTGGGGCTGGGGCCCAGGGAGGTTGGGCTGTCTCCATCCATTGGCGTTCCACATCCCGACTGGGTAAAGCCCTGAGCTGCCTGGTCTGAGCCCACAGCTGAGCCTACCTTGAGGGACTCACTGTTCCCTCCAGCCTCCTTGAATCTGCCATTCTGTGATTTATTACTGGAAAAACACAGGTGGGGTACCTGGATCTCTCCCAGCTCCAGGTTCCTTCCCTCCACCTCGGCCCTGTACACAAGTTCTGAAAATAAAAACTGAATAAAAACCCCCAGGAAGTTCCAATTATTTATTCTTTTCTTAATGAGACTTAGATGACAAGAAACAAATCACCTGGATTAATTTAAGCAAAGGCACAGTAATTAAACTAGGCAGCAAGCATGCAAGAATACTTAGCATCTTCCCAAAGATCTCACTTAGTAAATAAAATTTCACAAGTTGTGGGGCAAGGACCAGAAGTGTCCATTTTATGGCATGTAAAAAACTCTGAGCAGCTGACTGTAACAAGCAATAGACAGGGCAGTGTTTCTCCAAGCAGGGCATAATGCACAAAGGCAAGCTCTGTTTCTTCATTCACGCTGGGTTGTACATCTTTATGAAAAGAACTTCAAGGATCAGTACAGGCGTTATACATTAAGTCACAAATATATGATTTTAGAAGCATAAGCTCTTCCTCTCTCTCATGTGTAGATGCACATATATGCACCTATGTATGCATCCATATATATACGTATACACTTACATATATGTACATGCGTGTACATACACATATATGTGTGTATATATATTTGTAGATCTACATATACCTAGATAAATATACATATATATATGCACATATATACATGCACATATATATTTGTCTTTATAGAGAGAGATATGTAATATCTCTGTGAAGACAGCTCTTAGATGATCCAGGCATTCAAATGCTCAGCCTGCACCTCAGTTCAGACCTGCATAGGGTAGCTGCTGAGGCTCTGGAGGGTGAAAATGAATTTTTACTGATCTGAGTTGTTCCTGAATACTCAGGTGCCCATGCTTTCACAGGACAAATTGGGTGCCAGAATTGCAGGGCAGAGAAATACTCAGCAGCCGTAAGCATCTTCAGAAAACCCCTTATTTCTGGTGTTAGGGAAAGAATAGTAGTTCAGGTACTGGCACACCTGCCCTGAATCACAGGAGGATTTTGCTGAGAGAGTTAAGCCAGTAATACAGTTGCTGTGCACTTTCTAATTGAATGTGTTCACAAGGCATATATATAGGTAACTAACATTATAACTGTTTCAGAGATGGACTAACTGAAAATCACAAACGTGAAGAGGCTTGCCTTGCAGGTATAGTAACATAATTACTTAGATAACACTGATTTTCTGGAGATTTTTTCATCCTAGAGGTATCGCCATGTGACGCAAATGAGACATTAATTGCTAATATTTTTTTCTCCCCCTGATTTCACTGTACATGGTACTACATGCACAAAGAGGGGTATGGTTGTGGCTGCCTTATGCCATTACACCATCAGACAGGACAAGGGGTACTAAGAATAACTGATACAAAGTAGAGCAGCCTTAAGCCTGCCACATATGAAATTAGAAACATAACCACCAGCTAGCTGGATTACCCTTCAGCTGAAGTGTCTTAGATCCATTCTGGCATCTTTCCATTCTGAGCTGACTGAAATGTATTTTGTTACAGTTTAAGATCTTAAGGTGCTATAAAGCCTCACAAGAGAAGCAACTGTTCCCTTTGAATTTACTTAACATTTCATTACAAATAAAACAGGCAGACTGAAACCTGTGCTAGGTCTTAAAACTCATGAAGTGGATGTCTTATTGTACAGAGATGTACCTGGTGCTCAGCAGCCCTACCCCCAAAAGGACGGAGAAAGATCCCTAATCCCTAGTTTTTTAATACTATTTTGCATACAGACATATTTTTTATCACTCTGTTTTTTTCATTTTTTCCAGAGTCGTGGTTGTTAGCCAGTTCATATGGTTATTAGCCTGCTCGTATGCTCATATGTGTTTGTGCTCACTTCTGTGTGTATATATACATATAGCTTTGGCCAGCCTACAATAGTCTTAACTGCATTTAGAAGGACGTGTAAGCCCACAATCTGTAGGGATACAAGCCCTCGTGAGTATTGCGTTGTGAAATGAAGAAGAGCCTGCTGCATCCACAGGCATGTGAGCTTCTCCTCTTCCTGACAGCCTGCCCATCCCCTGCAGAGACCTCGGCTGTGCACCAGCTCTGGGAACAGCAATCTGTTACAACCAAAAACCCAGAAATGTCTGAGCCTTGGCAGTATTTTCCTCTAGCAGTTTGCCACACTGGTTGGAAGAAAGGTTGGGATTGTTAGTTTGATCTACTAACTGTCTAATAATATACCAAGATTATACCAATGAGCCAGTTAAACGGAATTGCCTGCAGGGTGATTTCAGAAAGGTCTGAAACAGTTGCTGGGAGCCTGAAATAGCAAAGCAATTTCTAGGCAAAGATGCCTGCCCACTGGGCAGAGGGGAAAAAAAAAAAAAAAAAGCAGATTAAGTCCAAAGCTTTACTTGTTTCCAGTTTACTACACAGTCATGTTCAAATGCCTGCAGCTTCAGATTTGCATATGTATATAAGCAGGTAACAAATTACTTCTGTGAAAGGGTCAAAGGCTTTATTGCTACTGCAGAAAATGGTCTGATACAGCATAAGTACAGCAGTATCATAAAATGTCAAATCATTGTAGTTTTTAGAGATGCCATCATCTCGTGTGAAGGATATGCTATTTACTTCAAAGAACTGTATCAAAATGACTCAGTGACTCATTTGCCTAGTATTTGCAAGCATCCTTTTTATTTACTAGTAGTTACTACCTTACTTACCAGTTGGGAGTTCGGGGTTTTTTTGGTACGAAACATAAAACGGATTTTTAAATAGTAGTATTTCTTTGCAGTCCTAAATTCAGATCAGTTTCTAGAAGTAAATCTTTGAGAAGCAGATGACTAAGATAACCATGATAGCACTAAAACAATATTTCTCATTTACTACTTGTAAAAACCTGCTTGTCTGGATTTTTCAAAGGTAATTTTATTTAAATGTACTATGAAAGATGTAACCTACTAATAAAAAAGTCATGTTGATTCTCTTACTCTGACAAATCCCATAGCATTCTGCAGTTGCTAATCCTCTGGACTTTCAGGTAAGACACAGAAGCATAGAACTATTCACATAAATACAATAGAAATATTCACACAGATTATTCACAAATGAGGACTGAAATGTAATTTCCAGAAGCAACCCAGGTTTTGCAGCCATCTTGGCATTTTACAGAAGACATGATACACACAGGGCCACTGAAAAAGACTAAGCTGGTGCTTAAGAAGTTGTGTGAGATACAAAAAAAAAAAAAAAAATCCTTTCATTTTTGGGTAATAGCATGAAATTTTTAACATCTAGGCAGAACTGACTAAACCACAAATAGAAGGCTTTTGCATTTAAAATGGAAACATTTTTGCTTTCCTCAGATACCTTCTTTCCTACAGTTCAACCACAAGAGAGTATTTGCAGCTGTATTATAAGTGCCTGACAATTGTGGTTGGAAATAGGGACCGTTCTGTAACTAGCACAGGAAGGCTGGATACAACCATTGCTGCAAAGCATTCCTCTGAGTAAGAGGATAATGAGAAACCAAAGCAAATAGCAGAGGGGTATAGTGAGAGGACATCTCCAGATAGGATCTATGGTGTTATTTATTTTCTTTTGTTTTACAGCAGGCAAATTGTGTTCTTTCCATGTTTGATTAAGTTGGCAGAGCTTAGTTTAGCATCTTGCTCTCTGTGTCAGCCAAAGAACAGGCATTTGTTCTTACAGAGGGAAAGATGAAACTTTTACTTCTGATTCCCTCTCAGTGGAAAAATAATTTAGCAATTCATCTACCACATCTGGGGTACAAAGGCTATGAGCAAAAAACCAAAAGTATGTTTGTAACCTTGACTTATGACCTTTCACAGTAAAATAGCTGAGACCTATTTGTCCCATTCTCCTTTCCTGTCAAGCTTATTTCCTTTATCCTGGACAAATGTTTCTTCTAACTTCCCAGCCAAACTTTTTTTCCCAGCTTTTCTAAAGGCTTTTGGACCCTGAACATTCCTTAATGTCTTGATCCTGTCTTGAATCAGTCCCAAGTAGTCCACCAAGAAAACTTCACTGATTCCTCACTGTTTGGCAGTTGCAATGTACCTGCCAGCTTGCACTTTTATTGTAATCACAAAAAAGTGCTAATTGTCTCTTACGAATTTCAGCTTTGTACTTTCAAACATGAAGTTTTCTGCTGGTTATGTACAACTTCACCTTCATGCTGCCAGCTATAAGTCTAAGCAGCAACTCAGCTGCATGGAAGAATTGTCTGTTTTCTGTTGGTTTTGATATGGCCGAAGCAAAGCTGTGCTGAGAAAAGAGGACAGCTATTTGGTGTACAGCTTTCTTGAGGGGAACCTGGGTTCAGTATGATGACTTACAGAAGGAAGAAATATGACAAAGGACCCTGACTACAGCAGGCCAGGAGACCCATTAGAGACCTAGAAGAGAAAGCATGAGATCAGTGTGGGAGGTGGATATGAAGGGTGGAGGCAAGAAATGGGAGAAATCTTGGCAGCAGGAGGCAGACTGAGAAGTTGCAGGGAAATGGTCCAGCAGTGCTGAAATGATATGGATAGGGGATGGAAAGAAACAACCAGATATAAATTCACATAGGACATGAAGGGTGAGATCAAGGTCTGCTTGATGACATGGAAGCATGATACAGAATATGGTCCAAACAGTGAAGCTGTAGTTTTGTAGGTGCATTAAACACAGCTAAACAAGCACACTTTCAGAAAACCTCTCAGATTGTGGGTTTTTTTTGAGTCTTTCTCATAAATTTTCAGAAGTCAGTACTGCAAGTTTATAATAGGCCCTGAGGCTAGAGAGTCTCTCAGACAATTACCTAACTCAGCTGAACAAAGGGATGATACTGTCTCTGCGTACATTGTCATGATTGACTCTAATTCCTAATTACACTATGCAGTTTCTGACTTGCCTTTCACAGAAAGGAATTAGAAACAAAGTCAACAACCAGTCATCAGCTTGTCATTTTAGATGACATTTCTATACTTCTGAGGCAACTGTGGAAGTTGCTACCTTAGTTAATATCTGTTTTAACCAGTGGTACGTTTTGGCATGCTAGGGCAATGGCTGAGTACTGCGCTTCCTAGCTCTGCCAGATGCAATACTGTGTTGTTAACTTTGCCAATATTAAATAAAAATCTTGAAATCAGCAATGTTTCTTGAAGTTGCTACTGCCTTAAACTTGAAAGAATTTCCATTTAAAGTTCATAGGATTAGCAACTCTGTAATGATTTGAATTAACTTCAGTCAAGGATTTTGTGTCAGTCACATCCAGGGAGATTTGAGAGTGAAGACTTTTAGAAGATTGGGAACAATTCCTCCCTCCCTTGCCCCTTTGGGGCAGAAAATAGCAAACAAATGCATTTGTAGCTTAGTGGTATCTTATCATCTCTAAGTTTAAGTCATCCCACCAAAGATCACAGATTATCAATGCTAAAAAAGGAGTTGTTTCAACACAAAGAAATTTTTTTAACTTGACCTGCAGTGTGAAGGCAGAGGTTTTGGAAGTACTCCTCTGCCTAGAGACACGAGGGCAATGGGGTTTTTTTGTTTCATAGATATTAACAAAGAATGACATTCATTTTTTGTTTGCCAACTGGAACTAGTAGCTATATAGCATCACTTAGTTCTTACTACTAGATGAGGACTTCGCTGTATTTCACCTAAAGTGAACAAACAGGTTTGCTATAAAAAAAGTATATTCATGCCCTCATTGGACAAGGGTAAATTACTGAGTATAATCTCATCAGCAAATAAACAAACAGGAAGATGAGTGAGGAACAAATGGCTGTTTCCCTGAAACTCTGGGAAATACTGTTTAAACACCCATTTGGGTTAAAAAAAGGGTGAGTTGCAGAAAGATTACTAGGAGAACAGGACTGAGAGAAACTTCCTGGGTCCTTGAACTTGGTCTCCTGCTATGGATCCTTTTTCACCCTCAAGATATACTTGTTCCTCTTATATCACCATAGGCACTGAAACAGGTTTTTCTTTGACTTTGCCCTGGAGGAATTACTTCCTCTGTCTGTAGTTCTGACAGTTTTCTAGATGCGCAGCAGAGGCGAGTGGCTTTTACATACCTTTTCTGACTGTGGATGCTCTAAGTGATGGCTTCAGAGACTTCGTGTAGTTGAGACCAATCACCTAGTGCCCAGATGCATGAAGACATCCAAAATGAGTGAATAGGGAGCAATTGTAAGTTGCCATCACTGATGGCTGTTGCTTTTTTTAGAGCAGACTTTGTATGCTCACCACAAGTCTTAGCATAATGGTGCTATATCAGAGATTGGCTGGCAGCTCTGCTGTAAAGGAATGCACTGTGACATTATGCTTTTTGAATCAGCAGAAACTCTGCTGGGAAACCAGATTTGAGAAATTTTGACAAACTGCCGTGTTCAAGCTCCTGTTACTGTTACCTAATCTATATCTCTTCTATAGATAAAAAAGCTACACATGACATCAGCCGTGCAAACATATGTTTTTCCTTAATCAGAGGAGTTGCTGCCAACAGTCTATAAGAACCTATTTTCTTTCAGTCATTGTATTCCAAAAAATCTGCTGTGCCCTCTACGTTATTTCATAAAACAAACATCTGAAACAAGGCATGGTTTTTGTTTATCTGTGAATGGTTTAGGTTTTCCCTTTGCTATTTGCTCAGCAAAAAGACATATGTGGAGTTATTCCTAGTAGTAAATAAAACAACGTGCAGTTCATTCACATGTATGTACAGAATAACAATATGCTTGTGCTGTTGTGTAGAGAAAAAGGACAAGATAATTACATCCTGTCTAGTATGCTGATAAAAAACATTAGTCAAAAAAATAGGATAACTTATGTGATAAAATCAGAAGGGCCCTGGAATAAGTCATCAGATACCTGAACTAAGGACACTTGATACAACTGAGTCAATACTGTCTTTGTTGCTTTCAGCTTTCTTTTTGCTACCTATATGAATAGAAGCCTTTTCTCTAGCGAACTAGTGATGGCTATAGCAGTTGAATTATCTGAAATTTCTTTGTTTGTATTTAATAAAGGAATTCCTTTCTAATTTTCACTCTTGAGGAAAGGGCAGAAGTTATAAAACTGGAATTTCTTTGTGAATATCAAGGCTCTCCTTTAAGAGGGGGATAATAATACTTCTCTTTTTCACAGACAATTAGGTATTAGAACAATAGGCCCCTTATTAATTATCTGGATTAGACAAGAAGTTGCGCAATGCACATATAAAGCAGGAGAAGAAAGAAACATGATTTAAGATAAAATGTCCTTCTCCTTCCATGCATAAAGGGCTGCGACTGTGGAATTTTACAGTGTAGCCCAAAACTCAATTTTATTAAATTTATCCATTTATCCATCAAAGCGGGAGCAATTGCTCGAACAGGAGAACTCTAGACAAATAAGGATAATACAAGTGAAATGCAGAAGCACTCTGACAGCAAATGTGACTAGTCCTGCAGCTGAACTGACAGGGTACATCACTGCTGATGCCACATACACTGAGCAGCCAGCGAGGTACCACACCGCAGCCTAATTCTGGTGCCAGCCCCAGGGCAGCATTCTGAAATAGCACCTTGCGTATACCTCTTGTGGTACTGAGACCAAAACATGTTGTCTGTACCAAACTTTGCTGGGAAGAACTATCTGCCATTCCAGTTGAGGTCACACAGGCTGCACACACAGTAAAGAGACAGAGCCCAAGCCTCTGCTCATTATTAAATGGTAAGAAACTGCACAGTGCCACTGACAATGCACCCGGACTGCTCTTCTCTCCTTGCTGAAGGGATGGTCTCAGCATGTTTGAGAAGGCAGCAAGGTCCAAAAGTAACTTCATGTATATACATAGTGCCAGGCTCACAGATGAGAGGTAAGTTAGAAGAAAAGTGAGGTTTGTTCACGTCAGGCCAACACAGCACAGTCAGCACCCTGCTTTTCACAGTTTCAGTGTTTTAGTTCTTCAGGTCTTTCCACTCTCTACTGTTTCCAGCCACACAGTCCACCTGTCCCCGCATGAAAACGGTAACCCCAAATTTCACACTTGAAGAAAACAAGGTGCAGACATGTAAAATATTTTTGTAGCAGAGGAGGTTTGCAGAACATGGCACTTTGGCCTTCTGGGTCCATACTGCTTCCTCAGAGGTACAGGACCATTTTTCCTCAGGGGACAGTATCTTGAAACTGTATCTCTGACATATACATTGGTGCAGTATGGATATGCAGAAGCTGGGTTTAGTTCTCTTTAAGACTTTGGCACTGATACAACTACACTGATTTAATCAGATTTTCTTATAAATTATGTCACTAAAAGATCAGCATTTCATCAGCTCTGACTTGGGATCTAGTTTAGAGTTGATTAGCTGCAATATAAAATCCTCAGCTTTTTCCAGCCTTTGATGTAAGACCTTCAAGACTATCCTATTTTTCAAACTTTTAATTATTTTTCTTTGTTTTGCTAAGTTAGATGCTTTATTCCTTACGTATTCAGGCTTCAGAGTAAGTTGTCTCTGTCTCTTTTGTTAATTGTTTGAAAGATGAGAAAACTGTTAGTGTAAAAGAGTTAACGCTTAGCAAAAGAGCTAGCAAAAAGTGCAGGACACAGGACACTTGTTAACTACAAAGCAAAATTTAGAAAATGAGAATTGTAAGAGTGGATCAAATAGAGGGATGAACATGCTATCCATTTGCAAGATGAACCTTCCTCTGCTTATAAATGTAGTTTCACAGAATTATAATGTACCTAAACTGTGTGATAATTATATAAAGAAACTTTTCTTAACTGAAGGGTTGCTGCTCATTCTTAATCCTACTGCTTATTTCACTACTAAACTCAGCAAGCTCAGTAAGCTGTGAATATTTGTCAAATAATATCCTTTACCAATGAATTTCATGGGTCAATCACACAGTTTGTCAAACACTATTTTTGTGTATCTCTTGTATATACATCCCATCTCACTGAGTGCCACTTTAGTTGTGTATAATAGAGTAGAATAGTTCAGCTGGAAGGGACCTACAACGATCATCTGGTCCCACTGCCAATGAGCGTAAGTTAGCTGCCTTCTTTACAGCTTGTAACATTTATTTTTCCATTATATACCCTCTCACTCATCTGCCTGCCAACCCAAGTAATGCGAGTCCTTTTAATCTCTTCTTTTAACTGACAGACTCTCGCGTGGCTGCATAATTTCTGCTGTGGTGACAGAGGGAGAGCAGCAGCCAGTGCTTCTCTGACCAGAGCAGCTCTTCCTTTCCACCCTGCAGACTTAGAGACTTAGAGGGTTAGCAGGGAAAAAAAAAAAAAAGGGAAATCCTCCTTAGTGCCGGTCATGAGATGATTATGAACAGCTCTGGCTGTGAGTGAGTGCTAAGAATAACCAGAGATAATACCAACAGGACTGATAGGGACTTTTTGTGCACAGAACACCAGACCACCAGTTTTCACTCAAAAATAATTTAAAAAGAGACATGAAAAGTTGCCAACTTGAAAGTGTTTCTCAGAAAACTACCATTTATCTGGAACGGCGTGTGTGATTGTGTATGTTCAGCTGCCCATCCTCACCAGAATCCTTTATACAAGTCAAAAGAAGGAGAGATTTTAATCTTATCCTGAGCACAAATAAATAAATAGGCTTCCTTACCAAATTTTTAAAGCAGGGATAAAGCTTGCTTATTATGATTAGTAACTTGGTGGACTAGGAATTTTATTTTTGCTGGACCCAGTTCTAGTAAGTGGCAATGAAGATCAGCCAAATAATTTTATCACATTTAAAAAAAAACAATTTTATAACCAACGTGTCTCATGCTAGATTTGGTCACTGCAGAATCTCAAGCAATAACAGAACACATTGGCCACACTTTCATCTCTTTTTTTTTTTCTTTTTTTTTTTTCCCTCCAAAGAAATACTTGAAGACAGTTTCTGCTCTGGGAGAGGCACAACTGCCCCTAAAAGTGAGGTGATGTTATATGACCATGCCAAAAGGCAAAATATTTCAGGCCAACAATGACATGAGGTAGAACAAATCACATTAATATCACATTTTAATTAGTTTTTCAGCACTGAAGCTGTCATTATTATTATTATACCATTTACTACTTACACAGATAATAATAACATTTAAATTTCAGGCAGAGGCTATATGTCATGGTAAGATGGATTCTGACCTTTCTGTACTAGGTAGCATAGATTGCTGCTGCAATGTCTTTGAAGAATACACAAAGGTGTCTGTTTCCAAGGAGCACCTGAAAGTATTTATTCACCTATAAGTCACTATACTACTATATATAGGAAGCCAGCTCTTCTCAAAATTTCATGGTTATAGTCTTGCCTAAGCTGACAACATCACCAGCAAATCTAGTTATCAAATCTAGGTACCTAGTAACCACCACACAGTGCAGAGCTTCTTCAGCCTCTCATTTTGGATTCAAATTCCTTTGTCACTTATTTGACATCTCCTATATTGAAAAGCCACAGGTTTGGACTGGAAATTGTTCATCATCACTTGCTGAAGGAAGTCAAAGCTCAAAAGGCTTATGCTGGGCTAGTTAATATGTCTAATGCTACAGAAATAATTTCTCATCTGCTATCCTCCTGTTGTCCAGAGAGATTGCCTACTTGAACATTGAACAGTTATTTTCAGAAATTTTCCTACTGAGATGCCCACAGGATTTTGTGTTTAATGTGAACTTAATTATTCTTTTGTTTAAGACATTTCAAAGAAGCTGAGACATGGAGCCTATGTCTTAGCACTTTCCTCCAGCCTGGGTCTGTAATAAAACAGAAAAAAAAAACCCCTTTGAAAGCATTTGGGATGTCCTTTTAATTAAACTTATGGCACACTAAGTCTTGTTCTTCTATATTTGGGGCTCTGTATGAATATTCTCCACCTGTTCTTCATCATTTAGCTATCCTTAAAAAACCTTTTGCATATTTGTTCCCTTATCTGTTAATCTTTATTCCCTAAAATTCTGATTTAAATTGGCCTTGTATACTTTCCCCTGACCTCTGAGTAGTGTAGAATCTTTTGAGAGGACATTAAATCCTAATTTTCTCTTACTGTGTCTTAGCCAGTGAAGCTCTGCTCCTAGAATTTCACTTAATATAAACATTTTTTAATTTCAATGCATCTTACCTCCAAGGGATCAATTGTGTCAGATGAGATTCACAGAAAAAAGAATGATAAATTCTATAAAATTAAGTACCATTTTAAAAAACCAGGTTTGCAAAACAATATCTTTTTATTTATATTCTAAACACTTTATGGCAATTTCACAGTCTTAAGAAAAACCTCTTATTTTTCATTACTCCTGATGACCTGTGCACGAGTTGGAAATAGATAACAAACTGCCTTGCCTATTGAAACATATGCTGCTACTCACCTGGTTGGTTAGTTCAAGTTTCAGATTAATTAGAGAATTAAGTTCCTGAAGTACTCCTGAAAAACAGTCTTCCCCCTGGCTCGCAGGCAGTTCAAAGTGGTGTATTGTATTAAGGTCTCAAGTTTCTCGCAAAACTGAATTCCTGAAGTCTGTTGTGTAATGCACTAATACAGTTTTAAAGTACTCTTTCTCACATATGCCTCAACTCCGTACAACATGGGACATTGTAAGAACATGCAACGCAGTTAGGCAGTGAAACAGTTGCAGTCGGACACAGGACATGACTAAAAAGCATCATTCAGATTTATAGATATGTAGAAACATGGCTGTTCATGAATCTTAATAAAAGTAATGCAGACAAAGACTACCTTGTTCCCAAACATTCCTAAAGACAAAATCATTTACTTTCTGTAGAAATGTTCCTCAGTGCAGAGCCCATATAAATTACTCAGTAGGCAGCTCAGTAAATAAATCCATTTCTTAAGAATAATAACCAGAAGAAAAGTGACAATCTAAAGAGACTCAGAGAATTCTGAGGAAATTTTTCTGAAGTTACCATGCAATTTCTTTTCAGATAACCAACAAAAATGATATGAAATGACACTTAAAATGATGGCAGCTCCTTCCCCAGTTAAACTGCAGGCGAGACAACGCCTGTTCAGCTAGCCTGCTTCAGATGTCTGCTAAAGAGAGAAATCCCTCCCTAAACTCCACTGATCAAGTAGCTGTTAACTATACAGGGAGCCTACGGCCACTTGCTCGGATGGGGATGTCTGCACCATGGGAAGCTCTTTCCACCAGGTAAATCCCTCCCTGTGCGTTGCTGTGAATGAGTCAAAGCAATGCCCTGGCGCAGCTTTGTGCCTGGCTTGTCTCCAAGAAAAATCATCAGGTGAAGGTGTAGGAGCTGCGCTGATTGCCATTATCAGATTATCACTGTGGGATTCACCTGGCATGTTGATTTATAGGCATGGATTATTCTCAATTATATCCTGAGAATAAAATGAGCAAACCTGAGAGCTCCTGGAAAGTGAAGTCATAAATACTATCCATTTCTCAAAACCTTCCTTCACCTCCGTTGTTTCAAACAAGATTTATTGTTTCAAGCAGTTGTTATATTCAACTTCCATTTGGAGAGAGCTGAGCCCATTAGTATTCAAAAGAGGACTGACTGTACCAGTGTAAGCACAGTGAATTAAGTCCTAGTTCAAAACACTCTGTGTTAGGAAACACTAGCTCTACTTTCATCCCAACGGTGGCTTGGAGTAAAGCAAGAAAATGTACTGCATTGCCAGAAAGAGCACACATATCGAAACCATTACTGCATCGAAACTGAGGATACAACTTCCAGGTGAGGAGCCGTAACTTCCTAAAGTGCTTTTCAAAAGTTGCTTGTGGTTGTCTGACCACATCTCTTACTGCTTGTATCCAATATTCTTAGACACCAGGATGGGAAGAATTCAACTCCTTAACAAATGTGCTATGCATTCACAAACATTTTCAGATCTGACTGTGTCCAGCACAGTCAGAGAACTCTGTTCAACTCAATACTGTAAATACTTTGACTTAATACTGTAAATAATTTTAATCTAAACATTAACTTAATGATGAAAGACTTCACCCACTTCTCATCCAAGCACAGATTTGAGCTGGCTGGGAATTCTTGCTGAAGCAATATTTTTCTCAAAAAGGGCAATTAATCAAAATCAAAACTTTCAATAGAAAATTAACAGCTTAAATAAAACTTTAACCAGAAATAGAGGCAGAATATAACTTTTCATGAAATGAGAAAAGGGGGGAAAGGGGTGGGGAGGAAAAGCAGCAGCAGCAGCAGCTTGATAGCTAGAGAATCGGGAAAACCCGATTTCCAAGCTTTGTTCTCCCTCACTTAGATGAAAGGTGTATCTCCTATATTTCTTTTTTTTTGTTCCAGTGGGTAAACAACTTGGAGTGAGCCTCTGATCCCACTTAAAACTCTTACACATGTGCAGAAAAAGTAATACTGAATTCACTGACTGTTTATCTATTTCAGGTATGGGAAATGGCAGAGCAGGGAATTTAATCTTTGTCATATGTTTTCCTGGCTATGATCCTAACATGCAAGTTACTGTCCGCCCATCTGTGAGCTATCTTCTCTCTGCCTCTCTGCTCTTCCCCCCCCCCCCCTTTCCAGTCCTAAGGAGTAAATAAACAAAAATGGAAAAATGTTGATTTTTCACTGATGTGAAGTAGAAAATACTTGAGTCTTGGGAAATTTAGACAGGAAAGCCAATTTACAATCCACAACCTGTGTAAAAATACTTGCAAAATCTATATACTAGTACTTTCTGTACAGTCAGCATTTCATGATTGTTAACCACTGTCTTTTCCAGTGTTGGCCTCCTGTCTAGTCAGCACAGCCAAAAACAAACATAGAGATATAGGTCCGATAAGACCACCACCTTGGATTGCTTTTGGAGCTTTCATGTTTAGAACAAATTACCTTTCTATTCAGTGTAAGGGTTGGTGTAAGGGGTCCAGCGCTTCTTACTGTGTAGTTTAATCCACAGAACATCGACATTAAAGTTTGCTTAAATCAAATTTCCTATCTTTTTCTTTTTGGGGTACTTGAGGAACTCGGAGTTCCTGTGCCTCTCCTTCCTGGGCTGCATTTATTTATCTATCTATCTATTTATTTATTTATTTATTTTTAGGTGGGGAATCTTTCATAGTTGCTGTTCAGTGTGCATTTATTAGCAGTTAAGAAATGATTCAGCACAAAGTAGGACTGCTAATGGATTTAGATTCAGCATTAGTGCCCAGATTTCTTGGCTAGAGGGCATGTTCTTGTTCTTCAGCTGTGGGGGGCATCTGTACCACACCCTGCAACACGCCATATAAGTTAGTCTAAGAAACAGTAGTTCAAGAGGTAGAGCTCATCACATGAAAAATTAACCTGCTTCTTATACAGAGAGAGCCTGATTATGTTTAAAGCCTTTTATGCTATGTTGCCATGCATATTGTGGATATTCCTAGAATGACTATGTAGGGTAGTATTTTATAGGTGCAGTTAAAACTGTGGATTCCTGTCCCGTTTTCTCTGATGACAGATTATATTTTCTCTTTTCAGTCAAAGAGCTTAGGAGATGCACTCAAGCGTTGCTTCCCTTAAAAGACAGTCTCATCCTCCTTCCCATTGAAATGGATATTTCCTTGAATATTTAGCCTTATCACTAAAGTACTTCTTTGAAAATCACTATGTTTGGGTTGTCTGCAGAAACGGAGACTCAAATACAAGCCCTACTGCTGTATGATATTATTAAACATAACTATCCTTTCTTTATTGAGTTATGCTTTTGGGAAATATTTATGTATTGAATTTCACCAGACAGCATCCAGTTTCTCTAATATGATAGATCATCATACACAGGAAGATTCATTTAAAGTTAAATGCTAGCAATATCAAGATAGGCTTTGTGTGAAAAGGAAGAAAAAGGGTCTCCAGCCACTGAATGTCTGAGCACTCTGCAGTACTTACAAACACATCCACAAATGTTTGGGTAGGATGATGTGTTGGATTTCTCACGAGGCATTGTTTGGACAGCAAAATTAACCTACAGCAGTGCACACTATTTAAGCTTCAGAAGCAGCAGCCTTGAGAAAATGAAAATGTTTTCAGAATGTAGCCTGAACACTTTCTCAGCAACATGAGACCTAGTTAAACTCATTTCACTGCTTTCCATAAAGCAGTCACATCACACTGAAGGTTGTTCTGATTCGATGCTATCTCGTGGCCTGATGCCTGAGAAGGCTAGAAGATCTCTCAAGCTGTCAGGCAGCTGTTGATGACCTCACATTTTTATCTCACAGAACACACCTATGCAGAAGTTCAAATCACTGACAGAAGCACAAAGTCTTTTCAGCCCATACTTTAAAAACACTGAAAAGCCTCACAGGTTGCTTTGAGAAAGACCGGAATGATTTCCATCCTACGTCCACAACACAAAGTCTTTTGCGTGTTTTTCATCCTTCCCTCTTTGCACACACAGTATGTATGCAAACGCATTTTCCCCTAGGAGAGAGAAGTGTGACAGTGTATCAATAAAAGTTTTTCAATGCCTGATGACATAAAAGGACTCAAATGAAACAGAAGTTCTAGAGTAAACCCAGAGACAAGATTCATTTAAATTTTGGATTATGTCTCCAAATGAATAGGTGTCATAATTATTGGTCCTATAAGAACAGGCAATGTATGTGAGGGATACACAAAACACTGCTGCACTACATAATATCCCTACACTTTTCCAAATTAGACCTGATACTACACACAGTAAAATCAGTTTTTCTTTAATTTCTGTGACTAACAAGGCATTACTTTGAAATTGCACTGTCTAAGCAAGAAGTCTTCGGTGCTACTGAAGAAATTCTATACCATAATAGTACTTACTACAGTACTGTATTGCAGTAATAAATAGTAATAATTAGCACACAGGGAAGTCTTGAAAATATTTGTAGGGTAAGACGTACCTGGTAAAAGTTTTCTTGATCTGATATTTAAAATAGCCATAAAATCTACTCCTAAAGCCTTGAGTGGCCAGAGCGATGCAGGGAAGAGAGGTGTTGCATATCACGATCATAGCTTTAAAATAAAGAGTACCTTAGACTATATTTGTTGTATAGTTTAAAGCGTAGATATTCAACCTTTTTTTTTTTTTAAGAAAGAAAGAACTCAGATTACCTACAAATACAGTAATTATTAAGAAACCAGGTATACCAAATGCTAAAACATTGAGGGTCAATCACATTTTAGACCACAGCATGTGTCTTCAAAGTTAATATTTTTCTACCCTATTAGTTTAATTTTGTTAGCAATATCATGGACATATTCATACAACATCTAGTTTTCTTTTAGCATGAAATAAACCTAATTTGGAAAAAAATCCTTGTAGAGTCTCTAATGTGTAGTGTATTAGTCACCCTATCCTTTACAGATTAAGCTCTTTGGCATTATAGGAGAAATCATCTGCTACATACTGGCATCAAGCAAAAGCAGATTCATAAACTCTGCCCTTAATCTCTCTTTCAGTTTTCTTCCAATTAGAAACAATCTTTTGCTGATACTCTAATTAATACTTACACATTAAAATATTAGGCATTATAGCAGAAATCATCTGTTATATTCTTGCATAAAGCAAAACTAGGTTTGTAAGCCCTTGCCCTTAATCTTTCTTTCAATTTTCTTCCATTTAAAAACAATCTTTCCCCAATACTCTAATTAATGCAAATGATATTCATGATTAGTTAGTATTATGCTAATCTGAGCCCCAAATTTACCTAAATCTACATGGTGTTGTCTGAGTACCAGATTGCTTTGGGTTTCTAAGTAAAATTACATTAGCCTGCCAGCTGTACAAAACGCCATGATAGAGTAGAAATCCAAGCAAATCATCAAGATTACATTAGTTTTGTTTCTTAATGAACAACTGTTTGCATTAGGGATTACAGACAAATTATGGTTTTCCTCTCTGTACCCAGGCAGCCAGGCATCTGTTAAGAAGTTTCATTTTTTTCCCTGACTATCCCTAAATAGATTGAGGAGAGCTAAGGCAGAGAGACAGCTCTAATATTTCACGTAATTGAATTTTTTCCATTACAAAGCAATCACCACTCTGGGGCCCACTGCTAACCTCAAATTTCTCTCTTCCACTGCTGCCTGGAACGCGGGAGAAACCTGAGTGGGGTTTTTTTTAGAAAAGTATCAGTCACCCAGCTTCTCCTCTCCTCCTGCAGAAGCAGATTACGTACCTTAGAGCCATACCTGCTCACTCCAAGCCAGCTTCCAAAACCGCGCTGTTGCAATTCCCTCTGCTCTGATATAAACAGTGCGCTGCCAAAAAGCATCATGTGTAGAAAACAGAGCATCGGGCTTATGCTTCATCATCTGTGTTAACAGTGCACGGAGGGAAACCGAGCTATGCAAAGTTGGGTGATAATGAACATGGTACCACCAAGACTGCTAATCTTTAAAGTGTAACAACGAAGCACAGTTTTGCGTACGTACGCAGTTCAGCAGCCCGTTCAAGTTTGTCCCTGTTTCGTGTCAAACTGCTGTAACGTGCTTGTTATTATGTTCTGCTTGATTTAATTATGCTCCTAGTGTACAGGTTTACTCATTCTTCCGTGCACTAATCTCGTCTCCAGAACTCACACTGTGACAGCTCATTATTGTTGGCAAAAATGTAGGACGCTGATAGGAAAAGAAAGCCTCTGATACATTCATCATTGTGCATCAAGACCTCCTGATTACAAGATACAAGTAACGAGTTAATTGTGGATCAATCTGTAGAGTGCAGGACAGTAAAGGGCGGGTAAATCACCATCCGTGTCTTGAATGACAACACCAAGGAGCAGCAAAATAATTCTGGACAATGTCTTTCCTTGTGTCAAATCCTGTGCTATGATTACAACTTGCTGTTGGCCTATCCAGAGCATCAGATGTATACAAACACACACCAAAGGGCACCGCCACTGTTGTGGAATTTATTAAGAAACCCTACCTGCATATCCTCCAGAACAAAACCTCCCTTTCACTTCCTTCAAATGGTCAGCTTAAATAGTTTTAATTAATTTTAGCAGCAAGATATGAAGTAAAAAAAAAAAAAAACAACCAAAAAACCCCAAACATTTAAACTGGCAGGTATCTTTTCTATTTATAGTAAATAATGCATGTTGTAGATTTTCATCTGTACTCTCTCAAATTTCTTATTGCAAACTACTGCAGAAAAAGACCACTCTAAATCTGATTTTATATCCTCACAAATGAAATTAATCTAAAAATAACTATATGAAGTCTACAAAAAATGTTACTAAAGCTACCATGTTATAAAACTCATTTGATAATTTAAGAAAAAGTCTGAGTGACTTCCAAAATGCTTTGGGAAAAGTATTTATTAGGATACCATTGTCTGAAACAGGTGAGCTTCAGTTCTGTCTTCACTGGGTCCTAGAAAATGCAGTAGTTTAAAGTGGAGCAAGACAAAATCAGGCCTTCTACTTGGAAAGCTGACTAAGAGCAAATACAGATGAGTGTCTTCCCCTCCATGCTTGTCACATTTGGGTATCTGTATGGATATTTTTTTGCTGTTGACAATATATACAGAAAATCGAAATAGTCACTAAAATAAGTCAAAGAGGGGGATAATCTTCAGATTAGATACCAGGAAAATTCTAATTACACATCAGTATCATTTGACATATACAGATTTACAAATACTGTATCGAAAATGCCAAAAATAAATGAAATTATTCACTCCAAGAATGAATAAATATTTCAGAGTTTAAAACACCCTATAATTTCTGCTGTGATAAGAGACATTGACAAGGCAATTACATGGACTGAAATTCTGAACGGTTATATGCTACTCAGTGTAGACATTCTGTTGGTTAATGATATATCAATTTGCTTATTGATTTGCGAAAGAACACTAACAATTAATTATATTCTTGTCTATCACTTGTCATTGAGATACCTTGAGCACAATGGAAAAACCCATCGGGATGAAGTGGTCTGAAGATCACTGCACTACATTAACTTTGGGCAAGACTTTTTAGCAATTCAGAACTGACGTGTCATTACTATTAACACATTCACTTTGCTCTCATGTAAGTTTTTGCACCAATTATTTGGGCAGCAGTATTAACCATAATGTAATTTACCTGAGCAAGAATAAAAGGACGACTTCTCCCTTCTCTTGCTAATACTCCTTATCTAAGGCGGTTTCAGCCTTAGATGAAACTCATGTTTTTCCCTCTGGAATAATTTCCCAGTTCATAACTAGTTTTGTTGAAAATAACAGATTTTTATGACACGTAACAACATGAAATTGGACTCATATACATCACTGATAGGCTTAAAGTGAAAAGCCCACTGGCATCATGGTGGGAATCGACTGAAATGGCTACCAAAGACTTTAAAAATAATTCAAATGAAGCAAATGGCTAACTGAGTTCAGACTCTGCCTCATGAGTCCTCACCTGCCACTTGACCTTGCTAATTATCAGTACCAAGGACAGAAAATTGATGGGCTTTAGGACTGTGCTACACCCCTGTAGAACTGGAGTTCAGGACCAGGTGTAAGTGGAAGTCAGTGCTGCTGCTGCATCCACCATGAGTGCTGGGTGGATAGATGTCAGCCATCAGGTTGGATCCATTTAATATCTTTTTCTAATATTGGGGCCATGAAAATGCACTTAAAAACAAATCTGATTGGCGGGCCAAATAACTTCACAATATGTTTATGCAGACTTCTGTAGAATATCCTCCTTTCTTAGTGTGACAGGGCCCTAGACTGTTCCTGAAGCCAAGGAGAAGACTGTTCTGTGAGAGCAATGGCTGATGAAATAAGAAACCACAGGGGCACTGTGGGCAGCAGACAAAAAACCAACCAACAAAACAAACAAATAAACACCATCCCCCCAGTATCCTCAAAGAGGCAACTGAGAAATCCTTGATTTGCAAACACATGTGCAGGAACAATATTGTGGCTGGGAAGCCGAGGCAGTAAGCTCTGCTTAAGAAACATCAGCATGCCTGCAGAGATGTTCTGACAGATAAAAACTTCATCAGCCTTCCAGGGTGGTGCAATAAATCTTCGTGGTTTCTGAAACTATGTTAACTTTTGCTTTGAGGTAGCACAGCAATGCGTTCGTATATGGAATCAGCATAGTTAGTTATTTCCAGTAAAAGACTCTTGTAGAATATCCTCTTGTGGTTAACTAACAAGTAATTTTAAAGGTGTTATAAAAGCAGAGCTCCTCAAAACCTGAATGAAAAAGGTAGGTAGAACAAACACGAGTCTGTCAGAGCAAATGGAACATGTCTGGTTAAATTCGACAACTTGGCAGTGCCACAGTATGAAGATGAAACATTTCAAATATTAAACTTGTTTAGTTTAAAAGCCCAGTATTAAATGATTCAGTTTGATCCTCTGTTTTTAAGGGGAACATATCTGGTATATTGTATCCACAATTCGCAAGACCCGTAAGTTTTGGTAACAGCTTTTTTTACAGATTGCTTGCCCTAAATGGAAACCCACATAACTTTATTGGATCAAATTTATTACATGGAAGAAATCAAAAGTCTTTATTATATGGAAGAAATAAAAACCTTATGTCAGATTTTCTTGAGTATTGGGAAAATTTACATCTAGTCTAACCTCTCTGTGCACACTTTCCTTTAGTTACAAAGAATTCAGTTCACTTCCATCAGAAGGTAATATTCTGTGAGATTCCCTGAGAAGCGAGTCATCATTTAAAAGGATGCTACATAGAAAAATCTCACCCATCAGTATTTAATATCTTTGAGAAATTTACATTTCACAGTGACAATTTGAGATTTGACATTTGACATTGAACCTCTGCTTAACAAAATAGGTCTTTAATTGCACATGCATACTAGTGCAAGGATAGAAGAATTTAAATCTTTACATGACATTGCAAGGTACAAGATCTGTTAAAATATTTTATTGTGTTTGTTTAGAATTCTGAACAGTTGTAGTAAATTTTTTTAAGACAGTTAATGGTATCATTTTATAACTGTACAGAGTAGTAAAGTTATCAGTAGCAGCTGATAAAGAAGACAAAAATTACTTCCTAATCATATTGGGTTTACAGGTTTGAAAGACACCGTTTTATTCGCTTTTGATGCAGCTTTTACTTCTTTAAACTGTCTTTGTCATGATGCTATAATCTGAGACACACCATGTCAATTATAGCTAATACATAGTCATCTCTTATTTCTAGCAAGTATTAAGGGAGTGACTTTCTCACCTATTTTTTAACTAGTAACTTCTATTTCTAATTTAAATTGCAAAAAGAAATTGCTGAAACCTTCACCTATCTGTCTTTAAGTCTTCCATTTGTTTACTGAAGTTTCTTTATTTAAGATTGTAAATCTACACTAGGAGCCTGAAAATATATCTTAAAGAGTAAATATGTTTACAGTTTTGATACAATTTTAAATCTATCAGTATCAGAGTGTAGAAAACTCAGAATTCTTCAGAATTTTGACTCAACAATCATCGAATAACATCAGAGATCAATTATCATAAATTCAAGCTACAAAATTACTTGGTTTTGCATAATAAAAAAATTTTTGGTGCAAACAAAACAGGTATCTGGAAAAAAAACAGGAAAGTGAAAGAACAGACTGATAACTTTAGAACAGAAAAAGCAACTTTATTATGAGTTGCATAATATTTCTGTAGGTCCTACAGAAGATTCAACTGCAGCAAGGTGCTATAGCTTGCTGGGTATGTGCATTTCCTCAACATAGCACATGTTCAAGTAAGATACAAAGGAAAACTGTTACTGAACAGGTACATGAAACGCCAATGTTACTTGCATCTTGAATGCTAGAGTTGTATAAATTACAGACAGCTTATATAAAGTACAACTGCATTTTACATGCTGTAGAAGCATGCTTTAAATAGTTGCTTTCTCCTGACTTCAGTGAAGTTTGAATCATGCCTTAAGCCAACACAGTGCACATATATTTAGAAATGCAGTCACATGCACATGTACACACAAACATATGTTTATGATATTGTTGATGTACGGCTTTCTTCATAAAGGAAACTGTTAACATTGCCAGAATGAGCAGACAAAAGGAGGCACTGCCAGACTCCCAGTGCGGAGTTCTTGCTTGGATACAAGTGTGAAGCACAAGCAGGAAAAGCTGTTTCGCTCAGAAGGTGCTGCAACTGCTAAACACCTCACAGTAGCAAATCTAACTGGAAATACAAAGCTACATGCAAGGGACTGAAAGGGAAAATACACAGAGGAATTAGAAAAATACGTGCTTGCGAATAAGCTCAAACAGCTTTTTCTTGGTTAAAGGACACACTTTTTTAAAAATTGGCAATGAAGAAGTGTTAAACATGAACACCAGCACCTTCATTCTACACGAGCATATACTGCTGGCATTTAAATTCCCTGCTACTTCTAGGTTTTTCCCTGATGAAGGAAGATTATTTCCCTGTTCTGTAATAAAAAACATTAAACATTAGAAACAAGCATGCATTCAAATTTCACAGTTCTCCAGACAGATCCTTCTGATCTTAAACAATTTAATTCTGAGACATACTAAGTATACATAGTATTTGAGCCAAATATTTATTATAGACTTAAATGTAACAGTTCTGAACAGAAACTAAAACCAAAATACTTATAATGTCTCACAAGCATATACAGTATGTCTTAAAAAAGACATCTTTTGGCTAATCATTCAGAATAACCATTACATAGTTAATAAATTAGTTAATAGTTATGTACACTGTTTGAATTTTTGTGTAAGTAAGGAAAACTGAACAACAGCTTACAAATATAACCTTGAGCTAACCCTTCCTTTTACCCACTCCTCCCCCTGAAATTTATAGAATTAAGATATTGTGTTCTAGGTCCATGAATAAGCACAGCATGTTCAATATGTCCACAGTTATACTGACATTTGTTTCTAAATCATTTAATTAAAAGTCATTATTGAGAACAAAGGATTCATTAACAAGCTGTACATCTGAACAACTGATGGAGTTGTTGTGTTATGAATATCATTTTAATCCAAATTAGAAAACTGCACAGATGTGCTGCTGCAAAATATTGACATACTGCAACTCCCTTGGAATGTGATTAACATTTGTGTTAAACCAAAAAGTACATTAAAACCTGGCTTTACTAATAAATTTAGGATTGGAATAATTCTTTTAATGCTGAAATATAGCATCTAAATTATTATTACTTGTACCTCCATTGCATGCCCTATTAGTACAGCCTTATTATTATGTGAAGTCTCTCTTCTTAAAAACATCTTTCTGAAAGTGAAAATATAGAGTAGAATAGAAAAGTAATAAACTTTGTACCAACAAACTTTTTGTTCCAAGATTATGTTATGATTGTTTTGATCATAAGATCAAGCCATTAAGCAAAAGGAATGTGCAGTATTTGCAATAAATCAGGGCTCCGTAGTTGTCTCTGGATTGTTCTTAACACGAACCTGTGATTTCAGTAGTTTTTTCCAACAGTTTTGAATAGACAGACTATTTTTGATTCTCTAACTCTACTGCACATGCATGTATATATGTGTACAAAGTAGGGTTTTGAGATTAGGAAGAAGAGATTTTTCAGAATATATATTTACACTCTATAGATGTACATGCAAATGATCTGACAACCAGAAACATATATTCAAACTTTGGCACACATTTCACAAAATAGCTTTGAATAGGTGCCTGAGATGTTAATATTTGGAAATTTTTCCCACAAGAAAAACCCAGCAGCCTAACAACAATGCCACAAACTTTTGTAAATAACTACTCAGATTTTAATTTTTAAATCTGTAAAGTGATGAATTTTTAAATCTGGCAAGTCAATCACAAAACACGATATGACTGCAATCCCAAATTAAACCTTTGAAATTAATGAAGAGACAATTAAAAATATTTAGTGTTTCTATGGGTATCATCATCCTCTCAATTACCCTCATTATTATTCCTCCTCACTTTATAAATGGAGATTTTTCAATAAAAAAATTCTAGAGTATTTGTCAGCTGCACTGAACAATACTTGATATATAGATTATGTCTCTTCTCTGAATATGTTCTTTCCCTCACCACAAAGTTAAATGCAAAAATAATAAGATGATGCACAACTAAGATGGTCACATTACAAACTTCTAAAAGACTGAGAAAATCAGTTAACAATTCTCCATATATTTACTGTTATTTAATATATTGAAGTTTACTCTTGTTTTGCACTTAGTTGTTTATTGCATTCTCAGTAAAACTTTTACTCTCTTGTGTTTTAGTAAATACGTCCATATTCAAGAGAACACAGATGGACAGAGTGTGTAATTTCTGTTTGTTTGTTTTTCCCTATCAAATGAATTTGTTATTACTGTAGCTAAATAAAAGAATCTGAATGAAATAAACAGTAAGATAGGAAATAATCTAGTAGTACAACAATATCATAGGTAGATAACACAGACTTTACCTACTAAACACTCATTCCACTTAATTTAAAGAGAAAGAAGGTTGTTTTCCACAGAATAGTTTCAAAGTAATTTCTTTTTTTTTAAAAAAAAACCACAAACACACCCAAAAAACCTAAAAGAAGCCATAATTCTAGGAATATCCAAACTAAATTTGATGTTGAACATCCATGCTGCAAAATAATTATAGATACCTTATCTATAATGAAAAATCACCAAGTTTTGTAATGATGCCTGTCATAATAGCATTTGTTAATGAACTTTTTAATAACTATGAGTAACCATCTTAATACACTATTTCCTGTTCCCCACAATTGCAATTCAATGTTTACAATCATTCAGGAAAGCACAAGCAGAAAACTAAAGAAGTCTGCTTCTCTTGTTTTTTTCCTGATAGGAATTTACTATAAATAATTATACAATAAACTCTGTGGCAATATTTTGTACACTATGGCATTGAAGTGTAAGGTACTTCTCCTTTGAGAGAACACAATTCACATTGTACATGGGTATACCTTTGATTCTACAACTGCAACTTTAGAAATATGATGCAAAATAGAGTGCACAGCTAAAATATAATTTGATTTTCACCCATACTTAGTAATCAAGCATTTTTAAACTCCCTTTCTAAAGCGTGCATGAAATACACACTTGTGACAGTGAACATTTACATTACCCGTATTTTACAGATTACCATTCAGGATAAAATACTGCGTGGAGTGAAAGTATTGATTTTTTTTTCCCTTTGGAAGCAATGCCAGCTTACTGAAAGCTATCCTTAGAGAAACTTTTATTAAACTTAAGACATGCTCCTTGAAAAACACAAGCCTTTGTACATGCAATATTAAGGAAATCTGCTACACAAACATTTCATAGTGCCTATGTCTAAACATCGGTCAATCGCTTTAACAGCTCTTTTCAATAATGTACACACTTACGATAAAAATGTTTGATTAAAGATCTCAACATGAATCTAAACATAATACTATACAGTACAACTCCCAGCAAAAAAGTAGGTTCACAAAACAGCTTTTTATCATTTACTTTCCTCCTCTGTTCTTTTTAAAGAAGTTACATGAATGTTCATACCACAGTAGTTCAACAAGTAGCAAAGACAGAACAAGTCTCCTTCCCTGTGTTCAAAAAGTACAGAAACAATCACAAGTAGCAAACATAATTTAAATTAAATACTCCCTTCAGGTATGAAACCCTCACTGAAGGCACGTATCAACATCCACCTTTGGAAAGATAATGAAGTCCTTGCAAAGCAGCGTAGGAAGGCAGTTATAATCAGAAAGCTGCCTTCTGTCCAGGCACTGGGACGTGCTATCCACTGGTGCTCCCCAGACCCACCGCCCAAGAATAAAGTGCCTATTGTCTCAGCACTGTACTAATTGTGAAAAAGCAGCCCATGCAGTAAGCATAATAATTATCCAGACAAACAAGCAAAGGCAATCAATGAAGGAATGAAAAGGGTAAAAATACACGACCAGACAAAGCAACCCAAGAATGAAATTAATATTCATAATGGAATGCTAGCCAGCAGAAGGTCCCTTTCATGGCATGGCTATTGCATACAAGAGACCATTGTCCACACGCAACAAAATCAGTATATGGAGAAAACTTCATATAGCTCTGCTGAGGAGAAAAGCTTTTCGTTCCCAAAACACTTGCTCCCAGCCCCACTGTTTCAATTAAATAAAGTTTTGGGCTCCTTTGCCCGGCAACACTAAAAAAGTTGTCTCTCAGGGTCCACCCTTCCCTGAGCTCTGTAAGGTTTTTTTTTTTTTTTCCACCTCCCCGCTTTCATTTGCAGCTGTATAAATATGAACAAAAAAGCCATGCTCGTCCAAACAAAGAAAAAATGGACTGAATATGCATATCCTCATTAACTAAATTTAATTATGACAAGCGGCATATTAATCAGTAGTTGCTCCAGTTACTGCATTCATTGGAAGGGAGGAGGACTCCAAATTAAGGGGAAGCGTGGGGGACAATCGCATACTGATTAGGAGGCTGCTCACAACATGATACAATACACTTTCTAAATAATTATTCAGAGGAAACAGAATAAAGAGGCAGATTGCTCTATTTTTAAGACCAACTCAAGAACAATCAGACAAGAGCATGACGACAAAGCTGCTTTCTTTTTTCCCGTGACTGCTTCCACCTCCACATTCTCAGACCAACTAGCTTGGCAAGCACTGCAAAATTTGCGTTTCATGGTGGGGGAAAAAAAAAAAAAAAAGAAGAAGAAGAGAGAGGGAGGAAGAAGAAGAAAAAGGAGAAAGAAAAAGCCCATGCTGTCCTTGCCGCTGTTTTAAAAAGAAGGCCCATGCCACTACAACAGCAGAGAAACCCTATCTAGCTGACTGTGATGTTTAGGAGCTCTGCGGAGTCACTGAGCTGGAGCTGGAAACTTTGCACACTCTGAACTTCGCAGCACGTGCATTGCAACAGTGAAGGAGGAGTTCAGAAAAGAAAAAAAAAAAGCTTCCAGGGAGGGAAAAAAAAAGTTATCACACCAACTTACCATCCACCAGGTCCTGGCTGACATGTCATAGCATAGCTGCCATTTTATGGAGCTGTCCGACGCTTTCCCTGCCATTACGCTGTCAGCAACCTTCATCAGATGCAGCTCAATGGAAGATAAGACACCTAATCAAGAAAACATCAGCAGTGGCTTGCTGGGCTACATGTAGGCCAATCCTTATCACACTGCATCATGGGAAAAGCTCCTTTATTAGCAAGAACTCCAACCTCACTGATATAAAGACAAGGATCAGGTTTTTTTCCTTTTTTTTTTTCTTTTTGTCTGAAGGGATTGGTGAAACTAGCCAGCGTTCTTTGTGTATCATGTGTACACCAGTTTAGTATCTCACAAGTGGGCGGCTAGCTGCATTGCTGGGCTATGCAGACTTAAGTTTATTTGCATTCTTCTCAGTTGTATATTGTTTGACATGGTTCGTGGTCAGCTCCGAGCATAGGAAAGGAGGGGAAAGAAACTGCTCTGAATTAGTATCTCCCTCAACAAGTACAGACCAGCTTCAGCGACACAGTGGGGGCCTGGTTCAGATGTCACGAGTGCACATGCGTTTGCACGCGTACCTACACGCTCACGCGCGCACACACACACACACGCACAGGCAGGCACCCAAGGGAACACACAGGTAGCTGCTGCAGCTGGATGCAGCAGGCGTTGCCAAAGGCTACAAACTCACACTGGACATATGGAAACAGTTTAACTCTTTGCAATCAGCCTCTAACAAGGAATAGGAAGGCTGGTTAGTCGGCAGGAGGAGCGGGGAGGGAATGCGGTTAGGATTTCAGTGCCACAGACTTTTCCCCCCTCCCTTCCCAGGGATGCTCATGATCTCCTCTGCTCCGGATGATCTAGCTGGGCAGGGGGAGGTGAGGGGGCGGGGAAGTATTTCAGTCACTGCGCCCTCCTGCTCCACAGCTTCGGGTCATCTGCCTCTTGTACCTACCGCCAGCAGGGAGAGGAGGCATTCTTCCTGCAAGGTTTTCCATGTAAGGTTTTTTTTCCCCTAATGGAAAATTTGCGATTCCCTGAAGGAAGGGCTGGCTTAGAAGAACAAATAATTCTGACTTTATTTTAAGCTGCGGAAAAGGAAAAGTACTTATATAAGCACACAGAGGAAATCAATATACCCTGGCTCACATTTAAGGGGATATACAGAAAGAACAGGATTTGCTAGCCCTGGCTGAAGCGATCGACATCAGTTTTACTGCTGCATTGCAAATTCTATATGTGCTTTAGCTACAAGTCCCTCTTTAGCAAGGGCCCCCCCCCTTTCAGAAATTGTCTCTTTAAAATTATCACATTAAAATAGTAACTGCAAACAAGCATTTCACACGCTTAGCATCTCTCTACTGATCGTGTTTTCACTTTATGATCTTCCACATTTTGGTCTGGATTTTATACTTGAAAAGTCTTTGCAATTGACACGCTCCTTGCACCCACCCGCCATGAGCTGTAGGTAAGAATCCAAGACTACTGGCACACGGAGGTACCACACCATGGTACGCACAGCCCCCCACTGGGACTCCTCATTGCTGCATCCCTTCTTTCCTATACATGCATTTGCCTCTTTTCCCACTCTCTCCAGTCTTTTTCCCTTCCGTGAAGATCACCTAGAGAGTTAATCACTCGTGCAGCCGAGAGCCCGCTCCCACTGATGAATGGGGACACCCATGCCAGCACCCCATTGCGCTGGGGTGGGCAGTAGGATTGTCTGGCATGGACCTACCGCCTTCAGTGAACTGTCAGAGCTGGCATCCACAGCCCATTTAATTAGGTCCTGAGACAGTGACAGCACCTAAAGAAATGACTCTCTGAGCAAGGCCAGGGCTCTGACAACAGAACAGCTCTGTAGCAACACCAGGTGCATCAAAAAATTAAAACTGTTTTCCCTTCTCCGTGTGTGCCATTGAGGTCAGCTTGCTGCCTCAGTTTCTTGTTTTAAATACACTGATGAGGCCAGCATCAAAAAAGCCAGACATAGAATTAATGGAGACTCTCGACATCCCAGTCCCCCAAATTTATATAACTCTCTTTCTAGAAGAGCTTTGCACCATAAATGAAAATGTTTACTTCTTTTTCATTTCAGCCAGGTCACAATGATAAATAGGAACCTGAGAAAATGTTGGATTATTGGAACATCTGCCTATGGTCAGGTGTCGTGGGATGGCTCAGCACACTCACAGTGCACAGGAGATGTTAGCTCACTCTGGATCTGTCAAACAGCCTGGCTTTGTGATAAACATTACACGGAACGGAGAGCACCAGCAGCAGAGTTTTATCCAGTTGCCAGTAGGCAGTGTACAGTCAGATGTCCTGAACGGTCCCAGCCTTACCCTCTCCCATGGCCTTTACCAACAGGCTTACCACCATGGTGGGACTGCTCACAGCAGTCAGCTGCGGGTGTGAGAAAAACCTCGGACAAGGAGGATGCTACCGCTTGCTTTCACATATAACCCCCAACTTCAGCTAACACTGCCTCCCAGTGCAAGGAAACCTGGGACTAATGTAAGAGGTGGATTTTCTGCAGTTTCCCACCCACTGAATCCTGACCACAGGTGAAGAGACCAAATGCTTCAGCCACTAATCTTCCTTACTAGGGCAATTCACAAATCCCCAGCAGCACTGTGACGGCTGAGAGTGGGAGCCCACACTTTAGGTAATCATGAGCCACTTCGCTGTGCTTAAAAGAGGATAAAAGTTTTATCGCACTATAGCTAGCTGAGAAATCTCAGGCTGCTCAGCTGCCCAGCTCACAGCAGATCCAAGCTTGCAGCATTCTCTTCTACCAAGCCCTCTGTGACCAGTGGAGCAGCTCCATCCCAGAGGAACGCAGCTCCTGAAGCTTCAGAAAGACTACGCACTTCCTGTAGGCACAAACATCACATAGATATTCACTTTTGTGCAGCCAGGAAAGACAGAGTTAATGAAAAGCCTCCCTTCTGTTGCTGCCTGTTGCCTTCTTGCATTAGCTGAGGGCAGAATGGGGATTTCTGGCACCCAGAAAAACGACGATGCCTGCGGCGCGGTCAGCGTATGCTTCCCATACGTGTACTGCTCCCATGCCTTCTCCTGCCGGCTGGGGGGTCTGCCTTTCTCCCGGCCATGTCTGTTTGGCAGATGGGATTTTTAAAATGTAGGAACAGACCTCATTTCCTAAGTTGCTTGAAGATACAGTCATACACAATGCATGGAGAAATATGTAATCGGGCAAAATTTTTCAGATGATCTTTTTGTCCTTTCAGGAAAAGACAGATTTATGAGGACAGCATATGGTATCGCTTGTTACATAACAGCAATGCATTTCAAGGTTATTCAAACTTCCATTTTTGGTACAAGGGTGTTTTTTTAAAACTGGAATAACTTAAATTTTTCAATTGAGCTGGATTTTTTTAAGTGAATTTTTCAAGTGAATTTGACTGATCTCTTTTTTTTTTTTTCTATACATCTTTTTCCACATTTTCAAAGGAACAAAAGAAGACATCAAAATATAAAATTTGGTAGAACAAAAATCTGGTTCTTATTTAAGTGAAATAAGATGCAAGCAAGTTAATCCATTTCTAGATAACTGCCTTCCTACCATATCAAGAAAATAATTGCCAGCCTGACTTTCCCCCAAGGGTTTCATTTCTTGTAAGATTTGTTTTCTCCAGGCTGGCTCAGTTTTTGACTCTACTCAAGGGGACATTCCCATTTCATATCCAGAAGGGAGCTAGTGAAGACCACCACTCATAATGAGCCCTCAGGAATCAATTAGTTTCTTTCCATAAGGTCCCAATACCTACTAATAGAGAGGCTCAAACAAAGAACTCACAGTATGCTGCTCTGGAGAATACGCAGTGCTGGCACAGAGAGACCCAAACTAGTACTGTAGATTGAAGTAATTACAGAGAACAAGATCAGTGTTCAGATTTTGGGACGACTTTGAATTTTTTTTTTTTTTTTTTTTTTTTTTTTGGTCCGCTACTGGAAAAGTCCGTGATTGTCTTTGGAAGGAAACAACCCACAGTGATTCTGAAAAACTCCCCTTGTTATTGTAAGCCTAGAGCAGCATTTTTTTCACTAGCAGATAGAGACAGCCTCGTGTCCAGAGGCTATCCATGGTGTGTAGAGACCCTTCCAGTGCTGGTAATTCCCTTTCCACGATGGTCAATAAGCCTGTGAGCAGACACAGATCCCAGCTCATATTTTCTAGGAAACTTTTTATTAACCCAGTCATTACTGGAGGCAAACGGTTGGTATTACTAGCAGACAGCTAACCACAGATCACGTTCCTGTACTGCCTCCTGTAGTGCTCACACACGTGCCCGTGCACCCTTGCACACACAGGGGCCGCTGCTGGGCTGAAGCTGGGAGATGAGCCCCAGACATGGGACATTGCACTGATGCACCACAGGCTTTTAGGCAGGTGTTTGGAAAGCCCCTCCAGTGCTCCTTTCTTTCACCAGGTGCACATACATCCCTGCTTCTGCCCTTCATGGGAACCCAAAAATACTGCTGGTTTCCAGAGTCTAACAGCTCTTGGGAGACTTTGACATGCTGCCCCTCAGCCTGTACTTTTCCTCTTTCCCCTGCTGTTTTCAGGTAAATATTTTCTGTCCAGAGTCATTGGCACCTACAGAACCCGTTCACATAAACTCACACAGAGAGGTCCTTTATGGCACCAGGATTTTTCATTTCTATTAAGGGACCAGCATGTGGCTACAGAAGCCTGACAATCCACTGCTTTCAACTGAGTTATGTCCTCTGGAAAACATAAATTTGATGATTCTGTCATAAAGTGGCAGTGGTGGTGGTGAGGAATAATTGCTATCAACTTAGCTTAGCCCTCCTATTTTTTTCACATTTGACATTAGTAAAGAGACAAGTAAGGGCTTTTTGTTTTGTTTTTAAATTACAATAATCAAACCATGGTAGCATTTCCCTGAGAAACATCTTTCCTGACTGCCGGAGTGATGAAAGCCAGCATTCTTAGCAACTCCTTTACCGGGCATTTTATAACCAGACACTTCCACCTTTGCACTTACTTACTTTCTTGTGGGTAGACATACTTCCTCCCTTCTGGAGCTCCAGGGAGCCCCAGAAGTGGCAGGGTACCTCCAGGATGTGGAGACCTCCACATTTAAGTCACAAACAGCCCTAGCTAGGAAGAATCACCACCAACAGCAACAGCTTCACTGAAAGTAATAAATAAGGCTGATGTGGTAGTGTCTTTCCAACACCCCCGCCTTCTGCTCCCATCGCGAGTGCCTGGTAGTCTCCCAGGCTGAGCTCTGCACTTTTTTTGGTACAGGCAGAAAACGGAGGGTGGCAGGTGCCACCTAGGGGTGGACAAGCTGGCTTCCAAAAGGCTGGTAGACCCTGTTCCCAGGCTGATGACATTAAGGAAAGAAAATAATGCTAAACTATTTTTTGCAAGTAACTTTTTGAAGTAATAAATGCTGAGTGCCAACTAGCAAAGCAGATATGGCAAAACAGTTAAGTGAAAACTACTGTTTTTAAAAGTACACATCAGCCAAACTCAGAGAAAATACGACAGATTAACTTGAAAAACTAATATTGATATAATGATACAATTTCAGTATGTCCACAGAATTGCTGCAGCTTGCGTATAGCACTTGTGTGCTATGGTAACTTGCAACTCGGGCAGGAGACAGCCAGTGGTGGAGACATGCCCAAAACTGGAGGGTTCTAAACCAGCTCCAGAAAATGATTCAGCTGCATTACTGCCATTGAAATAATTCATGCACAAACCAATGTACAATAAGTCTAAATACTAACATTCTAGAATTATGTTAATTTTATTTTTTAAAAAAAGTTTGTGAAATGCATTATGTGACTTTCTTTTTTTATTTCTAAAAAATTCCCCAAAGGAAAAACATTATTCAAAGATGGAGGCAGTTACACTTGCCACTTGCAAGAAAAAAGTGTTTGATATTTAAGATTTGTGTGTCTCACACAAGTGTTCTTTATTCACCAAGTGCCCAGTTTCATGAAGAGGGTGGTCATTAGTGTTCAGTACAGGATAATACTCCATCCATCTCGGTTGTGGATTGGATTTCACCCCTATGATCCATGCAAGAATCATAGAAATCTGAATTGTATCCCCTGAGATTCAGTGCCAAGAAGCCCCGTAATAAATGGAAGTCATTATGCTGCTTGTTCACGATCTCCTTAGATGAAGGGATCGATTCTTTTCACCTCTTTGAAGAGAGGGGCATACTGATAGGCTTCATCAAATACACTGCACTTTTGTAACTGGATGTGGAGCAAGCACTTTGCTAACAGCACATCTCCAGTTCGGGGGCCTGCCGAAACAGCCTTATCCACCAGCACCAAAACACCTACTTGGTGCTCACTGCACGCTGGCATGAACAACAGTACCATGCAGAGGCTCTAGGGAAATCAATGCCCTTCCCTCAGACTTCACCACAAATCTGGCCAGAAGCAAAAAAAAAAAAAAAAAAAAAAGAGCAAAGCTGATTGCTCCTCTTTCCTAGGTCCTAGGGCATCATAAACAATAAAGGCTTGGGAGCCAAATGCTGCCCTCAGCAGCAACTCCTTGCCATTTTGCTGCACAGCTCTCCATTTTGCACAACTGTCCCCAAAGACGGCAGTGTCACTCTACCCCCACAGCTACGCCTGAGGTGGGCAGGGGTGATGGGGATGCTGTTGCCCCTCAAAGCCAGCACTTCCTCTGGGGCAAGCACGCCACTTCTCCTCTTCGGAAAGCACATACGCCACACATATGTCAGTTACCAGTTGGCACAATTGCTGCAGCTCTCTCAACTAGCTCTATCCCATTTCTTGTACATCTCACAAACTTTAATCAGTTCTTGACTCCTCCAGCATCTCAGTTTATTACTGGACACATTAAATGCTATAGCAAAGTCTAGATGGTTTTCCTTTATTTCATATGCCTTGGAAATCAACTATCTTAGTAGGTTAAGAGATTTTCTTCTTGCTTTGACACATCCTTATTATATTTTACTTCCATTTTGCATTTGCTTTCACAGCTTTAATTGTACCTGATATATCTTTCTATGTTTAGCATAAGTGGTGGTTTGACACGAGGGGAGGCTAGCTCCCAGATCTTCACTGCCTTTACTTCCCTTTTAACTCAGGCGTTCCCTTTGGTTGCAACCAGTCAGAGGTGGCAACCTTTTGTTCCCAGTTTGATAGACTTACTTAAGATCTTTGCTACTGATTTTGCAATTCTGTGTGTGGGCTTTTGGGGTCACTCTCCCTAAAGCAAGCAGGTCTGACCCTGAATCCATAGTCACCATGGTTGAGTAGGCTGCTTTTCTTCTATATCAGCTGGTTAGGTGTGAGGACTACTTATTCTTGGGTAAGTAGAAGTGGGGCTTGATTCAGGACTCGCAATCATTGCTCCTTAGCTAGGGATTGTCCAGGTAACCTCTTGGTATGGCAGACCATACCCAGGATGGGAAGAAGATGATGGGCAAGTGGCTGAGGGACAGGGATAACCCCATGTGGCTGAACTGCAGCTCCAGGCCCTGACAGCAAATGCCCGATGCTCCCAGGGCAGAAGGACTGGGTATGGCAGGTGCCTTGGTGTATTGGGTTTGCATGGCAAGGTTTTGGTAGCGGGGGTGCTACAGGGGGGGCTTCTGTGAGAAGCTGCTAGAAGCTTCCCCTGTGTCTGATAGAGCCAATGCCAGCCGGCTCCAAGACGGACCCGCCGCTGGCCAAGGCCAAGCCAATCAGTGACGGTGGTAGCACCTCTGGGATAACAGAGTTAAGGAGGGAAAAGAAATAACATTAGGGGAGCTTTTGCAGCCAGAGAGAGAAGATGTAAGAAACTGCAGACACCAAGGTCAATACAGAAGGAGGGGCAGGAGGTGCTCCAGGTGCTGGAGCAAAGATTCCACCTGCAGCCCAGGGAAGACCCCACACTGGAGCAGGTGGAGACACCTGAAGGAGGCTGTGACCCTGTGGGAAGCCCACGCTGGAGCAGGCTCCTGGCAGGACCTGTGGCCCCGTGGAGAGAGGAGCCCACGCCAGGGCAGGTTTGCTGGCAGGACTTATGACCCCGTGGGGGACCCATGCTGGAGCAGTCTGTTCCTGAAGGTCTGCACCCCATGGAAGGGACCCATGCTGGAGCAGTTGGTGAAGAACTGCAGCCCATGGGAAGGACTCACGTTGGAGAAGTTGGTGGAGGACTGTCTCCTGTGGGAGGTACCCCATGTTGGAGCAGGGGAAGAGTGTGGGGAGTCCTCCCCTGAGGATGAAGAAGCAGCAGAGACAATGTGTGATGAACTGACCACAACCCCTATTCCCTGTCCCCCTGTGCTGCTGGTGGGGAGGAGGTTTGAAACCGGGAGTGAAGTTGAGCCTGGGAAGAAGGGAGGGGTGGGGGGAGGTTGTTTAAGATTTGATTTTATTTCTCATTGCTCTAGTCCATTTTGCTTGATAATAAATTAGATGAGTTTTCCTATAAGTTCAGTCTGTTTTGCTCGTGACGATAATTAGTGAGTGATCTCCCCCTGTCTTTATCTCAACCCGTAAGTTTTTCTTTATACTTTTTCTCCCTTGTCTAGTGAATGAGGGGAGTGTGACAGAGCGGCTCTGGTGGGCACCTGGCCCCCAGCCAAGATCACCCCACCACACTTGGTTTGAGTGCTGGGCAGGGACTGGAGAGGGCACAGCTGGCACAGGGAATATGGTCTCCACCAGTTTTAGCTGATGAAACAAGACTCCCCAAGATACAAAAGGCAGAGAAAGGGGAATACACTGTTCCGGCTGGTTTCTTCCAAGAATGTTTGTATTTAGTTTCTGTATTTCATTCCAATGTTTTGCTGAAATGACATAAAATGGGTTTGTTATTAGTTAGACATGAGGCATAGATAATAGGGTCTCCTTGGTTTGGGGGCATCGTGTAACTGTGTTGCTGAGAATAACCTAGGGGTATTTGTGCAGCTACTAGCTTATCTCTGAGACTTATGATTATCTTCATTCCACCTGGCTGCTCAGGTAGTAATGGTTAATGATTTTCCCACGATGAGCATTTTCAAGCTCTTTCACATCCTCCTGCAGTTCACAGTCCAAAAGCCTGTTATGCTTGTAAAGAGAAGACTACAGAGGTGGGAGAGTTAAGCTGTATGTAGTGTTTGGCATTGTTGCACGGCTGCAATTGATTTCACCCAGTTATATTACATAAGAGAGGTGAGAAAACGGAGACAATAGGCCAGGGCTGGAAGAAAATCTCATATATGAAAGATACAGGAGCTCCATTTCCTGTTAACTCCACTGGATTGATTGATGTTCTTGACAGAATCTTCCAGCAAAAGGGATCTTCCTTATCTTACATTGACAGTAATCATAATCCCCTCCAGACACCAGGCAAGATTTCTGACTTCACTCAGCACTGTGCTGAGCCAGGCTCAGCACCACCCTGTGATGGATGCTAATGCACAGGATGACTTCCTAGCTGCAGGAAGCACTGGAGGCTTTTAAAAGATGTTCAGCATTATTCTCAGCAGTGTGAGTCTTTACTGGTGCAGACGGTCACAGAGGTTGTGCTATGCAGGAACTGAGCATATGCCTTCCTCAGCGTAAGGGCAATTCCGCTTCAGTCCTCCAGTACATCACCACTATTGGTCCCATGCAGAAGGTACAGGAGCAATCTCTGTACATGAATTTTGCTCGTGATGTCTTAGCAGGTCTTTTTGTGCCAGAGTGTCTGTCCAGTTCTTAGAAGGTTTGCACCTGCCATGATCCTCTCTTCAGTGGGGTGGGTGCCACCACATTCCCTCCTGCTCAGTTCTGGTCAGCAGCTGGTAGGCTGGCACTGTCCTAACAGATGTGCTGATTTTAGACCATTATTCCTCAGGTTGGAGCCTGTGGTAGGCAAGCCAAGTGGGCAAGGGTCAATGCAGACATATTTTGCTCGGAGTGTTGGTGCAGGACTAATTGCAGGATCCTCTACACAGGTACCTGTGTCATGCCAGAGGCGAGAGTTGAATTTTCCCAACACAAGGATTAGCTGGACTGGGTAGTTTTCAGTATCCCTGTGCCTATAAGCATGTAATTAAGATTCATCACATCCGTATGTGCTGAACGTTAGCAATGTCTGGTACTATACTATTGTGATTTCATACAAGGTCTGGCCTGCTTGTGTTTTTCTCACATTCATGCGTTTCTGTGTCTTCCTTTGGCCAAATTTTACCAGATAAATGTTAGCACACTGTGGGTAGTGTATGAAGTAATCCAATGAACTGACAAATCCTCTGCTGCCACATTACACACCCCAAACCTGCAGGAAACAGCAAACATGGTGAATTAGCAGTTCACAGGGAGCTGAAAGTCAATTTAAGATACATTTGCCAAAACCTTTAGTAGACCTAATAATGACAAGTGGAAATGGGGAGGAACAGAACAGCCTCACCAGTACTGTCCTAGACACAGTCATACTACCTTCCTCTTTACCCCCTTTTAAGCCATACATTAACTTTTTAATGCATATCTTTTATGAGAAAGCAAATTTTTCCTTCACCCACTCCCATAATTTTTCTCCTAAAATTTGATGAACTGAAACAACATACTAAAGAACTAATTCTTTCTTCCTGTACTCAGAATCAATCACAAATTACTATAAGAAAATTTGCCAGCGTTGACTTTCTCAAACAAATTAGATGCAATTCTTGAGATAATTGTTTAGACTAAATACCATTTGTCTTTCAGCCTAAGTCATGATCTATTTGGAAGAGCAGTGGTTTTGCTCAGACTTCTCCAAAACTGTAAAAGTGTACATACACACTAATTTTAATTGCAACAGATATTTTTTTCTAATTCTTTTGTAAGCATTTAAAATAGGATATCTAGAGAGTGACACATCTTAGATGTAACACTAACCTCTGGCTTTTCAATTCTCTTTGAGTTCATTTTTCAGAAAACAGCAGCTACATTTTAATGAGAAGACTCTCTGAAGTCTACAGATATCAATTTGGCTTGCTAGTACATTCAGACAAAGAGTAATTTCGTTGCTTAGAAAAAGGCATGCAGGAGGGAAATCTGATCAATGGGACATGACTGTGACTGAAGTTTAACAATTCCATCAATGCTACATCTTCTTCTCTTAAGTATCTGTAGCTTTGTCAGACTTTAAATGTTTAATTTTCAAAAAGTCAGTTCTGTAGGGAATTTGCAGGAAGACTTGGGAAGAGTGGGCTGTGTATCCCAGCATGACGCACCCATTCATAACTTGCAAATTCCACAGGGAAGATCCGAGGAGTTGTGCTTAACAGAACAAAAGCATCTGAACTGACAGTAGCACAAAAGATAAAGAGTTAGCAAGCAGGCTTGCTAACAGCAGCACTGCTTCTTGCATCTCTCATTACCACTCTGAAGCAGAGCATTTTGACATTGGAAAGAATTCAGAGTCACACCTCGGAGGAACAGCTCTTTATGTCTCATTCAGGAAAATTAAACCAAGCCAGATGGGCATCTTCAGCCTCTTGTGTCTCTAAATGACTGTCCATATTTACTTTTACATTTGCTATGAATATATGGCTGGCCTGTATACCTTTCTGCCATGTTTTGGGAAGGATTTATCAAATTTTTTTTTGTAATTATGCACTTTCTTCTTTCTTACATAATACAGGGAACAGTACAAGAGCCAAGATCACTGACAGAAAGGTTTTGGTAATATATTTGCCCTCAGATGAAATGTATAGTCAGAATTCTTGCTTCAAGTGTCAAAATAAAAAAGAAACAGACAAGAAACTTCACATTTTGAAACCTCTCTTTCCCAGTTCTTAGGGTTCAGGCAGGTAATTTCAAGCAATTCTGTTGCAATAGACGAAACATTTGCTACGTGCTTCCTCACCAGCTGGAGTGGACTGTGATCCTATTCTAGCCTTTGTGTGAAGTAATGACATTCCTGCCAGTTTTGGATGTCTCATCACCTTTATGGTTATTCTTCATTTTAAATATAAACTGATTTCCTCATATAAATACATTTCTTACTTGAATAGTATTACATTATCTCCCTTCACATTTGACTGATTAGAGATAAAATGTTACTCCTTTCATAAATGAATGGATCAGTTCAAAGCTTAGTGGATACTGATGCATTATTTTCAATAGCTTTCTTACTTACAAATGATTGAGTGAATATGATTTTTTTTTTTTTCACCAAAAATGCTAGTACTTGAAAACTGAAGATGAACTTAGTGGCAAAAAGATCACTGGTTTTACCTATAAATAGTTTTTACATAAAGTTTTAACAAATTTCACTGTGGCCTGTTCTTAACATGACAAACCTATCCCATTGTACTAAGTATTGACTTTCAGGCCCCATGCAATGCCACCAGAGACAAACTAATAGACAGGGAGCATTAATGATAGTGAACATAAAGACTTTATGAAATAACACAAGCATGGTTGCAGGTGCTGTTGAAAATAATTGATTTTTGGCAACTTGAAGTCTGGGGGTTGCAAAAAAGTCATTTCAGAACTGCTTTGCCAACAGCAGAGCTGTGTGCCTAACTTGAGATTTCAAAAAATACTGAGCAGAAAGTCACTTTCAGTGAGAAAATGGAGTGAAACGGCACTGATTAAAAAAATGTGAAAAACATTGTGTTCAAACAAACATTTTCTGGTAAAAAGTCCAATTTTGGCAGTCATTTTCTAATGAAAAAGCCTATTGTTTATACTTTCCATCTAGAGCTAATCAGCACAAAATTAGATGTTCAATAGCATTCTGATTTCATTGAACAGTCATAAATCAGGACTTGAAAAATTCTTTATTTAATTCAGTGTGTGCATCTCCTCTCACTCACTTACTGAGGTTCAGATATATCTTTACCCTGGAGAGCTGCAAGTAAAGTTGTGTTTATGCAGCAGATACTCAGGGAGACACTACGCTGCTGAGATGTGAAATTAGTTCTAAGTTCACATTAAAAAGGTGTATGACACCCACATGGTCACATCCCTTCTCCTTTATCTTTTTCTGAGAAGCTATAGATGTTGTTGAATTGACCCTGTAGCACTTCTCCATCTAGGTGTTCAGTAGAACATCAACAAAAACGTGTTAGGATTTCATAGTTTAAATTGTACGTGGATCTTTCAGGAAAGCAGCTCTTTTAGAAGGAATTTTACAGTCCTTGAGTTATCAACTCTTGCTTGTCTTCTGATATCTTCCAAGCTGCTGCCTAATTGGAAGATGACAGAAACACAGAGTGCTTGAGTTTCATCTGACATCAGGCACTTGTTTCAAGCGACAAAATTTAAAATCCTTTGGCATAAGAGCAGTTTACAGCCTGCCAGAGAAAAGAGAAACTCCTCCTCAGGTACCTCACCTGGGGAAGCAGACCAGTGCCCAAGGGTTCTACAGGGAAAACAATTCCCACCTGTGCTGCTTCCGCTGCAAACAGAGCCACTTCCCCCTCCCCGTTATCAGTGCAGGAGCCAGCTCCATCACGCTTCAGAGCCCCACTGCTTCCTCTGTAGTTACTGTGGTGGTGACAAATTTTATCTCCCTGACTTTACAAGGCCCTCTCCCACCTAAGGGAGATGCTGCTCCAAGGCCTGGAGGATGTTGCCAGATCTCTCTGTTTGTACGAAAGAGCGAGCAAGAAGGAAGAAGGGTCGCAGAGCCACACAGCCACTCAGAGGCTCCTCCACACAGCCCCGTCCCTGCCCGGTGTGCTGTGGCTGACAGTGCTGCAACTTCCTCTACCTGAAAGCAAGAATGGGTTAAAAAACCACCACGCTTTATCCCTCAAATGAGGTTCCTGACTCTTCAAGATGCCAAACAAAGAACACTTAGACTGGTGAAAAATGCATTGCATTTCCTTTCCCACTCCATACATGTTGCTGTGGCTTCTCCTACCCCAGGATATGAAGGTAGCACCTGTCGTATTTGCCCCTGTAAAACTATTTTCCCAGAGTTATCAGGGTGCAAGACCATTTGACTATGTAAAAAAAAAAAAAAAAAAAAAAAATTCTCAGCTGTTGTGAGTATTAAGGTAGGAGGACAGGGAAACCATAACCTGATTTTTCAGTGCCAGGATTTAATACCTCGAAGGAAAGCTGAACAGCTGATCCTTAAAGGCTTGCCCAGAAGAATTCTTACGCTCTCTGCTTGTTGAAGATGTTGTACCACTGGTGAGTGAAGAGACATATGCTTAAAATATCCAGTCCTTGGTGTTGGTGATGAATAACCACAATTCTTCCCCACACATACACATGCTGGATTTATGGGGGGTTTTTTTGTAGAAATATGGTCTGAATAGGAAACTGTTTAGAGTAGCAAAATTGGATGCAGAAAGGTACTTTCAATTTCCCTACAAATAGTTTCTATATTAAAGGTATATACATAAAACTCCAGTATTTGAAAACACAATAAATTTAAATCTCAACATGACCACCTAAGGCATGCTCACTCTTATTTTAATCCAAACTCAAAGGCAGAAAACTAAATACAGTTTCTTGTATGTCCAGATGTGCATCACCAGTGTATCTCAACAGTTTATCAGCGTAAGCTGAAAAATACATATACATATGCTAGTTGCCTATGAAGTCCTGGATGTTAGCCCAAATTCCTTATATCTGACCCGTGGGATATCGCTGTTTCTTCTGAAGTGGATTATCCAGGCTTCTGTGACCTGGATAATTCAATGTAAGGGAAGGGACAGTATTTGAAAAGCATTCAGCATGCAGTAACTCAGCAAGATTAACAATAAAAAGTGCTTAATGCAAGTACCGCACACGGTCTGTCAGGGGTCTTGATAAGAGAGTTTGCATTCATTTCTGAGATGAGCAGGGACTGCCCAGCCAACAAGGTGTTAACATCGGCCAGAGGAGGAATGGGAGCGAAGAGTGATGCTGGTATCTCAACTTGTGTCATTTTAGGTGCTCTCACTACCCTGCCTGACTCCCAGCTGATGATCCAGGAGTGGTATCCCATAAATGCTGCGTTGAACTTGCTGGCCCCATGCTGTTGTCCCGGTCACCCTAAGGGATCTGTAATAGCAAAAAGTACTGGCATCACTCTGCACTTTCCCCTGCTTCTAGGCAACCTGGTGCTGGTCCTCCAAAACCTGCTGTCCCTTGGGACTGACCCCAAGGGCTGACCACTGGGACAAAGAGCAGAGAGTTTATCAGTGACTAAGACAAATGCTAATACCACAGTTCAAATGCTGCCACGCTAAATAATTTTCAAGCAAAAGTCTGTAAAAAGTTGCTGGTGATTTTGCTGGCCTGCTGATACGGAGGAGCAACAAAGCACCAGGAAACCTGAAGTGTGACAGTATTAAAGAGCAATGGTAGAGTGATGCTGGGTGGTCACGGGCTGACTTTAATCCTGAGAAAAATAAGAGCAAAAGGTGATTCAATTAATCACAAATGAAAGGATTCAGTATAGCACTTGTTCCAATCTAAATGGGAACATAAATACAAATATTTACAGACGTAATTTCATTCTCAGGTGAGAATAAAAGATTTGCAACAAAGATTATTGCACAGTTCTAATCTGCTCATATTTTGAGAGATACGCTGTAATGCCTTCTCCTAATAGTTTCTCAGTATCAGTAGTAGTTTAAAGCCAGGCAAACAGATTACAAAAAGTAGCTGTCTGTAAGGAATCGTAACTGAACAGCGATAGTGCTAATGGGGCCTCATAAAAAGCAGCATTAGGATTCATATCATCAAACACATGAACCAATGCACTCTAAAAAAAGTAATTTGCTGGTAAAATTTGCTGCACACAGTGATAAAGAAAAGGCTGATACAGTTAATAAACTGGACCTAATTCAAAAGAATTTGCCTTGTTAAATGCAAAGTTACACATGGGAACAAAGAAGGCAGCTAAGTCTAGGGAACCACACCTTGAATTTAGAAATGTAGTGGGCAAAATCCTAGAATAACATTGCAGCAAAAAAGACTAATACAATCATTGAGTGAATAATCAGCAGATCAAGCTTAAGTAGGAAGAGGATTTTACTTCTGTGGGTGGCACTGACCACAAAGCTCTTAACAAAACATCATGTCTGTATTTGTAACTTACTTTCAAATGCTTTCACATGGCAACAAACCTGCTCATTCAGTAATGCCCTTCAGCAAGACTGTAAGGATTATTCCAGTTAGAAAGAACAGCACAAGTCCAATACATTCAAAGAAAAAGCTTAACATTTCAAGTTGCAAAAGAGGACAGTGAAAAACTGGGAATGGAAAAAAAGGAATAAACTAACTGAAGGATCAAGGTCTCAAGGTAAGTGATGGATTTCCAGTTTCTTGACACCTTCAAGAATACTCTTCTAGGAGACTGCAGAGGAGCTGAATGCAATTATATTGTCTATTTTTTAATAAGCCTGATTAAGATCTTGAATTTACAACATATTTATGCATCTGTTGTGACAGGTGACTATAAAGACTATAAAAAGTTATTTCCAGAAAGAAGTTCTGCAAGACATTGCAAACGTGGCTTTGATGTCTGAACAGATGCACTCTAGGTTACTGGTCCACCAGGCTGAGCTGTTCAAAGAAAAAAACAACTGGAGAGAGTAGAAATTTTACAGTTATCTCAGAAAACCAGTTGTCTGTACTACAACTGATTTCCATATTTTATCATCCCTCCCCGTATCTCCAAAGAATAGCAACTCCTTACAGATCTATGATGCAACCGACTAGCACGGGAGAGAGAAGATACATTTCTTTCAGTAAAAGAGTATAAATGAAGTACTTGGAGAAAGACTACTTCTCAGAAACAAATACCTACCACAGTACATTAATCAAACTTTTATTTTTGTTGTCTGAGATCGCAATGTTCCCACTCTGTGTGAACAGCACACTTAGATGCTACTTGAATGATTTTTTTGGTATACAGAAGTATGAAATCCTACACAATTACTCACTCAAGATAGCTCCCTGCTCCCGCAACTGCTCAAAAAAAAGAGCTGATGAGTGATTTGAGGTGATCCTGTTTACCCCTTAGTGTCGCAGGCTGCTTGAGCGCATACCTTACCCCCTCGAAGGACCCTCTTTCCTGGCGGTTTACCTTTCTGCTGGTGGGATGCATGTACCTGCCAGCCAGACCCTGCCAAACCTACCAGCAAACTTCCCATATGCCGCCCACACAAACTGTTCTTTATTTTCTCTTACACAAAGACTCCCCATGACTCTTTAGAATATTCTCTTCTGTTCTGTTCTATTCTTTACCTACGGCTAGCATGAAAGTTGCCAGTAAGGGGGTAAAAGGCTTCCACTGTTCCTCTCTTCGCAGGAGCCCAATAAGCTTGCTTTAGATAAAAGCTCTGCCTTTCTCTTCAAAGCAAGATCTATCTTCCCTAACAGTCCTCTCCCTTTTTACTTAGCGATCAGAACAGACATTAAATGTTTTACAGAGCATTTTTCTTTAAATCACTCCAACAATTTCTGATTTTACTGTCGGAGAACAATAATGACATTATATGAAGTGAAGAGATTGGGAAAACTTACTCAAAATATTTTCTGCAATTACAGTTTTTGAAAATAACTTTTTCTGGGCTTCAAAAGTTTTGTTTTAAACACAGCAAAATACAAAGCATAATTACAGATATCTGTGCAGTTACTCAGGCATTCATCAATTCTAAAAATAAAACAAGACATGAAGAATGAAAGAAGTGCAGGAAGCTGGAAGGTTGACAGCTATTACTTCCATATTAAAATAAACTTTCAGGAATTTAAAAAAAAGTACCTGCCTTCACCAACATTCCTCTTTCTACAGTCACACCTCAAGAAGTGTGTCTCAGAAGATAAAGCCATTCAAAAAAACACAGGAGATATCTGTCTTTAGAATAGGGTTATTTCTCTTTATTAACAGCACTGTCAAAGTGTCTTTAAAAAGTGGGATTCCATCTTCCTAGAATATAATTTTGCAATTTTATGCTTCTGTATAGATGGTATAAATTTTACAGCCCCAGATTAGGTAAAAAAATATTCTTTAAAATGCAAAAAGCCACAAGATAGAAATACTTCTGTAATTGTTTAGCTGATGAAATCTCTCACGTGGTTTCCCTTGTAGCTCACCAGAGGTAAGTAAGGTACACTTGAGTTGCTATCTATCCTTCAGTTATGGCACTTCCAAAATTGTACACCTGGCTACTTATTTTCACAGATATTGTGGAAAAATATTCTCTAAGATATTTAGAGATCCATCAGATTACTGAGTACCAACTCAGAGCCTGGAGAAGTCTTGGTCTTTAGGAAGCCCAGCCAAAATGAGTATTAGACTCCCTAGTCAGACTCCTCAACCCTGAATTAGCAAACCAGTAGCATACCAGTCTGATCTAGAGATGTGATCCATGTCAGCATAGTAACTTGAACTTATCCACAGTATGTAGAAAGCTCACATCTGTTCAACAGGACTTGCAGATATTACTTTAATATTTAACTCAAGGCAAAAAGCACAATCTTTGTATTTTCAGTTAAAGTCCGTGTCACCGAGGTGTACTTTTTTTGATTGGTTCTCCCTTGTTGATTTCCATCAGACACTTCTGCCAGAGAACGGCAGTGTAAAATTTTCTGGGAAGTGTATTGCTCATTGTCTTGTTACAATATACTCAAACCAACTTTCTCTTCAGGAAACAAATCACTATTTTTTTAATGAACTGGAGAAAAGGAGGAAATTTATTTTCTGGTCTTTCTAACTTCCTTTTGGCAGTACAGGGATAGGAAGTAAAATTATTTTATCACTGGCAGATATTTGGTGACCTGTCTTAACGGGAAATAACGTTAGAAAAAGAAAGTGAATTAAACAGATCAACTTCTTGGATTCTCTGCTTCTCCCTCTATCCTCACTGCAGAGGCATTATTACATGACAAACCCTCATTGGCATAACATGGGACAATAAATCTCTTTTTATTTTTTTCCATCATGTCTTTTCACTCACTCTAAAGCTGGAAGGTCTTTATTACACAGCTATGTATTTCTCCTCCAACTGTAATGATGCATTGCTGACCTTAAATTTCTTTTGTATTTGTCACAATATTGCAAATAATAGCAAGTATCAAGTTTGCAACCTTACAGGACAAAGTTACCTTCAACACTTGTAATTTTCAGCTTCATTTGCAAAACTTTGCATCTCATTTGTCAGAGTATTTTGCGAAAATAAAAAAAAACCAACAGCACCAAACCTTGTATCACCTTTAACAATGTTATCCTTAGCATAGCTCTGGGGCAGAAAGCACACATAGGCCGACTCTGCATCTACCATATAGGCAAAAAAGAAGTGGAGATTGGATGCAATAAAAACCTGCTACCTGGTCCCAAGGAAAGGATGTTACAGCTGTGAATGCTGGAGTTTCAATCTCCAGTGAAGACACCATGGGAGTTGGGACTTTGTGAACGGTAACTGTGAGCATCCAAGATGTGCTGGAACTACTCATAGCTGGCAAGAGCACTGAATACCCTGGAGAACTGCTCTAGCTGCAATTCTCTGCCCAAATATATGCACAATTACTTGGTACACCCATCATGTAGCAATGGCTGCTGCTGTAGTTGGCGAATCCTGCCCACGCACCCCAGCTCTGTTTAGGCTGCATCATTTGAAGGCTTCAGGGAAGGATCCAGGTCCTGCAGCTGGGAAGCAGGCATGCAGCTCCACATGCAGGGGCAGCCCGCGGCAGTGGGGACGCATTGCTCTGGACGTCCTGGGAGTTCTGGGAACCCGATATGGGATTACGGCCTCGTCTGCTGTGTCCCCGGCTGCGGCAGCGCCCACGGCAGCACTGGAGCAGGGTATCGCAGCTTTCACCTTCAGCATTGCAGCTCCCCCCGGCTCCTGCCTTGGGCACCCAGGGGTCTTTGCCAAGACAACGAGAGATCACAGAGAACTGAAGGCAGATCTTCTGAGTCCCAGACCTGTGGTCTAACCCAGTGGGTTAGCATCCATTAGCTACCAAAACAAATTATCAAATTTCACCTTTGTAGGGCTCGAATTACTGCATTGTCTGCACTTAAACTACTTGGGAAAAAAAAAAAAAGAGGAGCCTATCACCCAAATGGCAGCTGACAGACTGTGGAAGCAGGGATTTTGGCCACAGCTACAGGAAAGTCCTAGCTTCATGGAATAAAAAAGTGAGGTTGTGAAGCATATCCTAAATAGCAAGATCATGTTATATTTGAGGATAAATTATTACTTGGGCTTGAAAGAGTCATTATTCCTCAGCAGCACCTGTCCAGTTCATTTTATGTTCAGCACTGTGTGACTGAAATACAGCTTTTTGGCTTACTCCATACAAAGCCTATTGCTGCATATGTCTGATCTTAAACTAATCCTGCAGCAAAGGGAATGTTTTTGAGAGGGGAAGTCTAATGAGAAAAATATTGTGAAACTAGAAGACATACAAAGAATGTGCTGTGACTAATACAAATTCTGGCCTGTTTTCTTTCAAATTAGCTTAGCTGTATTTTATTCAGACTAACACATCCTCCATCCTTCCTCAAGCCTGTTTACTCAGCTGGATGTCCACAGGGTCCAATTTTCCCTCCAATTGCCCTTGCACGCTAATATAATTGCGGCTCATATGGGTAATTGGTCAGCCTACAGCAGTGTTCGCATGCATTTGTTCATCTGCACTACCTGGCAACCTCTTAAAATGAATTTATAGACTCAAAGTACTGTTGAATACTTTGTTTCATTCAGTTTATAAAAGGACAAAACACTTCCAGAAATACTTCCAGGAGCTTTGCGCATTAAAAATACTGCAGTGTACACATTAAAATTATTTTTATGGGCAAGTGGGAATAGATCTCCATTTCCACACATCAAAAAGAAGGCATACACTCACACAAGTCAGTTGTATCTAATTTGTAAATACTAAACTAAATCAATTTCATAGCAGAGATCAACCAGATTTGAAATTATTGTGTGTGGAAAAGAGACCCATTGAAATTTCAGACAAGAGAAACTGAAATTGTTGGCAGCAGGCAAGAAGAGCTTTTTCTGGAATACAAACAGAACACAGAATTTTACAGGACAGTTTTACGCTGTTGTAGAAGGATCAGTATGGAAGTGATTTTTATTACCGTTATTACCAGAATCCGGTTCTTTGGTTGAAACAGAAGACATAAGTCCTGTGCCACAAACCGTCATCATGTAGTTTGTGCTCCCTTATTCATGAAGTGCCACAATTCAGCTATTTTAATCACTTCCTTGCAGGCATAACCACTGGCTTTTTTCTTTGGCTCACTATTCTTGCAGTGGTTCTTTCCAGGTGTCTAAAATCTTCCCTTTTCTTCTTCTACAGCTGAGACTATTGCTCACACCATACCCAGCAGCTTCTATTTTATTCCTCTCTGCTACATTTTTCTGTGGCCACTAACACTTCTGCACTTCTTTTTACATGTCTAAATCCAGTATCTCATTTGAAAGAGACCAAAACGTGTGAAACCTCTCTGCATCAAAATCTGACATAAATTCACATGTACACAAAAGAGTTGCTGATTCAGATGCATTTAACTCTCTCAAAAAGTGTTCCAAGAATAATTATGTATGATCTAATGCATTGCATAAAAACATACAGGCCAAAGATTAAAAAAAAAAATTAAGAATTCCATTTCTGCAGTTTGAAAAATGGCAATTCATGTAACTTCTAGTTTATACCTACATCAGAAGCTCTGCTCTGCTAGGGGTTACAGAGAACTGTGAACTCTGTCTTGGAATAAATATGCCAGAAGATGCCTGGGTCTCCTGTGCTTGTATCCACTCATCAGCGCTGTTTAGAGATTTGATTGTGTTTACCTTACATAACAAAAGCAGACAGCAAAAAAAAAAAAGGGGTGGGGATGGGGAGGAGGGTTAATGCATCAGTATAGCTGCATACACATGAATAAGTTATTTAGGCAAGAAGTTTAACCAATACTGTTAAACCAATAGATACTCCTAAAAGGAAGTTTTCGATGCTTCCACCAACCCTCAGTTGTTCTCTTAAAAACAAACACAAAGCTCAGATAATAAACACCTCACTAACTCTTCAGTGATTTTTCACAGTTCAGTTTTCCAAAACAATCATTTGGGATTATAGCTTAATCTTGTCACAATCAAAAATATTGAGTGATCAGAGTAATTTATAAGAGAATTAGGAAAATCCAAAAACAGACTGGAAAATATTACACAACTTTAAAACAATGTAAATGAAATACAGAAGAGAAAACGAAACTTTGATTTTTATTTAAAAATAAGATTTCTAAAAAATACAGTACATAAGAAATCTTGATAGGAATGAAAAAAGTAATCTATAAATTAAATCAATCCCAAAAGAAAAAACAGAACTATTACATGAATAAAATAAAGAAAGAGGCATAGAAGACAATACATTGTTTCTCAGCTGGACATACTCTTGCACTTTTAGATTTGATTAGAAGAATACCAGAGTAAGTTTCTCTGTTTTGATATTACTCATCCATTCACCTCATACATTACCCATTCAGGCATAACCAGTGTCAGACCTCATAATTTTCAACAAGTCCAGTACAAACATTATTCAGCATTGTCTGGAAACAGTCAAGATCAAACAAAGAACAAATTAGTAAAGCTCAATCATATGCCCATGTGTGAGCTACAAAATTCAGAATACTAATTTACAAAAATAAATATTATTTTGCTAACTGGCACTTAGATTGAAGCTGTTAAGGAGACAGAGTGATAATTTTCTATCTATAAACTGCACTGTGATCTACTGTATACCAGCCTTGGGAATGTGCACAGAAATACTTATTCACCCAGAAACATACATAAATTACAATTTAAGTTTCATATTTTCTAGCTCGAAAAGCACGTGTTCTACTGTAAATCTGAATTATTTCTACAGTTATACAGGCGATACTCAGATGGCCCTTGCTGCAACAACTGACTTTAATCCCTTCGCGGCAGTTTGGCAAGACACAAGATGCCATTGAGCAATTTCAGCAGAACTGAAGTCCTAGGCCTAACACAGCTCACAGATACAAGTGCTTCAAAGAATCTTGAAGTTCAAATGCTCAGCCAGTGAGAAAGTTGTACAAAAATCTTTTGAAGTACAAGGCTTTCTGAAATATTCAGTCATGCAGTATGTTGCATAAGTACAGACACTGTATTTAGAAGTACCAGTTCTTCCTAAAAGCAATCCCTAGCATCACTCACCATCACTTAGATAGTTTTGAAGTCTGAATATTTTGACTAACTTAGAATTAGATTCAACATATTTGTCTAAGAGAAATAATTAAATTTATCTTTGCTAATGCAGGAGGCAACTCCCAGAATATTTTCTGTGCTCTTAACTATTAAAACTATTAACCTTAAAAACCACGTTTATAAAATTGTCAACATGAAAATGAGGTGCCTGACACACCCTGTAGTAGTAACAATGGTAATTATATTTTGATATAAACAGCATACCAAGCAGGAAATCGGCACATTACATCTGTTTTAAATGACTTTAAACAGCACTGAAATCATACTTTATAATGCCTGTGTATTTTCAAATAAGTACATTTACTTAATCGAAGATTTTTAATAATTTGTAGACAAATACTTATAGTATTGTATTTTACATATGTAATTTCTTAACGACTGTAAAGCAAAAGATTGCATCTGTATCTCAATTGCCATATCAATATCATTAGTTGTTTTATCCTGAACACCATAATGCGAATGTGAATCCTGAATTAGCCTGAATGTGAATGACAATGTGATTTGTCATGACACCCCACCTGGTGTTTTATTAACCATATGTTTATAAAGTAATGAGTAAAAATAATCAGGAATATCTGAAGAAAAGCTCCGAACATACATTTGAAAACGGTTACGTTTATCAATAAAGACTGATCCATAGGAAAGTAGATTTATTCTTAAAATTTCAAGTATGTGGCAATTCAAATCTCACAAAGGGAGTATTTTAAAAACATTATTTTTGACAGAAGAGCCATGGATCTCCAGCTGCTAAATGTACCTGTGGCAGCACTAGAACATTGCATGTACTGGCTTAGGTCAGGAGAAACTGACTCGGGCAACAAGGTAAAAAAAACTTGAATTATATACAAAATAATGCTTAAGATTACAAAAAGCTCTAGCTGAGTTTTATTACAGAAAAAAAAAAAAGGCAGCACTTGTTCAAAACCCATAAAGAGATGTGACAACTTCTTTTTGTGTATTTCAGTGGATAGAATCCACAAGAGATTTCAAATCTCTTAAGCAATTGCCTGCTTGCTCTCAATCCAAACCCAAATGGAACCAGAGAATCTGCATATCAAAAATACATACTTTTTTTTTTTTTTTTTTAATTAAACCAATGCTCCATATCTTGACATTTTCCCAGGCTACTCTGTCACAGTGTGTATTCTGGTCAAGATGATATGAACATGACTGCAGGTAGGACTATTCTATGCTGCTGTGTGCTCAATGAGAAGACAGGAAATGAGCCATCCAAGTTGAAAGTGAGCAGAGGAATGAACATAACTCATTCAAGGTAGTAACTTTGCTATGGTAGAGAATTCATGACAACATAAGTGATTTTCTCTGGGTAAATGAGCCTCACGTACAGCCAAGAAAGGTCTGATCTCGTACATAAATCACAATGGTAATTGCTCACAAGCAGAATTTCTTCCTAGGTCAAGGAAATGCTTCCTGAGAACATTCTCATTTGCACTCTGTGTTGACCCTTCCTAGTATGTATACATACTACTGAAATACTGCGTGTCAAACAGCAAATACTTTGGAAAAAAGATCCACAGCCGAATGAGAAGTCATTATCATCCTGATGTCATGGGAGGCACTACCTGCAGCTTCAACCTCTGAGTCACCAGCTGAGGTTATTTTTAAATCTAATTCCCTCTTTTTCAAATACAAAATTTCATCATGTCATTAACACCAAGAATCAACTACTCAGCAGAAAAATGAAGTTAGCCAAACTGAAGCAAGTTAAAACTGCTTAAAACAAAGTGCAAAGTAAGCTTTTAGAGATCTGAGACCTTGTTTCAAAAGTCCTTCAAGGATTCACACTAGTTAGCACACCACAAAATCTAAGGGCCATCAAGGGATAAACTCAAAGGGTGATAAAATGAGCCTTTACCTCTTACCTGACCACTAACCCAATGCAGTTGGAAGATAGTAAGTTGAGGCCTACCAGGACTTCAAAGAGCACACCATGTCCCCACTACTCATTCAACCTAGTTAAGAGCTAACAGAGAGCTACAAAGTGGCTATCAGGTATCACTAACAGCAATTCATTTTGAGGGTAGAAAAGAACAATCGTTTCAGAGGAGCTAGTAATTTCTTGAAGTGCAACAACCAGAACAGTACCTTTGTCTTCTGACAGTTAACTTTCAATCTGTTACAAGACTATGAATAAAAGTGTATTTCTTACACACAATGCTAAAAAAAATCAATTTATTATACTTGCACACATAACACAACTGTAGAAGTACAGGATTGAATGAGAAGGACTAGGTGGTACTAATTAAGATCCACATTGTTTTATGCAACTCTTATTCTTCAGAAAGTATTCTTAGTTTTTATTTTAGGAATAGTTTAGAAGTGCTAATACAGTATTATTGATGGAAATATATGTAGAATAAGCATCGATTTTTGTCCAGAAAGATCAAGAAAATACACCACACAAAGAAAACATTTTTAAGGTAGGCAATGGCATTTCCAGTTGGGATATTGAGAAGAGCCAGTGAACAGTATTTGTCTTTGTGATAGGGTTGTTCCAACAAAGCGACATTGGCTTCTTATTTGTGAGCTGCAGCAAAATTCAGTGTGTGGTGAAGACAAAGAAAGGGTGGAGATAGCCAAGCTAAATAATACATCTAAATGACAGCATCCCCAAATATGTGACAGCAACATTCTGCTATAAGTGATGTACTGCCGGCAGGAAGGCTGGCCAAATACGGTAAATAATGCATTACAAAAAAAAAGTGGTCTATGTTAACTAACCAGTCCAGGTTACCAGAAAACTCATCTTATTATCCTATGTTTCATCTGAATGCAAAGTTGACTTGAAAAAGACTCTTTTTCACATTACTGCAGAAATCCTGTCTTTGCCACCTACAATCCTTATCTTGGCATACAATGGCCTGCCATGAATTCATAATCTCCTCAAAGTATCATTTACTGAATAAAACTAGACAACTGTAAGATGAACACTGAAAGACATCATATAACGACGGCATGTGTATTTAACTGCGTAACTCCTGCTCTTTGCAATCTCACTTAATTTGGTAAACTTTAGTAGTGAATCACAACAATTCTTTTTGCCCCGTCTCCATTTTCTCTGTGCTTTTATGAATCTTCCCTTCCCATTAGCCCACTTTAGATTCAAAACTAGGAAGCTGCCCAGTTCAAAATCTATCCTACCACTCCATTCTTAGTTTCTTACTTGTGAATCCTCCTCAAGACTGAAAATGATTGCATATCTCAACTACTCTACCAGCTGTTTGATGAAACCTGTCCTTCAGGTAAATAATGGTAAACATTATTTAATGCAGAATCTTTTATTTTAGACACCAAGATTTTTCAAATGAAATCTCAAATCTCTGATACTATGATAGCAAAGCAGCATTGTTCAGTTCTACCAGGAGCTACCCCATACTGTAAATAAACCAGCTATTTTCAAATATTTTCAGGTTGTTTTTAATTAGTGCTTTGACTTTTCTTTGTACCTCTCAGGAAATCAAATGTTGTTAAGTTCATAGCTAATATCCACTGTGCTCAGTAAAGCACGTGTAGTCCTGATGTTATATTAGGATCAAATTCATTAATACTGTCTATAAGATTCTTTAAATTAGTAATAATGACAAGCACTAATTTAGTCTTAAGAATGCAGTTTCTACTAAAATAAAAAAGCATGAACAAGAGCCGGAGGGAAAGAAGCAGGATTTCAAATTAAGGATTCAAAGGATTTCAAGGATTTCAAGGTTTAAAGGATTTCAAATCAGATCATAAAACTCTACCTCGTCTTTTTCTGCTGGAGCAACTCTGACAATCAGTGTCAAAAACATTACTCTAATAAACTAATAACATGAGTCATTGGCTAGAATTCTGAAAAATATTTTGATTACTTTTACACTTTCAGAGGCCTGTCATTCAAAGAGTAAACCTCGGTGCCTCCTAAAAATGAAGCCTCTCTGAATTCTCCCTTCTCTCCTCCACATACTAAGAAATGGGGTAAGACCTAAAATAGGTGCCTTAATCGTATTACATATTGATTCCTAATGTTAAGGATGAATGACAGACTGATTAAAAACATATTTACAAAAAAAAATAAATCCAAAAATAGAAGAACATTTGAGAAATTGTTAAATCTGTGAAATTACCATTTTCATTTGAGAATCTGGCAAGATTTCCATGCACATCATTTACTTAAATGTATGCTTTACTTAAATGAATGCACTTCAGCCTCAAGGTTCTTCTTTTGGTCATTTAAGTAAGCACTTTGGAATTTACAGATTTTAAAATTTTAATTTCTAATTGGTTGTTTGAAAGGGAAGTCGAATGGGTCTGATATTTCCCAGATAAACCTGGCATGCTGCACTCTCACCTGCGGCAGGCCCGAGGCAGGGTCTGCTCACCTGAAACGTTCTTTACTACCGAGAAGCCAGCCTCACCCACGGTACACACACCGCCCCAAACCACCCGAGTCTTCTTCCCTATACCCGCTGCGTCACAACGACGCTGGCAGCCGTGCACCGCCCCTGCTCCGGGCCAAGCGCGCGCTGTCGTTGCGCAAGACAGCCGACAGAGGGCGCGTGGAGAGCGAGGGAGGACGCGCCGCCGCCCACTCTCCCAAAACGACGTGCGTCCCCACAGGGCACCTCCCACCCGCATCAGCGGCACGTCGTGGACGTTTGTGTCTACGGTCTGTAGTATATTCAGCGCACGTTTAATCCCAATCTGTGCCACGTCAGCATTGGTTTCTTACGTTCGGTACCTTCTTTTGTTTGAGAATACTGGAATACAGAACACATTATGACATTTGGGCTGCTGCTGGATTTTTATCCGCTTAAAGCAGGCAAAATTTAACGGTCCCATTACTTCACTGCATATCATGTACAAAACCTACCTACACTGTTTATAACTAAGGTTCCTACCGTTGTGCAGATTCTGTATTACAGATGTGGTTGTCCATGGTTAAATTAACTGTAACGATACTAGAAAACAGAAGAATTCTATGCCCTCACAGTGAACGTATCAAGAATAGTAAAATTCTTGATCCTCTTTCCTAATAAACTTAAGAACTGTATAATCTGCTAACTATGATAACTGATTAGCATGCAAAACTTTTAAAAAACTACTGGTTTGCTCTCAAAACATTTAAATATTGGCACAGAAACCAAAACTGCTATTATTTCCCTGTGTGTTTCAGAGAGACTATAATAGTGGAATTCCTTTAAAAAAGAGAGATACAGCCATTACTTTATAACATATATGCACATTCTTTTTAATTTCAAGCACTGTTCCAGCCTTTCCTCAAGCTTTCAATTGTTTAAATATTGCTGCAAATATCATCTTCAAGAAAGTCTAAACTCACATCTAAAAATGCCAGGAAAAAATGGCTTAATATTAGGCTTGAAATTTAAATGAAGAAAATATTGCATCTATTTTTAAAAGGAGAGGGAAATTAAAGTTGATTCAAATGTTAGAAGTTTACAAAAGTTTAAAATTCTAGTGATTTTTGAGATGTACCTTTTGGAACTCTCAATGGATCATCAAAATCTGTTAATTCAATAAAGGGACACCCATCATTGGCAGTGACTCCATAAAGATTTTAAAAGAGCTGATCTAAAAATTCATTATGAATACCACTCATGACAAATCTAGCCCTTCTTTTTGAATGAACTGTTCACAAACAAACTATTACTCTCTCCAAACGCAACCTATGTATATTACATCCTGATTTTGTGCCTTTTATTATCCTGTTGCATGGCTGTCATTTAAGGTGG